>NC_090260.1:18853458-18888458 GCF_037325665.1 Littorina saxatilis | reverse complement strand
CTTAGCCAGTCGCAAAGCTCGTAACATAAGGGTGAATGCGAGTCGCACTGAATGTTTTTCTTAGCCGGTTGCAAAGATCGTAACATAAAAGTGAATGCGAGTCGAACAAAATAGGATGGGGGACGGAATTAAAACCAGCAAGTTGTTGTTCTTATGTCAGATCATTTCCTAAACTTTAGACATGCAACGCGTTTTTCTGAACTTTCAATGGGGGAGGAATAAAAACCAGCAAGTTGTTGTTCTATGTTAGATAATTTCCTAAACTTTAGCCATACAACTCGTTTTTTCTCTTAACTTTCAAGGAAATAGAGGAGGCAAGTTGCTCAAGCAAATCTGCATCCAGGGAAGAAACATTTTCTGAAAAAAAACCACCTTCTGAATTTAGTTTCAAATACAACTCAACCTCCTTCCTCCTCCACCGTGCTTCCTCTTCTTCGACTTGTTTAGAAGTTGTAAAACTCGTCGTCAAACACAGTGTATTAGACAATAATGTAAAGAACACTCCGTCGCCCAAAGAACTGTTCATTTCTTTGTTTTCTTCAGCGGTCGCCTGGGGCTAGAAAGCCTTGGGAGAAGTCGTCTGCGGGAAGTATTCTTCGCGAAGCTTGCTGCACGAAGCTTCTTCTTCTTCTTCTTCTTCTTCTGCGTTCGTGGACTGAAACTCCCACGTACACTCGTGTTTTTGCACGAGTGGAATTTTACGTGTATGACCGTTTTTACCCCGCCATTAAGGCAGCCATACGCCGCTTTCGGAGGAAGCATGCTGGGTATTTTCGTGTTTCTATAACCCACCGAACTCTGACATGGATTACAGGATCTTTTCCGTGCGCACTTGGTCTTGTGCTTGCGTGTACACACGCAGGTCTGCACATAACTTGACCTGGGAGATCGAAAAAATCTTCACACTTAACCCACCAGGCGGCCGCGGCCGGGATTCGAACCCTCGACCTTCCGATTAAGAGGCCGACGTCTTACCACCCCGCCACACCGCCCGTCATTCTGCACGAAGCTATAGCACTGAGTTTTCAGTAAAAACACTTCGCGAAGTCGACTTCGGGCTCTATCAAGGACAGTCTTGACGAAACTGTTAAACCATTATGAAGAATGCAGACTCTTGACCAAGTTCGTTTTGTCTGGATACCGGGAAAACTTCAGATGCCAACTAAACAGAGAGTGAATGCAGAGGTCTAAAAAACGGGTTGCTTCTAAATGCGATCTTATTTCTTATTTCTTCTCAGCGGGACGCAAACAGAATTCTACGTCCAACTCTCCATCTTTCTTCGTTTTTATGTTTTGAAGGATAATTCTGTTAACTGGAGTGTTCTGTTTTTGACGATGTGCTGAGAACCTAAAAAAACCCACGTCTCAGTTCCTTTTCTTGGGCCATTCATGCTGAATAAACGGCTTGTACGCGAGTTTATTTTTGTCCTGAACGTTTAAAGTTCAGGGGTGTCTCCTATTTTGCACAAAATGCATTTGTTTTGACACACACGCACGTAAGCACGCACTCAAGCATGAACGCACATACAAACATACACGCACAGGCAGACTAACACGCACACACAGATAGAGAGACACGCGCACAGACAAAAAGACACACACACATAGAAACAGGCAGACAGACAGACAGACGCACAAACACACGCACGCGCGCAATCACTGCACGACCCCCCCCCCACCACACACACACACATACACACACACACACATACACACACACACACACACACACACACACACACATACACGTGCGCACTTGATATCAACCCCCTGCCCACGCCCCAATCCTAGTGTGACAGGGGAGGCTACCGCTCCTTTCACAGCAGACTATGCACCCGAGTTGTTGGCCTTAAAGTCAACACCGGTTGATTGTGGAATTCTGTTTGTGATGGCATGGGGTCTGGTGGTTTCCGATTGTCTGTATGTTCATGGAAACCTTCGGGTTTGCATAACAGTTTTATAGGGCTAAGAAATTGGCCCACCAGACCCCATCACAAACAGAATTCCACAATCAACCGGTGTTGACTTAAAGGCCAACAACTCGGGTGCAGAGTCTGCTGTGAAAGGAGCGGTAGCCTCCCCTGTCACAATCACCCCCGTTTGAATGAACTTCGTCCCGAAGTTCCGAACCGGGGGACCACTGTCCATCCCAAGTTCGCAGAATGGGAACAGCACGAAAATGTTCAGTGGTCAAATTATGCCATTACCTGAACATATCATGCCGAGTCCCATCCCTGCTCGCAAGCGCCAGCTGTAACCGAGTGCCGTAACACTACGATCACCTCGGGAGGCGAAGTGCAATCAAACAGGATTGAAAATGTTAGGGTTTCCGATTGTCTGTATGTTCATGGAAACCTTCGGGTTTGCATAACAGTTTTCATAGGGCAAAGAAATTAGCCTTAACATTTTCAATCCTGTTTGATTGCGCTTCGCCTCCCGAGGTGATTGTAGTGTTTCGGCACTCGGTTACACTAGTACAGTCTAAGCTCTCCCCATCCTCACTACCCAGCCCCCCCCCCCCTGACACACCTAACCCCCTTGACTCCTCACAATGATATTTGTTCCCTCTACTGGTCTTAGTAACTTCTCATACTTCCGTCTCACTACCGCAAACACTCACAAGTCATTTCCGGCGGATCAAGACGCGTCTTCCGGTCACGTGAGCAAATATGTAGTCTCGGCTAATTAGCCAAAGAATATCAAGTTCCCACTTCCCCGACCGCTTCACTGCACTCTGGGGCCAAAAGCCTTCCGCTGTTTGAGAGGGGCACAATGTTTTGTCCAGGGGCCGCAGAGGATTGGCCGGGCGGACGGAGCCAGTCATCGGAGGGATTATTTTGTCTGTGGCGGAAGGACCCCCCTCGGTGCTCAGGCCGCTGTGTCCAGAGACCACCACCAGTGGTGTTGAAACAACGCAAGCATTGTTTTGTTCCACAACTGTTTTCAGTTTACCACAAAAACGAAAACCCGTCCTTGGTCGCTAAGACCATCGGTGCGTGCCTTGTCTTCGTGTACTGGTTCATCAATGACGAACGAATACTCAATCAATCAATATGAAGCTTATATAGCGCGTATTCCGTGGGTACAGTTCTAAGCGCTTGTCGAAGAGTTGTCAACACAGGACTAACAAAGAAACTAACATCTTCAGACGGACACGAACCCTATCACACACTAGCAAACCCTGGTAAACATACAACAAACAACTGTTTAACAACAATGTACACATCAATAGCTAGGTCCAAACAAAATAATATTAAGCACAAAGAAAATCCCTCTCACAGAGCACAGCACAAGAATGTCTTTTGGGGCACAACACATCACGTCGAGCATGAAAGTCGCAGCCAGCTACGGGAAGAAGTGAGTCTTCATACTCGGAACACTGGTGTCAGTATAAATAACAAAACAAAAACAATGAAAACAGGATCGTGGACTAAGCCTTCCCTAATTATAACCCGAAGCTGACTTCCCGAAGTCTTTTATACTGAAAATGCAGCGCTATATATAGCTTAGCGCAGGGAGTTTCGTCAAGTCTTTTATACTGAAAATGCAGCGCTATAGTTAGCGCAGGGAGTTTCGTCAAGTCTTTTATACTGAAAATTCAGCGCTATATATAGCTTAGCGCAGGGAGTTTCGTCAAGTCTTTTATACTGAAAATTCAGCGCTATATATAGCTTAGCGCAGGGAGTTTCGTCAAGTCTTTTATACTGAAAATGCAGCGCTATAGCTTAGCGCAGGGAGTTTCGTCAAGTCTTTTATACTGAAAATGCAGCGCTATAGCTTAGCGCAGGGAGTTTCGTCAAGTCTTTTATACTGAAAATTCAGCGCTATATATAGCTTAGCGCAGGGAGTTTCGTCAAGTCTTTTATACTGAAAATTCAGCGCTGTATATAGCTTAGCGCAGGGAGTTTCGTCAAGTCTTTTATACTGAAAATTCAGCGCTATATATAGCTTAGCGCAGGGAGTTTCGTCAAGTCTTTTATACTGAAAATTCAGCGCTATATATAGCTTAGCGCAGGGAGTTTCGTCAAGTCTTTTATACTGAAAATTCAGCGCTATATATAGCTTAGCGCAGGGAGTTTCGTCAAGTCTTTTATACTGAAAATTCAGCGCTATATATAGCTTAGCGCAGGGAGTTTCGTCAAGTCTTTTATACTGAAAATTCAGCGCTATATATAGCTTAGCGCAGGGAGTTTCGTCAAGTCTTTTATACTGAAAATGCAGCGCTATAGCTTAGCGCAGGGAGTTTCGTCAAGTCTTTTATACTGAAAATGCAGCGCTATAGCTTAGCGCAGGGAGTTTCGTCAAGTCTTTTATACTGAAAATTCAGCGCTATATATAGCTTAGCGCAGGGAGTTTCGTGAAGTCGATTTCGTCAAATTAAAATCAAGCTTAAACAGTTGGTTTGGTAATAATTAAAAAAAAAAAGTTGGCTAATTGAAACGTTTAATCTTGGAAAACCACAACAACATGCATGCACGAATATTTCTTCCTTATGGTCTTTGCAGTGAACAGACGTACACATACACAGGGCTGGGACGTAGCTCAGTCGGTAGCGCGCTGGCTTTATAACCAGTTCGTCGAAATATAGAAGACGAAAAAGAAATATTGTCCTACCTGTCTACACTATATATATTTATATATATATATTTTTTTTGTGGAGGGGGGGGGGGGAGCCTGTTGATTTCGGGTTGGGGGGGTAACAATTCAGCTCTGTTTTAACGCATTCTACCCCACCTATGTTGACCAAGTTTGTTTTTTTAGCCGAGACCAGTTGTGCTGCAGCAGGTCACACAGAATTGTAGTAACTGTGTAGTAACTGTGTATCAACACGCTGGAATGCAGGCGTAAGATCGACGTTACAGGAAGCGACTAAAGCTAACAGTCTGGGCGGATATATCCGTTCCTGGTCAGATGGAACCATATGAGTGGGTACGGATATATCCGTACCTGGGAGACAATGAGTTATAAGTCACTGCACTGAAGACGTTAGTTATATGGTAAGAGATATCATTGGAAATTTGCCTTCGAAACAAAGCGCTGAGAAGAACAACGTCACATCAAAGAGCAATTCTTCTTCTTCGTCAGCGTTCCAGAATTTTCTGGTTACGTGTGAGCTCGTTTGCCCATTTGGGTTCCCCACACTATGCTCTGAGAGCATAGTCAGCTTCACTTCGCTTTCGTTGAGTAGGCATGCTGAGTATTTTCGTGTTTCCATAACCCACCGAACTCTGACATGGATTACAGGATCTTTTCCGTGCGCACTTGGTCTTGTGCTTGCGTGTACACACGAAGGGGGTTAAGTCACTAGCAGGTCTGCACACAAGTTGACCTGGGAGATCGGAAAAATCTCCACTCTTAACCCACCAGGCGGCAGCGACCGGGATTCGAACTCACGACCTCCCGATTAGGAGGCCGACGTCTTACCACCACGCCACTGCGCCCGTCGAAAGAGCAATTGAAGCGATTGCACGTAATCTTCTGATGATTACTTTGCTTTTTGTGTTTAAAGGCACAGTAAGCCTCCCGTAAACCATCACAGATACGGTCAGGCTTTTCTTTCTTTCTTTATTTGGTGTTTAACGTTGTTTTCAACCACGAAGGTTATAGGTCAGGCTTTTACACACAGTACAAACACCCTTTCATTTAAACACTCACCGATTGAAAACATCCTAGGTGCCCTCCGTAAAGAGCGAACAATTTTCAAAGAATTTATTTTTGCGTGGTTTATCTTACCCCTGAGCCATCGTAAACCCGTGTGATCCAGTTTCCCTTTTTCACAATGTAGTCGTCAGTTAGTCATTTGAATGCGACTCGATGTGAGCTTATCTACAATAGCACGTTTTTATGCACGAAACAAACGGCTGTGGTTCACAAGAACTCTAGCGATGGCTTTTGACTGTTGAGAGGAACGGCGATATGCATAAACCGTCGTCTGCTACGACCCTTGCGTGACCCTGCTTCCGGGCTTTTCTTTTTTCAAACTTTCACAACTTTGAATTGTACTGATCTTGTCTTGATGAAAAAAGAATTCTTTTATGATTAAAGAATGTTTGTGTAACAAGCTGTCAATTTATTATTTAGATTTTAAAAGTTAGGTCTAGCGCAAAAACGCACCACGGTCCAAAAACATTCTGATAATCATCGATCCACGGCTATCGCCAGTTTACATCGATAGAATGAGACCCGAAGGGAAGTAACTCATTTTTGGCCTGAGTTCTGGATGGGTCCAAAAAGTGTTCGAGACAATCTGCAAAATTAATTCTTTAAAAATTGCTCGCTCTTTACGTAGGGCACCTAGGATGTTCCCGTTTGGTGAGCGTTCAAATGGAAGGGTGTTTGTACTGTGTGTAAAAGCCTGACAGTATCTGTGATGGTTTACGGGAGGCTTACTGTCCGGGCGTGATTTCCAGTATTGAATATTCATAACAGCCGTCCAGCACCAAAACGAGGCGCCATTGTTGTAGAGGAGCAAGTCCACGAAAATAAATTCTTTGAAAATTTCTCACGCTCGACAGAAAGCAGCCAGGATGTTCCCGTTCGGTGAGCGTTCAAATGGAAGTATGCTTGTACTGTATGTAGACGCTCGGGGAGCTCTGTGATGGTTTACGGGAGGCTTACTGTGCCTTTAACGGAAGCCCGCGCCTTAATCTCATTTGCTCAGAGATAACTGCAGCAATATAATCTTCTTCTTTTCTTTTCATTAAAAAAGTGGGTCATATGCGTTGTCTTGGTGCAGGATGCATAATACAAAAGGATATGTGTTTGTGTGTGTTTGTGTGTGTTTGCGTGTGTGTGTGTGTGTGTGTGTGTGTGTGTGTGTGTGTTATTCGTGTGTGTGTGAGTGTACGTGTGTGTGTGTGCGTATGTGTGTGTGTGTGTGTGTGTGCGTGTGTGTGTGCGTATGTGTGTGTGTGCGTATGTGTGTGTGTGCGCGTGTGTGTCCGTGTGTGTGTTTTCCATCTAAGACAGAAAGGGAAGTAACTCGTTAATTTGCTCCTTTCATTATCATTTATTCTCATGAGACAGTTCCGGCCTCATAACCAACAGTTACTTTTGTTGTCGATATTAAGATCGCTAACTCCCTTTTGCTTCATAGACTTTCTCGCAGACAAAATAATGGCAATGTTATCTTTCAACAATATACCGCTTTTGTGAGAAGCCAGACACAATCCCACGAACCTTCCCTGTATGTGTCTCCATAGACAGGGACGGATTAGTTGCTTTGTAAGGGGGGGTGCACTTTGAATCGAAAGTGAATGTGATGGGCGCGAAGCGCCCGAATTTGCTAGGGGGGTCCGGGGGCATGCCCCCCCGGAAAAAAATTTGGCTCAAAGAAGCAAAATGGTGCCATCTGGTGCCATTTGAACGTATAAAACGTCATAGAATCAGCTTTCCAAATTTTTACACCCCCGGTATAGGGGTGTGTATAGGTTTCGCTCGATGTGTTTGGGTGTTTGTTTGTGTGTTTGTGTTCGCATATAGATCTCAAGAATGAACGGACCGATCGTCACCAAACTTGGTGAACAGGTTCTATACATTTCTGAGACGGTCCTTACAAAAATTGGGACCAGTCAAACACACGGTTAGGGAGTTATTGGTGGATTAAAATTATACAAGGACTTATACAGGGACATCTTCATGGTCAAAGGGAAATAACCATTCTCACTCAGTCACTGCCACCAACTGAGAAGGTTATTTGCCTTTGACGGGGGTGTTTTTCCTACCTCACAGGAATTTCTTGTTTTATTTTTTTTTTGCTGGGGGGGGGGGGGGGGGTGCACGTGCACCCTGTGCACCCCCCCTCGTCCGCCCCTGCTAATAGATCTGTGTCCCTTTGCTTTCTGACACTCTTCGTGTTGTAATCTGCTTGTACAGTTCTTGAGGAAAACTTCTTCTTTAACGATTTCTCTCCACTCGCTGTGTGTGTGGCTGTTATTCTGTGTCGATTTTGTAATCGAACGGTTCCTGTAGTTTGACAATGTGTCTTTGCTGCGTTATAAAGATGTGGCTGGAAAGAATCGTTCAAAAATTATGTTATAATTGTGTGGATATTCTCGACGGCGCTGTGAAAGTCTGTGTTTGCCTCGAGGCATGTTTACCAGACAAATAAAGACTACGGTCGAAAATGAATGCTAACGATAAGAGAATGATATTATGTAGGAAGAATTCAATATTCTTAGAAAGAGAAATGTATTGAATATGGGCTGTGTGATTGTATGCTTTAGTGTGTTTTCCCGTTGTTGTTGTTGTTGTTGTTTTTTTGTTTTTTTTCGCTATTAATTTTATTAATTATGCATAGCTTTGTATGGTTGATGTTATTTTATGTTGCTGTCTGATGTTGATGTCGTGTACCAAAAAGAAATAAAAACGTGTTAAAAAAAAATATTCTTAGAAAGACACAGAGAAAGAAAGAATGAAAGAAAGGGGTAAAAAATGTGCTGTCGTCGAGGTCTTACTTCAAGCTCGTATATGGAATCTTTGTTCTGTTGTCAAAATTATTGTCTGTGTGATTGTATATATGTATGTGTGTGTGTGTTTGTGTATGTGTGTGTGTGTGTGTGTGTATGTGTGAGTGTGTGTGTGTATGTGTGTGTGTGTGTGTGTGTGTGTGTATGTGTGTGTGTGTGTGTATGTGTGTGTGTGTGTGTGTGTGTGTGTGTGTATGTGTGTGTGTTTGTGCGTTCGCGTATGTTTGCCCCAATATTTGTCACGTGAAAGTTGTGACGTTAAAAGTGACAAGCAGAAGTCATTTAAGGTGTTAAGGTGTTCATAATACGAAGTATTTTGGTGTGACGCCATTCAGGCGCAAAATTTAACGCTTTTGTTAAAAAATCTGCAAAATCATATCAAGCAGTAAACCTACGTTTCTATAGAAACTCACAGGAAATATTTGGCAGAGGTGTGGCGACGTTTCAACTGCTAAACCGCATGGGGTATTGTCGGTTACTGTGAGTCGTGCTTTCAACCATAAAATTGATAAAATGCTTTTCTGATACGGTACGCTTCCATTTCGTTTTACATCAACCTGTATTTCCTAAACTCGACGCACCCATGCACGCTATAATTGTTGAATGAAGTGAAAAGCGTTTTTGTAACTATGCCACGTATAAAACTGAAAGAATAGTGTAATTGATCAAATGCTTTTCTCATACTTCGTTCGATGCATATATATTGATCGGGTAATTAGTTCAGTCGGTAGCGCACTGGTTAGCAAGTTTAAACCGAACTCTTCGCTATCGGCTTGGGTTCGAAGCAATGATCTTAACGCATCGTTTGTCATCGGTTATTGCGAGGTTGAAGCCGCCTACACGCCATTTTGTTTCGTAGTAGATACCGCAATAACACACTTCTGTAGAGGAAACCGCGCCGATTTAGAAGCGAAACTTTCAAATTTCCGACTATAAAAGACATGCAAAGCGCGCTGAAATCGAAAGTGATAGTGAAATACCAGACAATGTGAGTTTGGTCGAGTTGTGCTTTCGTCGATTTATTACTTGGTACGATCAATTTTGGAGGTACCCTGAGTGGCGGTCACGTGACACCTGTAAATGTAACCGTTGATTCGAAACGTGTGCAAGATGAAGATGGTCGGGGTGTGTGGGCAAGACAAGTGCCTCTAACGGCATAGAAAGTTGGACGGAAATGTCACGGGAATGAATGTTTTAGTTCGGGTGCGTAAAATGTAGCACAATTTGTGTGTGTGCTGAGATTAGATAAAACAAAAAGCCGTGAAGGTGGCTGCTTTTGAAACTTGTACTCACTCGATCACTTCAGTCTAAGAAGCGCAAATGAATGCTCCCTTCATTGCATAGCGCGTTGCTTTCGCGTGTTGCAACATTGTTTGGTTCCGGTGTACCAATATGGCGTCGCTTTGGCTTTACTGAATGGTGGGCTATGCCGCACTATCCATTTGTTTACAGTACAGATCGGTGGTTCTTCTTCTTCTTCTTCTTCTTCTTCTTCTTCTTCTTCGTTCATAGGCTGAAATTCCCACGTTCACTCATGTTTTTGCACGAGCGAATTTTTACTTGTATGACCGTTTTTATAAACCCCGCCATTCAGGCAGCCATACGCCGCTCAGTTTCGGGGGATGCATGTTGGGTATTTTCGTGTTTCTATAACCCACGGAACTCTGAAATGGATTACAGGATATTTTCCGTGCACACTCGGTATGTGCTTGCGTGTACACACGAAGGGGGATAAGGCACTAGCAGGTCTGCACATTAGTTGACCAGGGAATTCGTAAAAAACATCTCCTCCCAGGCGCGGCCGGGATTCGAACCCACGACCTACAACTTAGGTGACCGGCGTCTTATCGACTACCCCACTGCGCCCGTCGATCGGTGGTTCAAACCAGGTTCCATATCTAACACTGTCCTTCTATTCGTCCATCCATCCATCTTGGCAGTGAGTGAATTCAAGCCACGTGGCCCATCCTTCTTCCCTTTCCGGCCTCACACCTTCCCGGCATCCTCTCCGGGGACTATTTTCTTTGAGCGGGGAAGGATTCCTGCGCCTCGATTCCATCTCCTACTTCCGGCGCGTCGCTTCCATCCACCGGCGCGCTATCCTTCTGCTCTCCGAGACAAAGTGCGTCACCATGGGAACGACTTGGCGCATGCGCAGGGGCCATTTTGGGGAGCAGGGGCGGAAAAAGTGACAGACGGTACACGCGGAGATGTGGGGGAAACACGCACACTTCGGGGCTGCTCCACGCGGGGGTCAAATAGATTTGATGAATGTTTTATGACATCCACCATCTTGACTTTTTGATCTGGCCGAGATGGGCCTGGCAATTATTGATGCTGTTGTCGGCTTGCCAGGGGGGACCGCTTTCTTTAAGAAACACCTTCTGTCCTCACTAACACAAAGAAGAAAGGAAAAGGAAAATGTAGGTCAAGCGGACACCGAAAGAAAAGTTCTGCGCTTCAGGACAGGACAGCATCGGGGTTTTGGAGAGAGATGATGCCTTTTTTTTCTTCTTGCTTTTGTTTTGTTTTTTGTTTTTGTGCGGTTTATTTTTTTTGATTTTTTTTGTGTGGAAATGTTTGTTTTTTTTAAAAGTTTTGAATCTCTCTTTCCTTGTTTATAATGCTTCCGCTTATTTAAACTTTTCATTTCTTTTCCGTACACTGTATCCGTGTCTTCTTGTTCCACAAACACACAAACACTGCACTCAACATCAGCAAATGATAAAATGACGGACATATCAAGGGGCTAAATGAATACAAGCAGGACATCACAAAACGAATGTGTGTGTGTGTGTGTGTGTGTGTGCGTGTGTGTGTGTGTGTATGTGTGTGTGGGTGGGTGTGTGTGTGTGTGTGTGTGTGTGTGGGGGGTGTGAGTGTGTGTGTGTGTGTGTGTGTGTGGGGTGTGTGTGTGTGTGTGTGTGTGGTGTGTGTGTGTGTGGGGTGTGTTTGTGTGTGTGTGTGTGGTGTATGTGTGTGTGTAGGTGTGTGTGTAGGTGTGTGTGTGTATATATATATATGTGTGTGTGTGTGTGTGTGTGTGTGTGAGTGTGTGTGTGTGTGTGTGTGTGTGTGTGTGTGTAGTGAGTGTGTGTGTGTGTGTGTGTGTGTGTGTGTAGTGAGTGTGTGTGTGTGTGTGTGTGTGTGTGTGTTCGTTCGGCGAAAGGAAAACGGGCGTATTTTAGCGTACAATCGCTTGACTGAATGGTTAATCACGCCTCAGCGTTCTTGTTTCTTTTCAGTAGTTCGCTTTTTTAAGTAATTCTCGCTGTTTCTCAGTAACTTTCGCTGTGTTTCTCAGTAACTTTCGCTGTGTTTTTCAGTAGCTTTCGCTGTGTTTCTCAGTAACTTTCGCTGTGTTTCTCAGTAACTTTCGCTGTGTTTCTCAGTAACTTTCGCTGTGTTTCTCAGTAACTTTCGCTGTGTTTCTCAGTAACTTTCGCTGTGTTCTTCAGTAACGTTCGCTGTGTTTTTCAGTAGCTTTCGCTGTGTTTCTCAGTAACTTTCGCTGTGTTTCTCAGTAACTTTCGCTGTGTGTATCAGTCAATCTCGCTTACGCACATTGCTGTAGAAGATTGACTATCAAAACTACCGTTCAGAGTAGCGATAAAGAGTCTTTGTTGTCCACTTTTCACCTGTCACGTCACGATACCCCCCCCCCCTCCTTTGACATTTATTGTCTCTGTCTCTCTTGTCTAAACCACTGACCTTACAGGGCTCCCCACGGACGGCCAACTTTTGGGGTCCCGGGACCCCCACGTTTAATGTTTAGAGGTTCTATGGACCCCCTACGCGGAGTTTTAGATGGTCCTAAGAGTATAATTATGGTCCCCAACTCCCCATGTGCATGCCGATGTGGCATGCAGTCACCTACTTTTGTTGTAATTACGTTTGCTCAAGCCATTGCACGATGTAAAAAGAAGTAAACCGTGTTTTTATTGTGTCACTTTGTTGTGACCCGTTTTGTGGAGCGTTAATATTTTTACGTGAGATTCACGTGCTCCTTGTTCAGTTGTTGTGACCTGGTTTTGGTCGGAGTGTCACAAACTGCGTCGTTTAGTTCTAGAACACCGTGAGATTCACGTGCTTTTTTTCGTGTCTTGATTTTGAGGTGAGCCCTGCGAATCTGCGTTGCAAGTTTTAGAATACGTGTGACTCACGTGTTTTTAGCTTTGTGATGTCAGCTAGTTCCTTGGTCTTCTTTCTGTTAAATATACCGTTTTAAGTTTTGAGCATGCACGGAGTGCGTGATCGGTTACTGATTGGTTGTAAAATAGTAGTTTCACCCGATTCTGTCTTAGGAATGTTGTTGGTTGGTCAATCCGGTGACCTTTGACTTTTGAATAACTATTCCATGTTAGGTTTTTGTTTCCATAAATACCACTGCTTGACTCCTGTCTCGTCAGTCGATCTGAGGGTTTTAGGAAGCGTTTGGTTTTGATGTAAACGTATGAAGGTTATCAAGTGAACCAACGGAGTGTTTCTTATGTTTTAACGTCAACGTAATGTTCTTGGAGACAGTTGTTTCTCAAGTGTGAATCGTTTTGTGCCCTTCGTTTGGGAGGCAACACGTTTTGGTACTGCTGGTCAACCCACACAGCGCATAAGGTAATTTTGTTGTTACTTGTTTGTGTTGTGTTTTGGTCGCCATTTTGTAATGACTTTGTGAGTTGTTTATGTATAACGTGAGTTGAAAGTCTGACTTGTTGTAGTGTTTCTTTATTGTGTGTTCAACTGTTCTAGTGTTGTGAACGTACAGCAATGTTTTGTAGACGCTAGAAAGTCGCTAATGTTTATAATGATAACTTGTGTTTTCTGTGGTTAACGAAGTTCGAAGTGAAACGTTTTCTCCGACTTTTTCAGCCTTACGTTGAAAGAATTTAGGTAAAAGAAGCTTGCGGTCTGTGGTGATCGTTTGTAAACGGGCTTATTTCTTGTAACGTTATTGAGGGAAAGTGGATGAGTAAATATCTTGTTTGTGACTTTGATTAACGCAGGAACATTGTCGTTAGGAGACTTTTTGGTATGACACTGACAGTTTGCTTTGTATTCCTGGCCTGATGAGTCAACGTTTTGTATTTTTCTGAAAGTAGCCATTTTGGTTTTAAACGTATGTATGCTAAGTTTCTTGAGTATTCTTAGTGCTTATGGTATTGTTGAACGTACGGAACGTAATTCTTTATTGTTGTTGAACGTACAGAACGTAACTCTTTATTGTTGTTGAAGGACTAACCAACGAGTGTTTGGTAATTGTAACTTTCGTGTCTGTTTGTCTTCGCCTGTCTTGTGATTGTTTATTTTTCTTGTATTTACTTCTCGTGTCTTGTTAATGCATTTTAATACCTTTTGCCATGTCTAATAATTTGTTTTCTTTTCTCTTTTTCTTTCTGTTCATAAGTTTTTTACCGCAATACGTGGTACTGTAACGATATATATGCATTACTGATACCTTAGTGTCAGATGTAAAATAATAAACCAGTACTTTTGCGCGTTATCGCTTGTAACCTGTGTTTGTCATTTCGTATGAACAATATGTAGTACCAGCCTCGCTCACGAAGGCGCGCACAGTAAAAAACTTATGCGCTGTGTGGGTTGACCAGCAGTACCAAAACGTGTTGCCTCCCAAACGAAGGGCACAAAACGATTCACACTTGAGAAACAACTGTCTCCAAGAACATTACGTTGACGTTAAAACATAAGAAACACTCCGTTGGTTCACTTGATAACCTTCATACGTTTACATCAAAACCAAACGCTTCCTAAAACCCTCAGATCGACTCATTTTACTTTTTAAACAGATAAACCTTATGTAGGTTTTTAGTGCTTTTGAATAAGCGAACATTGTAATGGAGGAGATTCCAGCAGATAAACCATTGGAAGCTTCAGGTTATGACATTAACGGCGATGAAGATGAACATTCTCAAAGGCCTAGGCGTGACATTAAGCCTACTGAAAAAGGTAGAGATTACCAGATTGAGATCAAAACTAGAAACTTTGCAAGACAACGAACATTCTTGGAACGAGCAATCGGTGAGGTAGTAACAGAGCTTAACCAAGAAACTCCTAATCAAGAGTCGTTAACCAGTCAGAAACAAATTGTTTTGAGCATGTACAAGGATCTTGGTGACATAGAGAAAGGTCTTCGTAGTATTGGTAGCGGTGAAACCATTCAGGAAAGTTGGGATGATGTTCAGAGAACAGTTCAGAACATTATGTTTGACATTGATCGAGCTCTTGACAGACAAACGACTAGCGTGCAGGTGGCTAAAGAGCCTACTTCCAGGCATAGCAGTGTTACACCTAGCGTTGGGTCATCCACCCACAAGTCAGCCAGTGGTAAGACTGCCAGCCATAAAGCAGCTAGCATTACGTCAGCCATCCACAAGTCAGCTAGCCACAAGTCAGGTAGCAGGAGATCAGGTAGCCAAGTAGCTTCTCGCGCCGAGTCTCTCCGCTCTAAAAGTGTTAGCTCTGAAGACACTAAATTGGCTCTTAAACTAGAGGCTGCTTCCCTGGCCATTAAAGTGGAAGGTGACGCAATAAAGGAAGCTCAGTTTAATGAATTGGATCTTTTACAACAACAACAAGCTGAGAGAACTGCAGCTCGGAAGATTGAAGAAGCAGCTAGGCAGGCTAAGGAAGCTGAGAGAACAGCAGCTAGGCAGGCCGAAGACGCAGCTGAAGCAGCTCTTGAAGATATTAAACAGAAAAAGGCTTTGAGACAAATTCAGTCCACCGAATTGAAAATTAGCTTAAGAGAACAACAAGCTATGTTACAAGTATTGGAACAAGGTGAATCCGTTCAGCAGGATCTCCCTGATCTACCGTCAGTTGATTTGTTGAACACTAGGTTTCACCCTCGTCCTTTCGTTCCCTTGTACAGTCTTGTAGCCCCTCCTCTAAACAATGAACATACAGCGATAGGAATAGGGACAGGTGCTGCCGTCATTGCTGACCAAGGGACACACCAGCCAGCCTTGGACGCCACGTCTGTTCCTGTCTGCCAAGCCGCCAGCACCCGTGACATCTCTACTGTCAACGCTGCTGTCACCAACTTCATCGCAGGAACCGCAACGACTGAGCCACGACAGCACGCGTTACCTGTCGTGGACCTCGTCGTTGGAGTCAACGCCTCTACAAGCGCCGCTACTAGCAACAACGCCACCTACGAGGCGTGTAGACCTCAACGTAGAGAGGATGTCAACGCCCCCCATCACGTCGGAACGAGCGCTCCTTTCGTCCATCAGGAGCCCTTCACACCCAACTACACGACGGCTGCAACTACATCCTCCATGCGGCCTACAGCGCTGCTGGCCACACTGCAGCACCCTCTCGGTGCATACACTGGTCAGCCGCCTCTGCACAACGTTGGACACTCAACGACAAGCGTCACAGGCTCTCGCCCGCCTGATCTCGACCACACAGGTTGGTCCTATCACCTACCAGAGACAAGGGAAGGTGATGAGACGCAAGAACGACACACCTACTTCCCAGAAGAACGTCACCAACGCATGGACCACAGACGTTTTCAAGTTACCCCACCCTGTTTCCCCTATGATACCCACCTACATCCCAAACCAGAGCCTTTCGTGCCCACATTCCTGGACCCACATCAGACCACCCCCAAAGTTATTTGGGGAAACGAAAACGCAAGGCCCCCTGCGTACATGAACTTTGACAAGGAATGTCATGCAGATCGTCCATTTGCCTCCTACCCCCCGTCTGCGTACTACCAACGTCCACTTGCTACTCCTGCCAAGCAGGACACTCCTATGGACTCTCTTGCCAAAACCCTATCAGACGCTCTGATGATCAACCGTTTGCCGATGCAGGAGCCGTGCATTTTTGTTGGTGACCCTCTCCAATATCCAATTTGGAGATCGTCGTTTGCGTTTCTCATCGAGAGACAGAACATAACCAGCAGTGAGAAGTTATTGTATCTGCAACGGTACATCGGAGGTCAAGCAAGGGAGGCCGTGACCGGCTTCTTTCTGCTGAGAGAAGGTGATGCCTACGAGAGAGCCATGGAAGTGCTGGAAAATCGGTTCGGCAACTCATACGTCGTTTCGCAAGCTTTCCGGACCAAGCTGGACGAATGGACCCCAGTCAAAAGCAAGGATCCCAAGGGACTCAGAAGTCTGGCCGATTTCTTGCAGCAATGTTCCGTTGCTGCCCAGGAAGTTGGTGGACTGAGCATCCTGGATGATGCCCAATACTTACGGAAGATCGTCGGAAAGCTCCCAGACTGGATGAGTCACAGATGGTCTAGAACAGTTGCTCGAACTAAGGTTGAAAAGAAGAGGTATCCTCTGTTCAATGAACTCGTGTCGTTCATTACCCTCGAAGCAGACATTTCTAACGACCCTGTTTTCGGCTTGACAAGTGCATCGGGGACACCAAGAAAGTTCACAACGAACCTGTCAACCCTGACAGAGGATGTCACCGCATGTCTGCACTGTCAACTTCCGGACCATGACGCTGGGACATGTAAGGAACTCATAGTGAAGCCTCTGGTTGAGATACGAGATTTTCTGTTCAAGAACCGTATCTGCTACGGATGTCTCAGAAGTAAGGATCACCAGAGCCGTCAATGTATGCAGAAACAGACGTGCAAGAAGTGCAAGAAGGCTCATCCCACTTGTCTTCATGATGACAATTTCAAGTATCAGAACAGTATGAGTGAAAACAAAGGGGCGAGTGAACACAAGAACAATTACCGTACCTCTGCTGCTGACGTTCAAGAGCCACTGTCATCGTCGACCCCTACGGTGTCTGCTCTTAAGGCCAGCGAGGAAAACAGCATCGGTTTCACGTCTATGATCGTTCCCGTTCTCGTTTCCAGTGACTCTAACCCCAACGTAGAAGTGCTGACGTACGCACTACTGGACACTATGTCCAACGCCACTTTTGTAGTGCAGTCAGTGGCTGAAGAAGTTAAAGCCAAATCGCAGCCGACTACACTCAGGGTCTCCACACTGACTGAGGACAATGCTGTGGTCTCCGGCAGGAAGTACTCTGGATTGCGTGTCCGCTCTCCTACCTCCAGTGAGGTTGTCAGGCTCCCTTCTGCCATCTCACGACCTTATCTGACCGTTGACCCCACTCATATCCCCACCTCAGAGACTGTCAAAGCTTACCCACATCTCCAACACCTGTCTCCAAAACTGCCCCCCTTGTACCCTGACTGTGAAGCAGGCCTCCTCATCGGCTACGACTGCGCTGAAGCCCTCATGCCCCTAAACGTTGTCCAAGGACTGCCATTTGCAGTAGAGACTAAGTTAGGTTGGAGCATCGTCGGCAAGGCACCGCATTCCGTCGCCTTTGATGGCATAGCCTCGTCCATGCGCGTCATCGTCAAGCCAGGATCGAGGGAAGAAGAACGTGTAGCTCACGTCTACAAGGTACAGGTGGACGAAGTCTCGTGTACTGACCCATTACATGTTATGGAAAGAGACTTTGCAAGTGACTCAGGATCCATGTCCCAGGACGATGTAAAGTTCAAGAAGATCGTGAAGGTCAACGAAGCTGGTCACTTCGAGATGCTCTTACCATTTCGACCAGAGAAACCGTCCCTCCCCGACAACAGAAGTGCCGCAGTCAAGCATCTGAAGGGCCTGAAACGCCAGAAAAAACGAGGGTACCGTGATGACTGCGTCAAGGTCATGACATTAATCTTGTACGGGCTGATCGTGACGTGTTTTGCCTCTAGGGCAATCCACATTGAAACCCTGGATGACATGTCAAGTGATTCCTTCATCAACGCCCTACGCATTGTTGTCTCCATGCGAGGAAACATATCACGCATTTGGTGTGACAAAGGAACGAACTTTGTAGGTGCATGCAACGAGTTCAAACTGGCATGGAAGGAGATGGACTCTGAACGACTGACATCGAAGATGCTGGAAAGCAAATGTGAGTTCAAGTTCAACCCCCCTGCAGCAAGTCACATGGGTGGCGTTTGGGAGCGTCAGATCCGAACGATACGCAGCATCCTGAATGGTCTTCTCAGAAGATCAGGCCAGCGTCTCACTACTTCATCACTTCGTACGTTCCTATACGAGGTGATGGCCATCGTGAACAGTCGACCACTGTCTGTCGAGTCACTGGAATCGGCAGATGGACCACGCCCTTTGACCCCCAACCACGTCCTCACCATGAAGTCAGGTGCCATCCTTCCGCCCCCTGGTGTGTTTGAAGATCCAGACCTGTACGCCAGGAAACGTTGGCGCTGTGTCCAGCGGATGGCAGACGAATTCTGGCTGCTATGGAAGAGCCAGTACCTTTCACTTTTGCAGAAACGTCGTGTCTGGCAACGTCCCCAGGCAAACGTACAGGTGGGAGATGTTGTTGTCTTGCATGACCAGAACTTGTGCAGATCAGAGTGGTGCATGGCTCGTGTAATCGAGGTGATGCCTGGATCTGATGGACTGGTCAGACGAGTGAAAGTGCATGTTGGAACAAAGGCTCTAGACAATCACGGCCGTCCCACTGGTGATAGTCGCATATTAGAGCGACCTATTCACAAAATGACTGTGTTAGTAGATCGTGAAAATCACAAAGACAAAGCTGTGTAAGCGAACTGAAAGAACATTGAACTTTGGAGTGTTTTTCCAATTTGACAGTTGTAGATTGTTGCAGTCTGTTTTTATACCAGATGATGTAACAGACATTTATGGTTTAAGTGGTGCGGTTTTTTTTTTATGCCGTCGAGTAATGACTAACGGCATTTAGTTGAAACGAGATGTGTTGAAACACTGAAAATGATTGAACCGTAATATTGCTGTGTAAATGTTTTGCAACACAATGGTTTTGAGTTGTAAATTTGAAATGTCTAAATCTGCGTTATTCTTCTTTTGATATAAGGAATGTGTTTGTACAAAGGTTTTTTGAAGTAAATTATATTAATATAATTTCCGGTGGGAGTGTGCATGCCGATGTGGCATGCAGTCACCTACTTTTGTTGTAATTACGTTTGCTCAAGCCATTGCACGATGTAAAAAGAAGTAAACCGTGTTTTTATTGTGTCACTTTGTTGTGACCCGTTTTGTGGAGCGTTAATATTTTTACGTGAGATTCACGTGCTCCTTGTTCAGTTGTTGTGACCTGGTTTTGGTCGGAGTGTCACAAACTGCGTCGTTTAGTTCTAGAACACCGTGAGATTCACGTGCTTTTTTTCGTGTCTTGATTTTGAGGTGAGCCCTGCGAATCTGCGTTGCAAGTTTTAGAATACGTGTGACTCACGTGTTTTTAGCTTTGTGATGTCAGCTAGTTCCTTGGTCTTCTTTCTGTTAAATATACCGTTTTAAGTTTTGAGCATGCACGGAGTGCGTGATCGGTTACTGATTGGTTGTAAAATAGTAGTTTCACCCGATTCTGTCTTAGGAATGTTGTTGGTTGGTCAATCCGGTGACCTTTGACTTTTGAATAACTATTCCATGTTAGGTTTTTGTTTCCATAAATACCACTGCTTGACTCCTGTCTCGTCAGTCGATCTGAGGGTTTTAGGAAGCGTTTGGTTTTGATGTAAACGTATGAAGGTTATCAAGTGAACCAACGGAGTGTTTCTTATGTTTTAACGTCAACGTAATGTTCTTGGAGACAGTTGTTTCTCAAGTGTGAATCGTTTTGTGCCCTTCGTTTGGGAGGCAACACGTTTTGGTACTGCTGGTCAACCCACACAGCGCATAAGGTAATTTTGTTGTTACTTGTTTGTGTTGTGTTTTGGTCGCCATTTTGTAATGACTTTGTGAGTTGTTTATGTATAACGTGAGTTGAAAGTCTGACTTGTTGTAGTGTTTCTTTATTGTGTGTTCAACTGTTCTAGTGTTGTGAACGTACAGCAATGTTTTGTAGACGCTAGAAAGTCGCTAATGTTTATAATGATAACTTGTGTTTTCTGTGGTTAACGAAGTTCGAAGTGAAACGTTTTCTCCGACTTTTTCAGCCTTACGTTGAAAGAATTTAGGTAAAAGAAGCTTGCGGTCTGTGGTGATCGTTTGTAAACGGGCTTATTTCTTGTAACGTTATTGAGGGAAAGTGGATGAGTAAATATCTTGTTTGTGACTTTGATTAACGCAGGAACATTGTCGTTAGGAGACTTTTTGGTATGACACTGACAGTTTGCTTTGTATTCCTGGCCTGATGAGTCAACGTTTTGTATTTTTCTGAAAGTAGCCATTTTGGTTTTAAACGTATGTATGCTAAGTTTCTTGAGTATTCTTAGTGCTTATGGTATTGTTGAACGTACGGAACGTAATTCTTTATTGTTGTTGAACGTACAGAACGTAACTCTTTATTGTTGTTGAAGGACTAACCAACGAGTGTTTGGTAATTGTAACTTTCGTGTCTGTTTGTCTTCGCCTGTCTTGTGATTGTTTATTTTTCTTGTATTTACTTCTCGTGTCTTGTTAATGCATTTTAATACCTTTTGCCATGTCTAATAATTTGTTTTCTTTTCTCTTTTTCTTTCTGTTCATAAGTTTTTTACCGCAATACGTGGTACTGTAACGATATATATGCATTACTGATACCTTAGTGTCAGATGTAAAATAATAAACCAGTACTTTTGCGCGTTATCGCTTGTAACCTGTGTTTGTCATTTCGTATGAACAATATGTAGTACCAGCCTCGCTCACGAAGGCGCGCACACCCCATGTGTTCATATAACGCATTGTTATCGCCAATAGTTTGATATAAAGTGCATTTTTTCATCAGAATGTTCAAAACAGATTCTTGAACTATACCTTGTTAAATGGAACACAAACAAACACTATTCCATATCGTTCCGGCGTGAATTTGGCATGTGTGCACATCACTATACTTTACTGACGACTTAATAATTATATGTTGTACTCACGTTAGCGGAAATTTAGTGCGTTCCGGGACCCGTTCTTTATGGGTTTAGTGCGTCCCGGGACCCGCTCTTTATAGGTTTAGTGCGTCCCAGGACCCACTCTTTATAGGTTTAGTGCGTCCCGGGACGCGCTCTTTATAGGTTTACTGCGTCCCGGGACGCGCTCTTTATAGGTTTAGTGCGTCCAGGGACCCGCTCTTTATAGGTTTAGTGCGTCCAGGGACCCGCTCTTTATAGGTTTAGTGTGTTCCGGGACCCGCTCTTTATAGGTTTAGTGCGTCCAGAGACCCGTTCTTTATAGGTTTAGTGTGTTCCGGGACCCGCTCTTTATAGGTTTAGTGTGTCCCGGGACGCGTTCTTTATAGGTTTAGTGCGTCTAGGGACCCGCTCTTTATGGTTTAGTGCGTCCAGGGACCCGCTCTTTATAGGTTTAGTGTGTTCCGGGACCCGCTCTTTATAGGTTTAGTGTGTTCCGGGACCCGCTCTTTATAGGTTTAGTGTGTCCCGGGACGCGTTCTTTATAGGTTTAGTGCGTCTAGGGACCCGCTCTTTATGGTTTAGTGCGTCCAGGGACCCGTTCTTTATAGGTTTAGTGTGTTCCGGGACCCGCTCTTTATAGGTTTAGTCTTTCTTTCTTTCTTTGGTGTTTAACGTCGTTTTCAACCGTTCAAGGTTATATCGCTACGGGGAAAGGGGGGGGGGGGGGGGGGGGGGGGGGGGGGATATAGGTTTAGTGTGTTCCGGGACCTGCTCTTTATAGGTTTAGTGCGTCCAGGGGCCTGCTCTTTATAGGTTTAGTGCGTCCAGGGACCCGCTCTTTATAGGTTTGGTGCGTCCAGGGACCCGCTCTTTATAGGTTTAGTGCGTCCCGAGACCCGCTCTTTATGGGTTTAGTGCGTCCAGGGACCCGCTCTTTATAGGTTTAGTGCGTCCAGGGACCCGCTCTTGATAGGTTTAGTGCGTCCAGGGACCCGCTCTTTATAGGTTTAGTGCGTCCAGGGACCCGCTCTTTATAAGTTTAGTGTGTCCCGGTACCCTGGATTTCTAGTGCGTGATTTCGGCTTCTAGTGCGTTTAGGACGCAGGGACCGGACGCACCCTTTGGGGAGCCCTGCCCTCCCGAACATCCACGTCCCATATATTCATCCTGTGACTGTCCAACACCTCCGCCTTTCTTTCACGCACCTTGTCCGACACACTGGCTTTTTCTCCTTAGTTCCAATCACCATTCACCAAATTACTATCCGCTTTAACACAATTCCCCGCCCAACACCTATGTCTGGTATCCTGTCCAAACACTACAGGCACAGTTCTTTCCGTGTATAAGGCGTCCGCCCCGTGATCGGGAGGTCGTGGGTTCGAACCCCGGCCGGGTCATACCTAAGACTTTAAAATTGGCAATCTAGTGGCTGCTCCGCCTGGCGTCTGGCATTATGGGGTTAGTGCTAGGACTGGTTGGTCCGGTGTCAGAATAATGTGACTGGGTGAGACATGAAGCCTGTGCTGCGACTTCTGTCTTGTGTGTGGCGCACGTTATATGTCAAAGCAGCACCGCCCTGATTTGGCCCTTCGTGGTCGGCTGGCCGTTAAGCAAGCAAACAAACAAACAAACAACATTCCCGTGTAAACTTCTTCTTCTTCTTCTTCGCTCATGGGCTGAAACGCCCACGTTGACTCATATTGTTGCACGAGTGGGGTTTTACGTGTATTATCGTTTTTACCCCTACCATTCAGGCAGCCATACGCCGATTTTTGGGGAAGCATGCTGGGTATTTTCGTGTTTCTCTAACCCACCGAACTCTGACATGGATTACAGGATCTTTTTCGTGCGCACTTGGTCTGCAGCTTGCGTTTACTCACGAAGGGGGATAAGGCACTAGCAGGTCTGCACATGAGTTGCCCTGGGTCATCGGAAAAATCTACACCCTTAAGCCACCAGGCCGCCGCTGCCGGGATTTGAACACGCGACCTTCCGATTAGGAAGCCGATGCCTTATCCTCTAGGCCACGTCGCCCGTCCTTTCGTGATCTACACCTCTACTCTCCCCCAACCTCCATCTGTATATCTCTTGTCCGTTGCCCTCCCCCTGACCTTCTTTCTCAGCAGAGAATCCTTAACGTAATCACTGGAACCAACCTACATACCCCAAAAATCGTGCTATCGTGATCTACCTCCCTCCTCGGCAAGATGTCTTTGAGATGTCTTGGGCCCCCGTCTCATTGGGCCCCCGTCTCATTGGGCCCCCGTCTCGTTGGGCCCCCGTCTCGTTGGGCCCCCGTCTCGTTGGGACCCCAAGTCTAGATATTATGACCTTTCAGGGTCAATGTCATTTAAAGATCAAAGGGGGATTTAGGCATGCCGGCCTTCTTGTGAGTATTACCAGTCCGTCGAAAGCTGACGAATTGAAATAATCTAAAGTAATGAGCTGCGTCTACATCCCATTACTGGATTGCGTAAATGTGTGTACAGCCGCACTCGCCTAAACGAAACACGCTCAAGCAAAAAACTCGGATATCTCAAACCAAAATCAATTCCCCGCTAGACCCCCTCTTTGTAAGACTATTTATAATTTGGATAAGCCAAACTCTGTCAAAAAATAGCTAACTCAAACACGGACATCTCAAACGTGATTTTGACAGATAAGCCAAACTCTAAACATTGTCGGAGAGACATTTGTTTAATTTTTGCTTGAAAAACACGTCAGGAAGATAAATATATTTCGTGACGGCTATAATTATCCTACGGAAACGAACACGTCACCTGTTTTTGAATATGCGGGGAAACTGATGACGTGTGCCCCATGTTTGGCAGGCGCCATTGTTTGGACAGAAAGACTGGTGTGGTTAGAGATGGGATGGCCGAGGGAGGGTCTGTGATGGTTTACGGGAGGCTTACTGTGCCTTTAACGTGGGGGAGTTGTACCTTTGCATTGATGAAATACAGAATATACCGTTCAGGCTTGTTTATTATGCTGGGGGCCCAAAGAGATGGGGGCCCAAAGAGATGGGGGCCCAATGACACGTTTTGTTATTGCTACAAAAAGTGTGGGGGCCCAATGAGACAGGGACCCAATGAGACGGGGGCCTAAAGAGACGGGGACCCAATGAGACGGGGGCCCAATGAGACGGGAGCCCAATGAGACGGGGACCCAATGAGACGGGGACCCAATGAGACGGGGACCCAATGAGACGGGGACCCAATGAGACGGGGGCCCAATGAGACGGGGGCCCAATGAGACGGGGACCCAATGAGACGGGGACCCAATGAGACGGGGACCCAATGAGACGGGGGCCCAATGAGACGGGGGCCCAATGAGACGGGGGCCCAATGAGACGGGGACCCAATGAGACGGGGACCCAATGAGACGGGACCCAATGAGACGGGGGCCCAATGAGACGGGGGCCCAATGAGACGGGGGCCCAATGAGACGGGGACCCAATGAGACGGGGGCCTAAAGAGACGGGGGCCCAATGACACGTTTTGTTATTGCTACAAATAAGTGAGGGGGCCCAATGAGACAGGGGCCCAATGAGACGGGGGCCCAATGAGACGGGGGCCCAAAGAGACGGGGACTCAATGAGACGGGGGCGCAAAGGGCAAATCCCCCTCCTTTCCATCCACCTCCTCTCCCCTCTCAATCTGTTCCCTTCTCAATCCCCCCTCCCTCCCCCCCGGGCCCTTTCCACTCCCCTTCTCCCCCACCCCTTCCTTCCCTCTATACCAACATGTACATACCACATTAACTCGTCTGTCCGTTTTACATCTACATCACTCTTTTCAAAACTCTACCCCTTCCTCCCTACCCCCTCCTTCCCTCTATACCAACATGTACATACCACATTAACTCGTCTGTCCGTTTTACATCTACATCGCTCTTTTCAAAACTCTACCCCTCTCCCTTCCTCGCTACCCCCTCCTTCCCTCTGCCCACTCCGTTTTCTCAGAACGTGCCCAACACACTGGAAGCACCGTGCACACCACATTCAACCGTCCTTCGTTGATCTACATTGTCTTGTCCCCCTCTCCTCCATTGCATCCCCTGCTCTCCCTCCGTCCCCCTTCTTCATCTTACCTCTACCCACTCCTTTTTCTTAGAGCTTTTCAAACACATTGGAACCCCCATATATATACCACATCAAATCGTCCTTCATCGATCTGCATCGTCTCCCCCATCCCTTTTGACCCCTTCCTCTCCCTCCTCCCCCCTCTCTTCCTCTTACCTCTGCCCAACTCCCTTTTCTTAGAACTTTTCAAACACATTGGAACCACCATATACACCACATTGAATCGTCCTTCATTACCCAATATTGCTATTTCATATGTTACGTGTATTTCCATTGGTCAATTGGGCAAAACTGAGCTCAGTGCAAAAGTGATATCGACGACATTTCCGTCGATATCAGTTTTGATATCGACGACCTCTTTATTGCTTCCCCATTTCAAAAACAAAAACACCTAAATTTAAAAACAAACAAATATATATGAAAATGTAATTATTCCAGAATTTAGTTGAGCAAGTGACTAAAGACTTTTTGATAGGAAAGACATTTTAAAATACTGAAAAGTACAAGAAAAGAGTGAACAAAAAGAAATAATAATCAGAGGGAGGGATATGGAACAGCCAAAACTGAGACAAATACTTTTGTAATTTCTTTATAGTAAATACAAAATGTCCAGAGAATTAGCAATATATCTAACATTGACTGACTGTGTGATGATATCTTCTGCTATTGGTCTGTTTCGACAGTGATATCAAAATCTCGACCTCCGGTCTCGATTTTGATATCACTGTCTCAACAGACCATAGCAGAAGATATCATCACATAGTCCGTCAATATTGGGTAATATTGACGGACTGTGTGATGATATCTTCTGCTATGGTCTGTTGAGACAGTGATATCAAAATCGAGACCGGAGGTCGAGATTTTGATATCACTGTCGAAACAGACCAATGGCAGAAGATATCATCACACAGTCAGTCAATGTTAGATATATTGCTGATTCTCTGGACATTTTGTATTTTCTGTAAAGAAATTACAAAAGTATTTGTCTCAGTTTTGGCTGTTCCATATTCCTCCCTCTGATTATTATTTCTTTTTGTTCACTCTTTTCTTGTACTTTTCAGTTTTTTAAAAATGTCTTTTCTTTCAAAAAGTCTTTATTCACCTGCTCAACTAAATTCTGGGATCATTACATTTTCATATATATTTGTTTGTTTTTAAATTTAGGTGTTTTTGTTTTTGAAGTGGGGAAGCAATAAAGAGGTCGTCAATATCACTTTTGCACTGAGCTCAGTTTTGCCCAATTGACCAATGGAAATCCACGTAACATATGAAATAGCAATATTGATCTATATCGTCTTCTCTCCCCCCCCCCCTCCCCTCTTCCTCTTACCCGCTCCTTTTTCTTAGAACTTTTCCAACACATCGTAACCACCATTATTATACACTACATTAAATCGTCTCCCGCCAACTACACCCTTTCTACCCCCCACCCCACCCCTCCCCCCTCCCCGCCTCCCCACAGATCACACAATAACTAATTAGCGTTGGGAGGCATCCCAGGTAATCACATTAAGCAAGGGGGGCCGGCCGAGCAACAAATGTATTATGCACTAGCTTCTAATGAAAATTCGCTCCTCGCAGACTCGGCTGACCCAAACCAGGAGCTGATATAAATAATGAATCGTCACTGGAAGCTAGATCTAGTCTCGGCCAGCCCAGCCAGACTCACGTATACGTTGTTTTGCGTGTCAGGTGCGTGCTGGGCCCCCTCGGCTTGCTGTCACTGTTGCTTATTCTTTGATGGATTAAAGGGTCTGTGTCGTGATTTTTTGTGTTGCAATTTTCACATGACTGAATTTTTTTTCAGTGCACATTTGTAGACATTTGCACAGAGTCCATTCAAAAACGTTGATAGATTAAAGGGTATGTGTCGTTAGTTTTTGTGTTGACATTTTCACATGACTGAATTTTTTTCAGTGCACATGTTCAGACATTTGAACAGCGTCCATTCGAGACAAAAAAATATCTCGTACCACTGACAGATGCAAGTTGATAAACTTAAGGCTCTGTATCGCATTTTGTTCTTCGTCGTTCGCTCAGACAGCAACTCCAGAGGCCCTGATGAAGGCTGCTGTACGCCGGAGGCTCTCCATGGGTCCATAGAGTTTGTCCCTCATCGGTGTGTCAGCAGGCCAGGTCTCTGCTCGCACGTTTTGGTGTGTTGGACAGTCCTGCAGGAAGTGTTCCACTGTCATTGGAGATGTGCCACAGGGGCACGATGCAGAATCACGTATCGCATTTGTTTTGGATAAATCTTCGCATAACCGAAATGATGAATGAAAGGGTCTGTGTCGTGAGTTTTTGTGTTGACATTTTCACTTGACTGATTTTATTCAGTGCACATTTTCAGACACTTGCAGAGAATCCATCGGAGAAAATAAATAAATCGCTAAACACTGACAGATGCAAGTTGATAAACTTAAGGGTCTGTATCGCATTTTTGGGGGGATAAATCTTCGCATAACCGAAATATTGGATGAAAGGGTCTGTGTCGTGAGTTTTTGTGTTGACATTTTCACATCACTGAATTTGTCCAGTGCAATTGTCAGACACTTGCACATATTCCATCGGAGGAAATAATGTGGCAGATGCAAGTCGGTGACTTGAAGGGTCTGTGTCGTTTTTTGTTTTGGATAAACCTTCGCATAACCGAAATATTTTCGACAAAATGTTTTAGTGTTGCTTATGTTAATTGATTAAAGGGTATTTGTTTGACTTTGAGTGAATTTCACATGACCTATGCTTTACGACGAAGTCATTTGATAGTTCCATTCTTGCTTACGTTGTTAAATTAAAGATTCTGTTTTGTAGAATTTAAGTATTTCTTAAACACAAAACCGATCTTTTTGTTGTTGTTTAGGACAAAATGTGACTTGTTTCTTCTTCTTCTTCTTCTTGTCGATCACTCAGATGGAAACGCCGGTTCTCCGCGCAAATGTTGCCGTGCGCTGTAGGTCGTCCAGACTGCCATAGAGCTTCCCTTGCACCGTGGTCGCCTCCGCCCAGATCTGGCTCCTGAGGCCATCGTGTAGTGGGCAAGTCTGCAGCAGGTGTTCCGTTGTCATGCTGCCTGTTTGACAAGGGCACTGGTCTGACTGGCCAATTGTGACTTGTTTGATAGTGTATGTCGACGAAGAACAAAAATGGTGTATCTATTCCTATGCGGGTTTGTGTGTAGGTTTGCATTCTGTTTTTATCCACATAACAGCAAATAAAGCTGTACAGTATATTGTGTTGTATACATTTGATTGTATTGTGCTGCATTTCCGCACAGTGAATGTATAACTTGCTGTATAATTTGCAAAACGGCCATAGGCGGGTTACTATCGAAGTTAACTTTCAAAAAGCATGAACAGCTAGTAAGCTCTCCTTGTAACTGGAAGATATACCATCTCTCCTGTCCGGAAAGGCAAGCTGGTGGAAAAAAACTGAAAAAAGGGACATGTTTTTACTTCTTTTACGTACATATATACAACATTACAATAACAGCAAACACAAAAGGCTATGCTAAATTTATCTTCAAACAAACAAAAAAACGAAAAAGAAAAAAAAAAGAGCACAATAAACATACAGGAACAGGTGGAAGAAAACTGTATCATCAGGCGAAGGGCGATATCGTTCCTTTCATGCAAAGTATACGAGACGACTAGGTCATGCGTCCCTTGTTCATCCATCAGTATGCGTTTCATCCACGTGTCGGTCCATCCATTCACTTCCATCCATTCCCCTATCCATCCGTAATTCAATTCCTTCGTCGGTCCAGGTATCTTGCCTCCCATCCTTTATGTGAGACGCTACATCTGTTACGTTCGCTTTTTGATACCCAAACACAGTTTCAAATGCCCCTCCCCCCCCCCTCCCGCCCCCCTCGGCATTCTCTTTGTCTCTGTCGTTCTCGTCTATACACGAACAAACGCACGTACGTATAAGCAAAGACAAGAAAAAAAACACACACACACACACACACACCCACTGCACACACACACACACACACACACGCACACGCACGCACGCACACACACACGCACACGCACACACACATACACACACGCACACGCACACGCACGCACTCACGCACTCACGCACTCACACACACACTCAGACACACTCACACACACACACACACACACACACACACACACACACACACACTTACACACACACACTTACACACACACACACACACACACTTACACACATACACAAACACCCCCACCCCCATACCTTTAACCCTCCCCTCCCCTCCCCTCCCCTCCCCTCCCCTTCCACTCTCCCACTCCAAACTTGATTGATTTTTAGCATAATATTGTCATCAAAACCTGCATCCCGCAGCGCTGTTGAATATTTCATACCTTCATCTCTCACCCTGCCTGGCGAGCTATCACCCAACAAAGGCGCCCAGTCCCCGCTACAGATCAAGGCACGTCTTACCGGCCAGTTAATTAAATGACAATTGGCTGGTCGAGATGGCCGGAGAAAGCCGCGAGTCTACTGCAAGGCTAAATAATTAATTGATAGACAGCAGAGAGGACGAGAGACGGGTAGGAGAGAGAGAAAGAGAGAGAAGGATAAGGTCGAGAGATCCATCTTTCTTCGTTATACCGTAACGTTTGTTGTCTGTTTGGATACTGCGTAGAGAAGGTTTTACTGTCTGTTGAGGAACTTTACGGGGGACATTTCTGATTCGATTGTCTTGAGATATGTTCAAGGTCCAGTATGTTTACGATTGCAGGGCACTACTGAAACGCCAATGAAAGTCTCTCTCTGTCTCTGTCTCTCTCTCACTGTCTCCACCCCCCCCCCCCCATTTACAATATCTCCCACTCACTCTTTCTCTCTCTCCACCTCTCTATATCTCTCTGTATCTTTTTTCTCCCTCGGCAGGCATAGAACAGGCCCCGAGGCGATTTTAATTTCGGCTGTTGATTTGAAAGACAGTGTCAATGTGTTATGAATTACAGTTCCTTTTGTGGAAAGTTATGAATTCTGAACTCAAATACAAAACGCCCAAAACGTGACAAGGGCACGACACATAATTCGCACCACACATACATTAATCTGATCTGATCGACATATTGGTCCGAAAGACATTCTTCTACTTTCTGCGAATCCGAACTGCTTCCAGATAATAAAAAGACCATCTGTAGAACGACAGATGTTCCCTTCAGTGAAAAGAGTTCCAGCATACTGCCGCCATGCAATCACGCGTTGAATCGGCAGCGCACGTGAGACACGCAAGTTGGTGACGCTCCAGAAAACCACAGGACTCTGACCTTTGTGCGTTGAACAATCTGTGCCCGCTTAATTAGCAAGAAGCTGCTAATAATTATAACATTAACTGGAAAATGTAAGTTTTACGCCCTCGCGGCAAAGCCATAAGGGGCATGTTACACGGGAAAACCTGGCTTTGTATAAAAATTAAAAATTAAAATGCAGAAGGGGTGGGGGGGGGGGGGGGGGGGGGGAGGGTAGCATTACCTTTTAGGGCCAAAGTTCATAATTGATCAATTCCACATGCTAACCCTCGGTGTCAGAGCGTCCAGAAAACCACAGCACTCTTCATGCACTGAACAATCTGCTCCTGCTCAGTTAGCAAAAAGCTGCTGTAATCACAAGAAAGGACATGAGGATGACAGTCGCCTGTTCATTTTAATGCTTGTTGTTCTCTCAGGTGCCAGGAGACTGGTTCCGTATAACTCTCACTTACTCTATTACACATGTCGTATGCATTTAAAGCGCTTAATTCCCTTTGTTTATCAGATATGCTGTAATCATAGCATTTTTGTTTGTTTGTTTGTTTGTTTGTTTGTTTGCTTAACGCCCAACCGACCACGAAGGCGGTGCTGCTTTGACATATAACGTGCGCCACACACAAGACAGAAGTCGCAGCACAGGCTTCATGTCTCACCCAGTCACATTATTCTGACACCGGACCAACCAGTCCTAGCACTAGCCCCATAATGCCAGACGCCAGGCGGAGCAGCCACTAGATTGCCAATTTTAAAGTTTTAGGTATGACCCGGCCGGGGTTCGAACCCACGACCTCCCGATCACGGGGCGGACGCCTTACCACTAGGCCAAGAGCGCTGTTAAGAGATCTGATAAACAAAGGGAAATATTGAGGATAAAAGTCGCTTGTTCATTTCAATGCCGCTTGTTATTGTCTCAGGTGCCAGGAGAAAGGTTCCGAATAACTCTCACACATCTTTCCAACACTCTATTATACACATGCATGTCGTATGCATTGAGAGCGCTTACTTCCCTTTGTTGATCAGATGATGATGACGTACATGATGAGGATGAAAGTCGCTTGTTCATTAATTTCAATGCTCGTTATTCTCTCAGGTGCCAGGAGATTGGTTCCGTATAACTCCATTACACATGTCGAATGCATTTAGGGCGCTTACTTCCCTTTTAGTTATTTGATCTCTAAATAGCGCTCGGCCTCATTTGTTTAATTTGTTTAGGAGACTTACATGATGGTTTACACGGGAAAATAGAATCCCTTTCTGCCTAGCAAAGTACGACAGACATGACTGACCGACCAACGCAAGGTATAGGCGGGCTCCAAAGGAAAGCAGACGGGCAAGTAATAAAGTGACGTGTGCGGGTCCGGAGCCCTCCTCTGATGATGAATAATAGATGCCCGAACAGAGGGCAGAGATGACCAGAGACGAGGGGAGAGAAGAAAGGACAAAACTGCCTCCATCTGCCCCCCTCTTTGGTCATTTTAATGGCTCCTCGATCGCTCAGTCGGAATGATTAGCTGTTGCGGTATCCCTGTGAGGAGGCGTGGTTGGGGTAGGGGGGTGAGGAGGGGAAGATGGGGGGGGGGGGGGCGTGGAGGGTCAGGGCGAAGAGGAAGTGCTCTGAATGGGAGGAATGATGTTACGTGAGTGTGTGTGTGTGTGTGAGAGAGTGTGTGTGCGTGTGTTAGTGTGTGTGTGTGTGTGTGTGTGACTTCAGTTGCATGCAGATTGCTTCAACCCATAGTTTTTGCCTGATTTGTTTATTTCAATTTTGTTTATTTTTTTTATCATTTTTGTTTATGGCGGGGAGCATCCTTCTTTTTTTCTCAACTGATCACTATCTTATTTGACCAACCAATGGATCTACCGTCTTGTCTCTTCCTTTTGTCTGAGTCGTGAAAGTGTCCCCATGCATTGAGGACCTTTGTTTTATTCCGTTACCAAGACAACCGGAAAAAAGTAATATCCTCCCCCCCCCCCACACATCTTTCCAACAGATGTAATTAACCATGTGTTTATTCACTTCACTGATCAGAGGTGACTAAAACAATGATCATGAGAGAGAGAGAAAGCGAGAGATAGACACAATGATACGGAGACAGACAGACAGACAGACAGACAGACAGAGATCCAAAGACAGAAAGAGAGAGACGGAGAGACAGAGAGGGGGTGGGAGAGAGGAACACTCAGACTGAGACGAATACAAAAAGAAACCGCATTATTTGTAACCGGACGGAGAACAGAGAACATAACACTGCTATGGTCTGTCACCAAAGACTTATTACAGGCTCACATCGCTTGACACATAACACAATCGACACTACGACAAATTCTTATATTACCACTTGTACTTGTTTCCTCTTTCTCCACCAATTAGCGATTTGACCCAAGTACTCTTTCTAATCGTTTCTTTCGTGAACCCGATACAGCGCTTTATCTCGCGCACACGAGCTCTTTTTTCGCTAATTGCATTCCTTGCTAAGTGTGACCAAAAGAAACTGAGGTCGACTGCGGGACAAAGAGAGAGAGAGAGAGAGAGAGAGAGAGAGAGAGAGAGAGAGAGAGAGAGAGAGAGAGAGTGAGTGAGAAAGACAGAGAAAGACAGATACAGAGACAGAGAGAGACAGAGAGAGAATGAGAGAGAGCGAAACAGAGACAGAGACAGTGAATGAGAGAGACAGAGACAGTGAATGAGAGAGACAGAGAGAGAGAATGAGAGAGCGAGCGAGAGACAAGAGACAGGCAGAGAGAAAGAATAAGAGAGAGACAGAGAAAGAATGAGAGAGAGCGAGAGACAGAGACAGAGAGAGAGACACAGAGAGACAGAGAGAGAGACAGAGAGAGGCAGAGACAGAGACAGAGACATGGAGAGAGAGAGAGAGAGAGAGAGAGAGAGAGAGAGAGACAGGGGTAGAGAGAGGCGTATTAAAAGGAACACATAGAAAGCAGCGGTCATGAAAGTGGGACTGATGAGACCTGATAAGGAAACAATTAAATGTACCCCCCCCCCTTCCTAACCCAATCACCGATTTACACGACTTGATTGTAACAACCGTTAAATGGAGAAAGTAATCAAATCACAAAGTTCAAACATACGAACACACAATTAGAAAAGTTAGTTTATAGAATGTTACTTTAATCATCGTCGAAAGGAATCAATTACCAGAACCAGAGACACACATTGAACCTCGATCTGCCTATCTTTTAACTGGGTACACAGAAACACTAGGACAATTCTGATGAAAACTTACACATTTTCTTGTTCAAAGATAGCAGGGAGAAAAAAAAAAGAAAAAAAAAAGAAAAAGCAGATCAGAGAAGAAACAAATGTAGTTTTTTTTAAGATGGCAGATGAATGTCTATTTACAGATTCGTTACAGGGTAAAGGTTGGAGTGATTTCAGGGGACATTATAAATGGCCGCTTGATGTGGGGTGGGGGGGTAGGTGAGAGTACCGTTAACGCGAGAGTACCGACGTATACACATCGCTGAAAATATCTGACATGGATTTTCATGACAGCATTTTAGCTTGACGTCTTTTCCGGTCTTTGGTTTTTTTTTACACGGTTTTTTTTTTTTACCGTATATTCCCCTTTTCATTCACGTCCCCCCCCCCCCCCTGTGTGTGTGTCTCTCTCTCTCACTCTCTCTCTCTTTCTCTCTCTCACTCTCTCTCTTTCTCTCATTCTCTCTCTCTCACTCTGTCTCTGTGTCTGTCTGTCTCTCTCTCACTCTCTCTCACTATCTCTCACTCTCTCTCTCACTCTCTCTCTCTCTTTCTTTCTATCTCTCTTTCACTCTCTCTCTCTCACTCTTTCTCTCTCTCACTCTCTCTCTTTCTCTCTCTCTTTCTCTCTCACTCTCTCTCTCACTCTCTCATTCTCTTTTTCTTTCTTTCTCTCTCTCTCACTCTCTCTCTCTCTCTCTCTCTCTCTCCGCCCCCCCCCCCTCCCCACCCCCGTCTCAATCTTATCTTTTCGGTCCTCTTCCACTGTCTTCAACATCCTAGAAACAGAAAAATAAAGTGGCGACCCTATGCTCCACAGGGAGTCTACAGGAATAAGTCAAAGTCGTGTGACGTGTAATTGGTCATGGCGTATGTGGAAAACACGTGTGTCCTAGCTAAGCGCTCCTAATCGTGTTTATATTACGCCATCGTCGTGAGACGGGGCTTGGGAAAATTATTACGCCCCTCAAACACTGTCGTGCACTTTTAAAGGGAAAATTTATGGCGAACGGAATACGATTGTTTTTTTTCCCACGAAAGCATTGAAATATCAAGGGAAAAGTGGTTGAAAAGAGGCAGCATTGGTGGCGAATGATAACATCTTTTTCTTCTAAACGTCAGTCACAGTTTGTGTGCC
>NC_090260.1:18836114-18846114 GCF_037325665.1 Littorina saxatilis | reverse complement strand
ACACACAAGCTTTCGTGAAAGTTAATTGGTTCTTCTGTCGTGGCACACAATAATTTGTACAATACTGAAGAAAACGTGATCTCCATACCATCTAGCTGCCCCCAACCCCCTCCGCCCCTCCCTGCACACAACAACAGTCAAACCTGCCAAGAACGACCACCCAAGGGGCCGACCAGGTGATCGTTATGGAAAGGTAAATAAACTCCTCCGTAATCCTTAGGGTGGTCGTTTTGCGCAATTGGTCGTTTTGAACAGGTGGTCGTTTCAACAGGTAGCCGTTTGGCCAAGTGGTCGTTTGGGACAGGTGGTCGTTTTTAACAGGTGGTCGTTTGGGAAAGGTGGTCGTTTTAAACAGGCGGTCGTTATTAACAGGTGGTCGTTAGGGAAAGATGGTCGTTATCAAGAGGTGGTCGCCAGGGCAGGTTCGACTGTACTTGTAACACTTCGAGTCTTACCTGAACTCACTCACCTGTTTCAAACACTGCCAATCACACCTGACCACACCGGAAGTCTATTATTGTTGCAAAAACTCCAGACTCTATACATACCCGCATAGATGAGTAAAATACTGAAGAAAACGTTATACACCCCCCCCCCCCCCTTCTCAACCCCCCAACTCTTGGACAAACCTATTTGAAAGACTTTGAGTAGTTAGAGGAGGACATTCTCTTTTCTTGAGTGTTGTACCAAACCGATCTTTTAGTTGTACTACTCTGGGCTGGTAGGGTGACGCTCGGTGTAGTTTTAAACAAGCGTTGGTCACTCTGACAAACCTCAGATGTATTCACGATTTTAAACCCTTTGGGGCCCTCTACAGAGACAGAGAGCAGCCGACGCTGTGTGGTGTTCTTCAGGTCTATGAATTTACCTCCCATTTAAGACACCCAATTTTTTCAGATATTTTAGCGGCCTTAAAAGAAGGGTTTCGCTGTTTCTTCTTCTTCTTCTTCGTTCATGGGCTTAGACTCCCACGTACACTCGTGTTTTTGCACGAGTGGAATTTTACGTGTATGACCGTTTTTACCCCGCCATTAAGGCATCCATACGCCGTTTTTGGAGGAAGCATGCTGAATATTTTCGTGTTTCTATAACCCACCGAACTCTGACATGGATTACAGGATCTTTTCCGTGCGCACTTGGCCCTGTGCTTGCGTGTACACACGAAGGAGGATAAGCCACTAAGCAGGTCTGCACATAAGTTGACCTGGGAGATCGGACAAATCTCCACACTTAACCCACCAGGCGGCCTGCGACCGGGATTCGAACCCTCGACCTTCCGATTAAGAGGCCGACGTCTGACCAACCCGCCACAGCGCCCGTCGTTTCACTGTTTGAATCCTAATGCAAGGATGGTGATATCGTTATTGTCGTTACATGTCCTAATTAAGTCTCTTCCTTGCCTTGATTGCACAGCGCTCTCATGATTTCTTTCTTTATTTGGTGTTTAACGTCGTTTTCAACCGTTCAAGGTTATATCGCGACGGGGAAAGGGGGGGGGGGGGGAGATGGGATAGAGCCACTTGTCAATTGTTTCTTCTTCACAAAAGCACTAATAAAAAAAATTGCTCCAGGGGCTTGCAACGTAGTACAATATATGTATGACCTAACTGGGAGAATGCAAGTTTCCAGTACAAAGGACTTAACATTTCTTACATACTGCTTGACTAAAATCTTTACAAACATTGACTATATTCTATACAAGAAACACTTAATTAACAAGGGTAAAAAGGAGAAACAGAATCCGTTAGTCGCCTCTTACGACATGCTGGGGAGCATCGGGTAAATTCTTCCCCCTAACCCGCGGGGGGGGGGGGGGGGGGGGGGTGCTCTCATGATCCCGCACAGCCATCATTTTATCGGTTGAAGTGACATGACATAATAATAATATGGGAAATTTATAGCGCGCTTGACGTTCTATACGCGCTTTCCAAAGAATTGGTGAGAAGTCAAGGCAGGTGAAGTAGCCCGCACGTTGATCATCTCTCATGCTGGGTATTTTCGTGTTTCTATAACCCACCGAACTCCGACATGGATTACAGGATCTTTTCCGTGCGCACTTGGTCTTGTGCTTGCGTGTACACACGAAGGGGGTTGAGTCACTAGCAGGTCTGCACATAAGTTGAGCTGGGAGATCGGACAAACTCCACTTTTAACCCACCAGGCGGCAGCGACCGGGATTCGAACACACGACCTTCCGATTAGGAGGCCGACGTCTTACCACCACGCCACTGCGCCCGTCCATCATTAGCATTAAACCATTTGAAATCCTGGACAGTTCTGTGCCGATGAACATGATCGTGTACGCGGGAAGAGCAGTACCTTTAAAGTGTGTGTGAGTGTGAGCTTCGAGCTCTTACCCCCCTGACTCACTACATTACGTTCATATACAGGGCCCCCTTTGCACTGACAGGTTCAAGAGGCTGACACAAAACGTCTTACAAGCGAAAGCCGATAGTCTGAATTCATACAAGCCACGGCTAGCCTACTACGCCGGAGAGTTTTACAATGGCACCCCCTTTTAAGACACCCTCCCCCCCCCCCCCCCCCCCACCCCGTCGATTTAAGTCTTACACCCGTCTTTAAGACGTATCTGTTTCGTGTTCTTCAGGTCTGTAAATTGACCTTCATTTTAAGACTCCCTCCCGTTTAAGACCTGATTTTCTCAGATATTTTAGCGGTCTTAAAAGGCGGGTTTCACTGTATGGGCTAGTGTATACGCCGGACAGGGGAAGGGGGGGGGGGGGGGGTAAGGACAGGGAACACGTAGGGTAAATTGTAGTGTCTATGATCAGAGAGTCTATAGGTGACAGACGAAGATTATCGATGCCGGAGCTGCGCGTTTAGCGGAGAAAATGCGATTTATTATGAGCATATTAGGAGCAAATTGCTCCTAGGTCTCTAGATACTGAACACAAACTGATACGACACTGACCGGTGTCACGATTTCATCTTTCGCCTGTGTACATATTTCCCCCTCAACATATACTCAAGACTGAAATGTTTCCTGGTAAAATTAAGAAGTGAAATTATTTATGGACGAAGAGCATGTCAGTTTCTCGCATGTGAAGAAAATTGGTGGTAAAATTTAATAGATTTCACCCCCAAAATCGAATTCTTCGAAAACGTGTACTGAGTAGTTACGTCCCTTGAGTAAGAAGGAAAACATTTTAGGGTGAATCAACTTTTTAAGTTAAATAAAACAAATTGGTTGGACAAATTTGGCCCCATGAATGTAAGGTACACAAGGTCGCTCATCTTTACTATCGAAGGGTGTTTTTTTGTTCAGTGTAGAGTTTATACTAGATCAACGAGGCCGAGAAGCGAAATATCAACACGGCGAAAGATGAAAACGTCACACCGGCAGCGTAGTGAGAGATGGAAAAATGAGATTTATTGCGAGCGAATGACTTGAAGAGAGCCTCCAATGACTATTTGGGTCACAAAATATACATACAGCGACACAACACTAAAGCCTATTTAGGTATTCAGCGATCAGAAAAGAGATTTATTGGGAGAGTATTGTGAACAAATGGCTTTTAGGTCACGAAAGAAGAACAATTCACTATACAATGCACACAAGGAACTTAGTCGATAAATATCGACAGGGGGCCGACTAATGGTTTAAATGTGAAATGTGTGTATAATAATGGGTGTGGGTCTGAAATAAAGTTAGGTAGTAGTTAACATTTGTTTTGAATAATTATTCTTTTGTGTTCTTGTTTTTCCTGATGAAGCTTCCATAAGCGAAAATTCGTACCGTCTTGTCTCGTTCTTGTATTGGTGAGTACAGTATTCCTTTGTTTTTTAACTTAATTATTGGTATTTTGACAATGTGGGTCGCATGGAAATGTAAGCATTTGAATGTAAGTCTTAGGTACCATTGTACCCAAGAAGAGAGAGGAGAGATAGGAGTAGGTTGCAATAGCTTGTGTGGTCTTTGAGTTTTGTTTTTGGAAAGACATTGTTAAAGAAAAAGAAGACAAGTACAGTAATGCAATATTTATTGTGAAAACCAACGATTGTACAAAGAATATGTGAGGCAACATTATGTCTATGATGGTGTGAAGAAAATTAGTTATGATTTATACTATTATTATTTAGACTTGAGACTAAATGAGCAAAAGGCGAAGTGTATGTTTTGTGGTGTGAATTGAAACAAAATGAAAAGTGTAAATATCTGGGAAATTGTGGTTAAAAGACTTCGTTATTTCTTGATTGTTATTTACTATTATATTAAAGTGAATAGCAAAACGCTGTATTTGAAAACAGCATGGGATTTATATATATATTTTTTTGTATCAGGTAATGCCCTAGTTTTTACAAATTGTAGCAAAGTCGATTAACTTTACTATGTACGATGTTTGCTTGGAAATTACAACACAAACGCGAAAAACTTAACTATTTGTAGAGTTCTAAGGCATTGCAAACAAAGCAACTGCAAGAAAGTCAGGTTTTAGCAGTGTGAAAATCCGCTGAAAACGGTCTTATATCCCTTCCGTTAACATGGCTTCGTCCGGCCATACATGTAGGCTCTTATGACACTGATCCTGAGCTGACCCTGAGGCACTGAAAAGGTTTTCACGGAAAGAACCAAATGGGTTCGTTGCATTTGTCAGTCTGTCACATGTTCAGGGCCGGACCCAGGGGGGGGTTCCAGGGGTTCCGGAACCCCACCCCTGGAAAAAGCATGTACCTTGCTTTGACTTTTACTAGTTTTAGCACCAAAACAATGCTGCTCTTAACCCTCAAAACAAGGCCCAGAATGCACCAGATTTTAACCGTTTTTCAAAAAATTTCCGGGGGAGCATGCCCCCGGACCCCCGCAGGCGCGCGCTTGTGGCTTCGCCACTTCGCTGATTTGCCCCTCCCAAAAAGGAGGAACCCCCCCCTTACAACTCATTTGGTCCGGCCCTGCATGTTGAAGGGCCCCATACGGATTGAAAGAGATAAGGTACTGTCGCGTTTTTTCCCAAACCTAGTGCACTACCGTTCTCACGAGATAAGTTACTTCTGTTTTGTTCCGGTTTTTTTTCCAATTGACACCATGTATGAGAGATGAAACAAAAAAGCCTGTTGTGAAAATGCAAAAATGTGGAGGAAAAAGCGAAACAAAACAAAAGTAACTGTTCTCATGACAACGGCAAACAACGACACATGTTCACCGCCGGCTAATTCAAGAAATCCCCCCCCCCTCCTGCTAGGTACACGTGCACTCAAGTTAACCTCTGCTTTGAGACACATGTTCACCGCCCTCAGCTAATTCAAGAAATCACCCCCCTCCTGCTAGGTACACGTGAACTCAAGTTAACCTCTGCTTTGACCTGTGTGCCAAGAGTCAGATGAGAGAGAAAGCGAGAGGGAGAGAGAGAGAGAGAGAGAGAGAGAGAGAGAGAGAGAGAGACACACACACACACACATAGACAGAGACAGACATAGAAAGACAGAAGCGGAGAGACTCAGAGGGAGACACAGACAAAGACATACATACAGACAGAGAGAGAGAGAGAGAAAAACAATGTATCTGATCTCGTGAGAACTGTTGAGGCCTTGCAAGGTTTTGACGGCAACAATAATTATTGTAGTTCTCTAAGACTTTATTTCTGTTTGATTTGTGATATGTTGGGAAGACATATTTATCAATTGATCAACAAAATAAAACATAATACAAAACGACACAACATTGTTAAAATCATTATTGGCCAACGTTGAACGTTTACAAAGGCCTCAATCTTCCCGCGCCGTAGACCAGATTAATAGGTGCTTGATTTTGGTATTTTGATTTACATAACATTAAACCTTTCTTGGGGTTCATGGTCATGGCAACAGCCATACTAATATTATATCATGTATAATATTACATTTCAGCATATGTGAATTACATGTCATCATACCAAACTGTCATACATTTTTATTCCCACATTATTCTGATCGATCACAACCAAACCTACTATCAGTGGACACATCCAAATGCAAGCGCCTGTTCTTGACAACTTGCCACTGATCTAAAATATAGATCAGTGCAACTTGCTGGGTCGTTTGCCACAGACACTGTTTGGCCTGTAGGTAAAATGTACAATGTATTTTCTGATTTGTGCACAGAAGCTTTTTTTATTTTTATTTTTTAACATAACAATGTTTAATGTCACTGTATGTTTGAAAGACCATGAATGGTCACATTTGTAAAACAAATGTTAAATTAGAAAATAAATAACATTTTGGTTCATGATTTTTCCTATACCTGTGCTGAAAATAAGAAATGAAATGTAGGTATATAAGTTACTCAGATGCAGTGTAGTATGAATGGTTTGAGTTTGTTGCGGTTGACCTTGCACATTTAGACCTATGATGATACCTTCGTTTTTGTTGAACAATTTTGCCTTCATCCCTCCCATAGGGTGACGTATTTCACAACTTCCTGTGTTACACAAACTCAGTGATGACCAATTTTGCCTTCACCCCTCCCATAGGGTGACAGATTTCACAACTTTCTACTGATGAACAATGTTGCCTTCACACCTCCCAAAGGGTGACGGATGTCACAACTTCCTGTGTACACAAACTGATGACGTATTTCACAACAAAATGGCGCTGCCCATGGTCACCCTCGAAACTAACCGTATAAATGGGGGCCTCCTGGCCCCCATAAAAAGCGTATACGTAGTGATGAAGCATGAGATTTATTAGCACATTAGGGAAAATGGCGTTTAGGTCAAAAATTTAAAAAACCCCAGAGAGACTGCATGTTAAATGAAAATGGTGTTTATGGCACTAAATCAGTAAAAAAATAAAATAAATGTATGCAGCTTCACTTCACTTAATCGTATTTAGCGCTGACAAATGAAATCTCTTTGTATATTAGGAGGATCTCTTAGCATAATTATTGGGAGAAATAGTGTTTAGGTCACTAGATGTACACACCGACACTCCACTTGGGCGCGTTTAGCGATGGACAATGAGATGTTTAAGACAAGTATATGGTCTCAGGTAAGACGTATAAAGACGACTGAGAAAAAAATGAACTCGGCAGTTTAAATAAAAGAAACTCCAGTAGCAATATCAACAGCGACAGTAGACACTGACAGCAAGGTACTCACATAAATGGAAAGCGATTCTAACTTTTTTTTCTCTTTCTGAATCACGTTTAAAAAAGAAAGGAAAACGATTCGAATATTTTGTTCTCTTTCCTGAATCACGTTTCAACTGCTATGCTTTATGTGAAGAGAAAGCGGCGTGTAAGTAAACCGTTCAAACCAGTCGCACGTTTGTTTTGTGGGCGGTCTCCTCAATGTTTGATAACACACTTAAAAGCGTACAGAGTCAAATTCAATGAACCACCCAAAGACTGATCGAAGTGACGTAGAAATCAAACTAAATTAGGTCAAAGCAAACAGGTTATAAGTGTGATAGATCGCTCTATAAAATAAAACACTTGGGTTCCCATGCTGAGTGATACGATATATTGTTTATCAATTGACCGGGGGAAAAATACGGTACAAGTTCTCTCACTGCGAACTTTTTTGTCTTAATATCTATTATTATGGGGGCGAGGACGCCCCCATTCTATACGGATAGTTTCGAGGTTGACCATGGGCAGCGCCATTTTGTTGTGAAATACGTCATCAGTTTGTGTACACAGGAAGTTGTGACATCCGTCACCCTATGGGAGGGGTGACGTCAAAATTGTTCATCTGTAGAAAGTTGTGAAATCCCATAGGGTGACGTCAAAATTGGTCATCACAGAGTTTGTGTAACACAGGAAGTTGTGAAATACGTCACCCTATGGGAGGGGTGACGTCAAAATTGTTCAACAAAAACATGATATGTCGCTTTGTGCAGGGTCAACTGCAACAAACTCAAACCGAGCCATTCATACCTAGCTGTATTTGAGTGACTTATATACCCGACATTTTTATTTCTTATCTTTAGCACAGGTGTAGGAAAAATCATGAACCAAAATGTTATTTATTTTCTAATTTAACATTTTTTTTACAAATATGACCATGGTCTTTTAAACATACAGTGACATTAAACATTGTTATGTTAAAAAAAAGAAAAAAGAAAAAAAGCTTTTGTGCACAAATCAGAAAATACATTGTACATTTTACCTACAGGCCAAACCGTGAGTGTCTGTGGCAAAGCCCGACCCAGGAAATTGCACTGATCTAAATTGTCAAGAACAGGCGCTTGCATTTGGATGTGTCCAATGATAGTAGGTTTGGTTGTGATCAATCAGAATAATGTAGGAATAAAAATGTATGACAGTTTAGTATGATGACATGTAATTCACATATGCTGAAATATGATATTATACATCATGTAATATTATTATGGCTGTTGCCATGACCATGAAACCCAACAAAGGTTTAATGTAATGTAATTCAAAATACCAAAACCGAGCACCTATTAATCTCGTCTTTGCGCGTGAAGATTGAGGCCGTCTGCCAGTAGCGGTTAGGTCATACAGTGGAACCCCTCTCTAGCGACCTTTAAAATGTTGACAAAAATCGGTCCTTGTGGAGGGGGGTCCTTATAGAGGGAGGGGGGCGGAGTCAGGGGGCCACAAAGAAAGTCAGATTTAAAAAAAAAATAAAACAGAGAAGTTTGAGTTGCTGACGACCGTTCCCTCTGAAAGCAAACTGCTTCGATTTCATGTTTGTCCTTGGTGTCCACCAGTTCTGGTGCATGTACTACCCTGGCCAAGTTTCCTCTCAAGACATCAAAGAGACCGCCCCAGTATACTCTACAGCCTCTGGGCGAACCACCTCTCATAGCTAAAACTGGGTCAATGACCCCTGGGAAGAAGGTCAGTGTCTATAAAATTTTACTCCTAGGCCTGCGGCCAGGGGGGGGGGAGTATACCGGTACCATTTGAGAATCAGACCAAATGAGAATTGAACCATTTGAGAACATCCTTTTTTTTCAATCACTACATCGAAGGCCTGCGGCCCGGGGTTCACATGGGTTGGTTTGTTTGTTTGTTTCAAACCCACACCCATATACACACATTTCCCATTTAAACCATTTGTCGGCCCCCTGTCGATATTTATCGACTAAGTTCCTTGTTCGTTTGTAACGAATGGATCAAAACACATACGCAGGAACGCACGCATAGCAGACGCGCACGAACGCATGCACACTTGTTTTCTCTCTCTCCAAAATGTGTGCGATACGAGGAGGAAGCCATCTTCAAAACCACACTCCGTCTCGCTTAAACAGCACGGCTCACCATCATTCTAGTAGTAGTAGTAAAATTGATATTAAAAGTCCTACGGTTTTTTGCCATTAAGGACTTGAGTGTTTGTCCGCTTTTACACCATCATTCTGAGATCTAGTCGGGCTTTTAGTTTTATAGGGGGGTAATCTTGAGGGGGGATGAAAGACAAGAGACACCGACTGAGTAAGAAAGAGACTCCCTCAAGCTCAACATCCCCCACACCAAACTCAAAACAGCAGGTCAACGCTCATTTTCTTTCCAAGTACCTAGCCAATGGAGCACACTACCTCTCCCCCTCCGTCAACAACAGTCCCTCGAATCATTCAAATCTGCACTCAAGACATTCCTTTTTTCCAAATAATCCATGCATTCTACACTGCCCACCCCATCCCACCCTGAATAACTGTACATATTTTAATGGTTGATGGTGTGTGTGTGCTAGTGACTTTAAGTCTCCGTGTGTGTGAATGAGTGTATGTGCGCCTTGAGTCGCCTGTTGGTGAGATATGTGCGCGTTATAAATATTCGTATTATTATTATTATTATTATTATTATTATTATTATTATTATTATTATTATTATTAATACAAGGACAGTCTCTCTGTCTGTCTGTCTCTTTTTCTCTCTCTGCCGATATCTCTGTATCTCGATCGTCCCCCCCTCCCCCCCCCTCTCTCTCTTCGTCACTCTCTCCAAGTCTGACTCTACCTCTATATCTTTGTGTCTGTCTGTCTGTCTGTCTGTCTGTCTGTCTGTCTCTCGGTATGGTGTTTGCGACAGAGTGCT
>NC_090260.1:18818614-18833614 GCF_037325665.1 Littorina saxatilis | reverse complement strand
GATGAGAGAGTGTGGAGATCGAGGAGGAGAGGGAGAGACGGACGGACGGGGGAAGGTGTAAGGAGAGAGAGAGAGAGAGAGAGACAGGAGAGAGGGGTGATGTGTGTATGTGTGTGTGTATGTGAAAACATTCGACTTGTTCAGGACACTGACGCACGCACGCATACATATACACAGCAGAGCAGTGGGGAAGAATCGAAACTAAAGAGAGAGACTAGAAACTGACACATAGTGATAGACAGAGACTCCGACACAGAGCGGATAGGAGAGAGAGGCGGACCGCTCATTCCGTTGCGTGCTGCATTGTCTTTGCGCAGTCCTGCCTACTCGCTGCGAGGCATCGAGCTCTATAATCCCAGGCACGATTAATATTTCAGGCTTTTCAATTCAGCTCAGGGCGTCACGGTGCTTGTAAACACTCTGGTTTCTGGACTTCGTTGTCTACGCGACTAGCCAAACTTGCCCGAGTCAGGGACCGCCGAGACTGTACTGCTTACGCTGCGCGGGGCTGGCTGAGACCGACAAAACGCGAGAGACAAGAAGAAGAGTTTCCCCGAGTTGACAGTGCGGACTGTGAGTTCAGAATCTACCCCACCACGCCCACCCCGCTTTGTGCGCGTCCCGTGCCCCCTCCTTCATCCACCCGCCGTGTGTTTCGTGACGTAGCCCCACCCCTACGAAGCCCTTACCCCTCCCTCCTCCTCCTCCCCCAGGGAGCGGAGAACGAGAGACGAGACGCAACGCAAGCTTCGGATGAGGCGGCATCACGCTCAACGCGCCCTGTAGCAGACGATAATTTCCAGTCCTTCCAGTTTACCAAACTGTCGTCTGCTCCGCTTCCAGAGAGAGCGATTTCTCGTCATTCTTATGCATCCTCTTCTCCGCCTTTGAAGCCAACTGTGCGGGATTGTCGGCTGTTGCTTGTGTGATCGTGCAAGTGGCGGTTTCTTGTTTTATTTTGCCGGAAGCTTCGATTCGGTACTATTCCTTTTTGTGAGGTTTTGTTCAGTGATTGTTCGTGCCAGGAGAAAAGTATTTCAGTGAAATTAACCCGCCTGCCCAGTGTCTGTTCATCGATTCAATCGTTTACCTGTATGGGATGATCTGAGTGAGTGTAAGTGGATTATTCCGTTCATCAGAGGCTGTCTCTTCTGATTGCTCACGGGACGAGCGACAAGTGCTTTCTGTTATCGCTCGGTGGATTCGAAAGTTCAACAGTGAGTACCACGCTGTTTATCTCTCTATCACTGTTCTGTTTGTCTACGCATTTAGTGAATAACTTGACTATCAACTGGATTGAACCTTGATAGCGTGAATAAAAACGTGCAAACACATGACACGATCGGCGTTGTGCTATTTGCTGTTTTGCCGAGGCTCTCTAACACTTTTCGGTTTCAGTGTCTATGCATTCAGTAAACAACTTGGTTATCAACTGTGGTTAGAGCAAGACTTGCAAACACAGTGTGCGGGGACACCCTTAAAAAAACTAAAAAAAAAATTCTCAACAAGATTTACCAAATTTGTTTTTAAAAACCCAACCCCCCCCCCCAAAAAAAAACACCCAACAAACATCAACAACAACAACCCACAAACAAACAAACAAACTCCAATAACAACAAGAAATTTTAGTTTATAAAACTTAATTATAGACAAAACAAAACATTCGCCGAATGTACCGTCTACCTAAAGTTCTAGTAAGTAGACCGACATAATGAGCCACTGAGAAGAACTCAGCTAAGTAGGCGTTGACTTCGATTCAGTCCTACTACATCAGTTATCAATGCATCAAGTGAATAACTTCACTTGGTTATCAACTGGATTGAACCGTGATCATGTTCTGAGGAAGAGAAAGAATTTTGCAAACACATGAAATGAACAGCCCAGTGATTCAATGATATTGTGTTTGGCAGTTTTGAGAATTATAACCCCATGTAAACATCGTTGTGTCAATGAATTTCTAAATTTTTACTCTTCTTTCGTCACTTCCACAGGGCAAATTCTGGTGTCTGTCGATAGTTTTCTGTGGAAGAGAAAGACTTTCAAACACGTGACATGAACGGCCGAGTGATTGAATGATATTGTGTTTGGCAGTATTGAGAATTAGCCCCATGTAAACTTCGTTGTCTCAACAATCTCTAAATGTTCACTTTTCTTTCGGGATGTAACGTCACTTCCACGGGGCAATCTCTGGTGTCTGTCGATAGTTTTCTGTGGAAGAGAAAGACTTGCAAACACATGACATGAACGGCTGAGCGATTCAATGATATTGTGTTTGGCAGTATTGAGAATAAGCCCCGCGTGAAATGCGTTGTCTCACGGTGAATCTCTAATTTAACGTCGCTTCCACGGGGCAAATAAATTCTGGCGTATGTCGATATTCTTTTTCTTTATTTGGTGTTTAACGTCGTTTTCAACCACGAAGGTTATATCGCGACGAGGGAAAGGGGGGAGATGGGATAGGGGGAAGGGGGGGGGGGGGGAGATGGGATAGAGCCACTTGTTAAGTGTTTCTTGTTCACAAAAGCACTAATCAAAAAATTGCTCCAGGGGCTTGCAACGTAGTACAATAATTATATGACCTTACTGGGAGAATGCAAGTTTCCAGTACAAAGGACTAAACATTTCTTACATACTGCTTGACTAAAATCTTTACAAACATTGACTATATTCTATACAAGAACCACTTAACAAGGGTAAAAGGAGAAACAGAATCCGTTAGTCGCCTCATACGACATGCGGGGTGCAGAGAAATAAGGATGTGGAAAAGAAGACTTTTGGTAAGTGAAATAAAGGTGATGGATCCAGTCAGGTAGAAATAAGACAACAAGAAAAGAATTGGAAAACTGCAGGGAATAGTAGGGAGAGTTTTCTTGGAAGGAAATATAGGTGAAAGGACTGGTAAGGCAGAAATAAGACAAAAGAAGAGAAGAAACAGAACCGTTAGTCGCCTCTTACGACATGCTGGGTAGCATCGGGTAAATTCTTTCTAGTCCCAACCAATATGGGACTCCCCCTAACCCGCGGGGTGCTGTATGTCGATAGTTTTCTGTGCGGCAAGAGAAAGACTTGCAGACACATGACATGAAGGGATGTGTGTGTGGTGGGTGTTGGTTTCAGTCGCAGCAGGTCGATAGAAACCTTAGCCCTCGCGATCAATCCGCCTGTAGCTCGAATCCCACAATTGAAATGACTACTGGAGGAAATTGAAATAGCTTGTTTGGGGCAAATAAAAAAATAATAAAAGAAATAATACGGATGACTGAGTGAGATTATCTGGGACACGCCGAGAGCTCATTCGTGTGAAAAGCATATAATAAGTCACTTTAACGCAGCTGAAATAACCTGCCAAATATGTAAGGCTCTCAGACTCACGCGAATATGGAACAAGTCGCGTAAGGCGAAATTACTACATTTAGTCAAGCTGTGGAACTCACAGAATGAAACTGAACGTAGTCCGCCGCTAGTGCAAAAGGCAGTGAAAGTGACGAGTCTGTTTGGCGCGGTAGCGGTTGCGCTGTGCTTCATAGCACGCTTTACTGTACCTCTCTTCGTTTTAAGTTTCTGAGCGTGCTGTTAATCCAAACATATCATATCTATATTTTGTTGGAATCAGAAACCGGCAAGAAATAAGATGAAATTGTTTTTAAATTGATTTCGGAAATTTAATTTTGATCATAATTTTTATATCTTTAATTTTCAGAGCTTGTTTTTAATCCAAATATAACATATTTATATGTTTTTGGAATCAGAATATGATAAAGAATTTCTTCTTCTTCTTCTTCTTCTTCTGCGTTCCCGGTGATAAAGAATAAGATGAACGTAAATTTGGATCGTTTTATAATTTATTTTTTTTTACAATTTTCAGAATGTTAATGACCAAAGTCATTAATTAGTTTTTAAGCCACCAAGCTGAAATACAATACCGAAGTCCGGCCTTCGTCGAAGATTGCTTGGCCAAAATTTCAATCAATTTGATTGATAAATGAGGGTGTGACAGTGCCGGCTCAACTTTTACAAAAAGCCGGATATGACGTCATCAAAGACATTTATCGAAAAAAAGAAAAAATCGTCCGGGGATATCATTCCCAGGAACTCTCATGTAAAATTTCATAAAGATTGGTCCAGCAGTTTAGTCTGAATCGCTCTACACACATACACACGCACAGACAGACAGACAGACAGACACACACACACACACATACACCACACCCTCGTCTCGATTCCCCCCTCTACGTTAAAACATTTAGTCAAAAATTGACTAAATGTAAAAAGTGATACAGTCAAGGTTGATTGAAACCTGATGCGAACTGACAGATTACACGGACAAGGGGGAGGTGCAGCATTAACCGGAAAACACGCACGTGCGGCCTGGATTTTTCTCAAACGCAGGCATGCATACGTTACGTACGAACGCACATACACACACATGCACATTGACACACACACGCCGCACACACACACACACACACACACACACACGCACTAACACACACACACACACACACACACTGACACTGGCACACACACCAACACACACACGCACACACACACGCGCACACACACACACACGCACACGGAAACAGGCATACGTACATACGGTACTTACTACGCACGAACGCACTGACACACATGCACTAGCACACACACACACCGGCACACACACACACACACATACATGCCGTACACACACATGACACATACACACACACACACACACACACACACACACACACACACACACACACACACACACACACACACACACACACAAACGGGACTACTTGATACACATCAAGAAACATTCACAGTAACGACTCATTTTAGAAGATTAGATGTCTTGTTTTCTTCACAAAAGTGCAGACGTGTAAACATTTTAAAAATCCACGTGAATGCTCTAAGGCCAAAACAAAAAAGTTGTACGTTTTTGATCTGACACATGTTAACAGGGATGTCGTTAGGCGTCGGACATCGGACATAGACCGATTAAGAGGCTCAAATGTCCGATTCACATAGCCGCATGGCGGTCACTGATGTCCTATCGTTTTCAACTGAGCGCTGGCATTGTCCGATAATAACTCAATTCCTTCGGATAGTGTTCCTTTCAAGATACACATTTTCAAAAAGCGACCAAGCAGGTGCACTGAAGTTGTGCAGTGCGGATCTTGCGTTTGGGTGACACCCCTCTGCAGCACATTAAAGTTAGGAGCATGGAAGACAACTCCAACTGACTAAGTCTTGCGTCTGCTTTTGCTTTCAGTTCGATACATTTTGACGAAGCGCACTGAGTTATGCCACCGAAAAATAAAAATAAAGCCTGCCAAAGTTCAACAAAAGCTGAACACGTTTGGCTATTCAACCGCACCCTGTGCTGCATTACTGATTAGGGTCAAAACCAGTGGGGAACACGGCGAGCGTCATTCTTGAAAATGAAAAAAATTCTGACGTCCTATTGAAATTTCTGAAAGCGGTCAAATGTCCTATTGATGCTGAAGAGCTAGGACATTTGTCCTATAGGTATGAATTTGTAGCAACATCCCTGATGTTATGCTGTTCTGTACATTTTACAAGGTTTTATGCAAAACAAACAAACACCCAACCGTTTATTTGCTGAACTGACATTTTTTCCATTTCGACCATTAATTTAGGAGTTATAGATAAAATCACCGGAGAATAGCTAAGTTAATGTAAGGGAATTATTATAATTTGAATAGACCTTGACGACTATTTTTTGCGGTTTGGCACAGAAACATTTAAAACTAAAAATTTAGATAAAAGAACATTAACATAAGTTGAACTTGCATGCGATCATCTGCATATTAAACGTTATATGAGTAATATCAATCAATCAATATATCAATCAATCAATCACTAAAATCGATCAACCAAACGGTCCATGACTCACTCGATCAATTTGTTCATCAACAATCAATCAGTATAATCTATTGCAAGAAGATATGTGTTTGTTTGCGTGCTTACTTGCCCGTTTGATTTTGTTAAAAATCAAAAGTGATATATATGTTACAGGCATTAAGTGAAACCAGGCATTACGCGTAATGCCTAAAATGTTCAGGCATTACGCGTAATGCCTGTGACCACTAGGCATTACACGTAATGCCTAAAAATACCAGGCATTACACGTAATGCCTGAAATTTGACTCTCAAAATTACGCTTATTGCCTGAAGCAATTCAGGCAATACACATTACCTCTTGGATGACAGTGAAAACATTTTTTAAGGACAAAGTGTTGACAAAATGTCATGGTGTGAACATAGTAACTAACATTCAATCAAGTGACCTTTGAAATGAATGCACATTTTATTTTGCGATTATGAGTGTTGGTTCGCAATGCAAAATATTGTATTTCTGACATAGTGTTCACCACAGTTTGAATTTCACGTAAGTGTGAGTGCATGTCACAATGGAAAGCCGAGGTCTAATATTTCAGTTTTCACCAGTAGCTCAAGTTATTCGTCACCATGGAGGATAATGAAAAAGAACAATTGTTTACTCAACGTTTGTTTGAACATTATGAAAAGGACGGCAGAAAGTTGCTTCCGAAAGCTGTGTACTTCAGAACAATCGAAGAAGTAAAAGCTGCCTTCCAGAAAACGACCAAGTCACGTCATGAGTATCATCTCTTGGGAAATTAAGTGATGTGTGGTGTTTGTCAAAAACAGATTTGAGTGTTGGTATTCAGCTCTACGTCTATCGTGAAAAAATACTGAAATCGGGTTATCTCCAATGCTGTATCTGATAGAGTAATTGACACATACCGGCACGGTTGGCCTAGTGGTAAGGCGTCCGCCCCATGATCGGGAGGTCGTGGGTTCGAACCCCGGCCGGGTCATACGTAAGACTTTAAAATTGGCAATCTAGTGGCTGCTCCGCCTGGCGTCTGGCATTATGGGGTTAGTGCTAGGACTGGTTGGTCCGGTGTCAGAATAATGTGACTGGGTGAGACATGAAGCCTGTGCTGCGACTTGTGTGTGGCGCACGTTATATGTCAAAGCAGCAACGCCCTGATATGGCCTTTCGTGGTCGGCTGGGCGTTAAGCAAACAAACAAAATTGACACATAATTATAATATCAAAGGGAGGTAACAAAAAAGGCTTAGTACACTGACTGTTCTTGCTGTCCAGAACAAAAACAGCTAATAAGAAAATTGCGTTGTGTTATTTCACATACCGGGACTGTTGAAAGCTACGATATCAAATTATTACTTAATGTTCGCTTGAGAAACACTGTGAAAACGGGGTTTTTTCTCATAAGGGAGATTTGTTATTATTATTCGACGTACGTTGTTCACGATCTTTAGTAGTTTGAATGTAGCGCTCGGGTACATTGACATGGTGTTGTTGTTTTAGGAAGATGAATTCAATCTGGACCCTGTCCTACGTGAACCCCACTTTACAAATCTTTGTGCGCAGAGTGTCAGAAGAAGAAGAAACAAGCGAGAGTCAAAGGTGTTGTTGTTCGACCTATTCTATCAAACGATATTCAGGCATTACACGTAATGCCTGGTTTCACTTAATGCCTGTAACAGGTTTCAGGTTTAAAGCTTTACGTATTATAATTGGCGGTGTGCGGAGAACTAGTCATGGTAAGATTTACAAAGAAAGCGGATTTTGTAGTCTAAAGGAACGCCGAAGACAACATAAATTGATATTATATCATAAAATGGTAAATGTCCCCTATATTTAGTTGACCTTTTGCCACCACTAGTTTCATCCTTAAATCCTTATCACAGAAGACGACCACTTGAAAGATTTGTACCAGCTCACAGGACAGAAATCTTCCGAACATCCTTCGTTCCTTCGACTACAATTTTATGGAATGATCTGCCTGATGTGGTTAAAACCACAAACTCAATTAGCGAGTTTAAGCATTATTTACAAAGTCCTCATCATTATGTGCCAGTTTATTATTATTTTGGAAAAAGACATGTAGAAATACAACACAGCAGAATGCGTTTAAACATGAGTAACCTTAATTCCGATTTATGCAAACGCCATTTAAAAGATAACCCACAGTGTGCGTGCGGTAACCGGAACGAAACAGCTGAACATTACTTGTTATACTGCACGTTGTTTGAAAATGCTCGTATGTCCACAATTAACTCACTGCCTGCCAATTTTAGACACGTGGAAACATTATTAAGAGGCAGCGAGCAACATTCATTTCGCATAAATACATTGATTTTCGAGTCGGTCCAATCCTTTATTGCTGAATCTGGTCGACTAACTTGAAGGATTAGCCCACGTACTGGTATTGTGTATGTTTGTGTGCAGGAGAACGTAAACCCGCCTCTCAGTGTTATTGCATCAATTACATTTTTAACATAAGTAATAATTATCATTGAGTTTTTGTTTTTGTTTTTCTGTTCTCTTTTGTGTGTGTGTGTGTGTGTGTGTGGTTGTTTTCTTCCATACATTCGTAACGAACTATGCTGCCCTCTCCATGAAAATGTACATTTATCTGAACTTACTTATTGCATGTCTCAGCATCGATGTTCTCGTCCCACGCGCTTCATTCATAGTCTCATCATTTTTCTTTTATTTTTTTATTTGATTATTTTTTTTTCTCTGTAAATCCTCCTGTTTTGATTAAGTTCCCCATACCCCCCTCCTACATTTTGTTCTTCTGGTTAATAATTGTGTTGTCCACCATCATGAAAACTTGTGTAACTTAGCATTGTTATGGTCACGTCAAATAAGCATCTGCTTGAGTTCGTGTCCTAGCTGCATTTTTGTCAATTGTTTCATGTCATGTATTTTGAATAAAATTGTGTTTAAACCAACAGGTTTCAGGCATTACGTGTAATGCCTGGCAATGATTTTCAGGCATTACACGTAATGCCTGGTATTTTTAGGCATTACGTGTAATGCCTAGTGTTCACAGGCATTACGCGTAATGCCTGAACATTTTAGGCATTACGCGTAATGCCTGGTTTCACTTAATGCCTGTAACATATATATATATATATACATTCATACACGCCATAGGGACCCAAATTTAAAAACAAAATCCAGATACACCGTTAAACAAATTAAACAAGCAAATGTTCAACAAAACAACGATTCTTGTGAGTTGTTTTTTCTTTTAATTCACAGTTAATAAGCCTTTGAAACAGCAAGCTTTGAATTGTCACCGCTATTTATGTTGTTCTTTCGCAATCATGTCAGACACGAACCAAACACGACCGCGACTAACTTGAAAGTTTTGCTGACAGCGTTCCTATTGTAGCTTTTGACGAGTGTTTGTGTCATCACACGTATACTACGCACGAACACACACACACACGCGCGCGCACACACACACACACACACACACACACACACACACACACACACACACACACACACACACACACACACACACACACACACACACACAAGTTCCCATTGTAGTGACGAGTGGTTGTGTCATCGCTCTATTCATTGACCTCGCACAATGAGTTGGAGAAAAAAGGAGACGAGGAAACGTAGCGCAGATGTAGACTGTTATTATGTGCCTAGCGCTGTTTCCTCCTCTGTGTGGTGTCGCAGTGCTTTAAGCTGAACAGACACAGCGACAGATTGTGTTGTGAAAGGCGTGTGCATGTCACATGGTAAACAGCCTGTCGATGCGCGGAAATAGTAAAGACTGAACAGACAAAAGGATTTTTTTCTTCTTCGAACAATCAAACATCTAAGGTTGGTTCTTGTTTTTATATTTAGTCAAGTTTTGACTAAATATTTTAACATCGAGGGGGAATCGAAACGAGGGTCGTGGTGTATGTGCGTGTGTGTGTCTGTCTGTCTGTGTGTGTGTGTAGAGCGATTCAGACTAAACTACTGGACCGATCTTTATGAAATTTGGCATGAGAGTTCCTGGGTATGAAATCCCCGAACGTTTTTTTCATTTTTTTGATAAATGTCTTTGATGACGTCATATCCGGCTTTTCGTGAAAGTTGAGGCGGCACTGTCACGCCCTCATTTTTCAACCAAATTGGTTGAAATTTTGGTCAAGTAATCTTCGACGAAGCCCGGACTTCGGTATTGCATTTCAGCTTGGTGGCTTAAAAATTAATTAATGACTTTGGTCATTAAAAATCTGAAAATTGTAAAAAAAATTAAAAATTTATAAAACGATCCAAATTTACGTTTATCTTATTCTCCATCATTTGCTGATTCCAAAAACATATAAATATGTTATATTCGGATTAAAAACAAGCTCTGAAAATTAAATATATAAAAATTATTATCCAAATTTTTTTTTCGAAATCAATTTAAAAACACTTTCATCTTATTCCTTGTCGGTTCCTGATTCCAAAAATATATAGATATGATATGTTTGGATTAAAAACACGCTCAGAAAGTTAAAACGAAGAGAGGTACAGAAAAGCGTGCTATCCTTCTCAGCGCAACGAATATCCCGCTCTTCTTGTCAATTCCACGGGCACTGCCTTTGCCACGGGCGGTGGAGTGACGATGCTACGAGTATACGGTCTTGCTGCGTTGCGTTGCGTTCAGTTTCATTCTGTGAGTTCGACAGCTACTTGACTAAATATTGTATTTTCGCCTTACGCGACTTGTTTTGTACGTCCCATCGGCCTATTTGGCTAAGCGGAACTTTACCTTCTTCTTCTTCTTCTGCGTTCGTGGGCTGAAACTCCCACGTACACTCGTGTTTTTTGCACGAGTGGAATTTTACGTGTATGACCGTTTTTTACCCCGCCATTTAGGCAGCCATGCGCCGTTTTCGGAGGAAGCATGCTGGGTATTTTCGTGTTTCTATAACCCACCGAAGTCAGACATGGATTACAGGATCTTTTTCGTGGGCATTTGGTCTTGTGCTTGCGTGTACACACGGGGGTGTTCGGACACCGAGGAGAGTCTGCACACAAAGTTGACTCTGAGAAATAAATCTCTCGCCGAACGTGGGGACGAACTCACGCTGACAGCGGCCAACTGGATACAAATCCAGCGCGCTACCGACTGAGCTACATAGCCCGCGGAACTTTATGAATCTAAAATAATAATGATCAAAATAAGAGGAAGAATAGAAAGCATAATAAAGATACAATTAATAATGAGATTGAAAAAAAGAAGAATTTAATTTATGTATACTCGACAGAACTTATCACGATATATTATGGTTATTAGAACGTGCAAATCGCCTGTCCAATTTCTAGTATAGTCATTGTTTTTTTATTTCTTTGTTTATTTTTTTCTTCACTTGCGGTCGAAATTAAATTTTGAAGCTGCAAACGTCTGCGCCAGAGAAAAAGAAAAAGAGAGAGAGAGAGAGAGAGAGAGAGAGAGAGAGAGAGAGAGAGAGAGAGAGAGAGAGAGAGAGAGAGAGAGAGAGGACGGCCCGCACACACGCACACACACTCACACACACACACCCCTCCCCCCACACACACACCCTCCCCCCACACATATACCGAGAGAAAAAAAATGAAAGGGTAAAATAATAAGCGGGAATCGGTACAGGAATTCGGACTGGGGGTAGTGTTTCACCAACAGACAGGACTGGGTGGCCGAGTGGTAACGCACTTGTGCTCGGAAGCGAGAGGTTGCGAGTTCGACCCTGGGTCAGGGCGTTAGCAATTTTCTCCCCCCTTTCCTCTAACCTAGGTGGTGGGTTCAAGTGCTAGTCTTTCGGATGAGACGAAAAACCGAGGTCCCTTCGTGTACAGTACATTGGGGTGTGCACGTTAAAGATCCCACGATTGACAAAAGGGTCTTTCCTGGCAAAATTGTATAGGCATAGATAAAAAATGTCCACCAAAATACCCGTGTGACTTGGAATAATAGGCCGTGAAAAGTAGGATATGCGCCGACGAAATGGCTGCGATCTGCTGGTCGATGTGAATGCGTGATGTATTGTGTGAAAAATTCCATCTCACACGGCATAAATAGATCCCTGCGCCTTGAGTCCGAGTCTGGAGATACGCGCGCGATATAAGACTTCATATAACATAAGACAATATTGCTATTTCATATGTTACGTGTATTTCCATTGGTCAATTGGGCAAAACTGAGCTCAGTGCAAAAGTGATATCGACAACATTTCCGTCGATATCAGTTTTGATATCGACGACCTCTTTATTGCTTCCCCACTTCAAAAACAAAAACACCTAAATTTAAAAACAAACAAATATATATATATGAAAATGTAATTATCCCAGAATTTAGTTGAGCAAGTGACTAAAGACTTTTTGATAGGAAAGACATTTTAAAATACTGAAAAGTACAAGAAAAGAGTGAACAAAAAGAAATAATAATCAGAGGGAGGGATATGGAACAGCCAAAACTGAGACAAATACTTTTGTAATTTCTTTACAGTAAATACAAAATGTCTAGAGAATTAGCACTATATTTAACATTGACTGACTGTGTGATGGTCTCGATTTTGATATCACTGTCTCAACAGACCATAGCAGAAGATGTCATCACACAGTCCGTCAATATTGGGTAGTGTATTACTGAACTGCCAGCAGTCAACAGTGAAGAAGAAAACCACCGCGCGACCTGCTTGTACTATGTCTTCAGTTTCTCCTGTTTCAACGATACGTGCCTTAACATAAACAAACTCAACCTTTTTCTCCTCTTCGGATGTTATAGTGAGCCTTTGTTTGAAGAGGAGTGGCGGGGGTTGCCGGGGGGTGGGGGGTGAGAGAGAGAGAGAGAGCGAGAGAGAGAGAGAGAGAGAGAGAGAGAGAGAGAGAGAGAGAGAGAGAGAGAGAGAGAGAGAGAGTACAGGCACACGCCCAAAATTGTGAAGGGAATAAAAGGGAGAGAATGAGAGGTGGGTGTGATGGGGGGGGGGGGGGGTTGTTGTGATAAGGGAGGGGGGTATGGATAGGAGTTCTGAAACAATGTTAATCCCAAGGACGCGGTAACCAGATGGACTATGTATCCACTTACTCGAGGTTTGCATCTTGGAGATTAGCTTAAATTTGAATACCGTGTCGGTCAAGGATAGTGTCTAGTTTCTTCTGATATTGTGGATGAGAGAGAGAGAGAGAGAGAGAGAGAGAGAGAGAGAGAGAGAGAGAGAGAGAGAGAGAGAGAGAGAGAGAGAGAGAGAGAGAGAGAGAGAGAGAGAGAGAGAGAGAGAAGAGAGAGAGAGAGAGAGAGAGAGAGAGAGAGAGAGAGAGAGAGAGAGAGAGAGAGAGAGAGAGAGAGAGAGAGAGAGAGAGAGAGAGAGAGAGAGAGAGAGAGAGAGAGAGAGAGAGAGAGATAGAGAGAGAGTAGAACTGAAACTGAACTTTATTTCGAAAAGATAAAGGTTTAACTTTTAGGCAAAGCCTAATCTTACAACCTGTCCCTTATAGTAACAAAAACACTTAATACAGACGCACATAATATAGATAGTAAAATTGACAAGGTTATTGTTACTTACAGACGTACATAATGTAAATAGTAATAAGAAAGGGGTTATGGTTTTGTATACACATTCAAAAATGGGAAAACAATATAGGGTGGAAATTGCAGCATAGTTGCAATAATGCATTGCATATAAACATCCAAAACAACTAATAACAAAAGGGAGAAAACAAATGTGGGGAGGAATTGTCCCAATCAATCGCATGTATATCATTATCAATACATACACATAAAGAACAAATCAAAATACAAACATAACTTGACTAAATGTAAAAAGCACTAAAATATCAGACATGAAAAGTGTTCTATTTACCCATTAAGCGGGAATGAAACTGGCGCCTAAACATTTTCACAGAAGAGGCATTTCGGAGGGGTAGGGGTATGGAATTCCATAGAGACGCTCCCGAGAAGGCTAAACTTGACTTATACAAGTCTAGACGAGGGATGGGGGGAATCAGGTTCTGGGACCCATATCTTTTTGTGGCATGTCTGAAATGTGATTTTAAATATCCAGGAACATTATTGTTAATTACTTTGTACATAAAGACAGCCTTGTTTAGCGTCAACTGATCTTTCAAGGGAAGGAAATTAAGGAGCTTTAATTTATCATCTGTTGGCTTATTTGACTCATGCAGAATTAGTTTTGCAGCACGGCGATGAAGAGAATTGAGTCGTTTGAGATGAACATCACTGCAGTTATCCCAAAGTGTTTGAAGCAAAGTTGATATGGGGCATTATGTGAGCGTAATAAAACAACTTGAGTGCTTCCACATCGGCATAATGTCTTAATTTAGACAATAAGTACACATTTTTAGATACTAATTTGCAAATTTTACTCAAGTGAGTTTGCCATTTCAATTCTTGATCAACGGTAACCCCTAATAATTTATGCTCTTTAACTTGTTGCACTTGAGTTGAATCAATTGACAGTTGAAGTTGTAAGGGTTTTAATTGGTGTTTTTGTCTAGTTGTAATCACCATACTTTTCGTCTTAACAGGGTGAATAACCATTGCATTAGTGGTGCACCATTCTGTCATCTCATCTATACTTTTTTGAAGAGATTGGTTGACGGCTACCAAAGACTTCTGACTGGTGTGGATTGATGAATCATCCGCAAAGAACTCACATCTTACTTTCTCATCTGACACATGAAGAGGTAAATCATTTATATAAATACAGAACAATATAGGTCCTAATACAGACCCTTGAGGCACACCACTTTTGACAAAATCATTCGACGAAGTTTTACAGTTGATGAATACATATTGTTCCCTTTTTGAAAGATATGATTCGAAGAAGGCACAAGCAGAGTCATCTTTTAAGTAGCATTGTAATTTCTTTAATAATAAGGAGTGGTCTACAAGGTCAAAGGCTTTTTTAAAGTCCAGGAATAACGCTCCTGTTACTTCGGACTCATTAATAGCTGATAACCAAGTTTCACATAAAGAGCTGAGAGCAGTGTGGCATGAATGCTTAGAGCGAAATCCAGACTGAAATGGATGAAACAAATTCATTCGTTCCATATATTCCAGTAAATATTTCCTGAATATGCTTCTCCAAAGGCTTAGATAAAACAGGTAAGAGGGAAATTGGTCGAAAGTTTGTTAGGGTCCGTAAGATC
>NC_090260.1:18800017-18818414 GCF_037325665.1 Littorina saxatilis | reverse complement strand
GTTTGGATCAGACGGCAGATCCGCTGCTAGAAGTAGCGGGATAATGGACGAGCAGAATAAACCCCGCTCACAAACCTGACAAATGTTTACATCATGATGCCCCTCATGCACCAAGCTGACGTGGCCAACGTTCTGAGGAATTGAGGGGGGTGGGGGGGGGGGGGGGGGTGAGGGAGAACGTGGCGAAGGTGGTATTGGTTGGGGGGCTTGAGAGAAAGACTGAGTAAACACCCTACGTATACAATGTGTCTGGAAACACCTCCACGCGGAGGGGTTTTGCAGCCAGCGCAGCAAAGATAAAGAGGGAAAAATGTTCTCGGCTCGTGCGGCGGCAGCAAGCTCTATGTCTCTAGACTGTAAAGGCCCTTTCACGCCGTGTTTTGTTTTCACCCACCCCATCCATAATTGTATGCACATTTTCTTAAAATTATAGAGAAATAAACAGGGAAATCGTTGGGTGCCAGACACAAAACTAAGACGCGCAATCGTGTTCTTCTGCTGATTACGGTCAGATCCTCGAACATGGGGCATATAATTATAGTTATCAGAGGGAACTTGAGTGTGAAGAAGAAATTATACATGAAAGCAGGTCGTTACAATAAAAGCTGAGATGAAAAGGAAGGAAGGAAGGGAGGGTGGGTGCAAAGGGCGAAGAGGCCGAGGAACAAGTTATGGGCGTATTCGTGTCATTGTGCGGACATGGTTGTAGAGCCACAAGCAGGAGTCTATGATTGTCAAAGGAAATAGTTACAAAGGAACTTTGGTGCGAAACGAGGATGCAAACAAGCAGAGGCGAAAGAGCTTGCAGAAAAGGTGTGTGTGTGTGTGTGGGGATTCGGTGCAAACAGCGAGAGACAGAGAGAGACAGACACACAGACAGACAAACAGACAGAGGTGTATTCATATTGCGATATAGGAACAATTAAACGCAGTCAACATTGAATGAGAGCAATGACAAGCAAAACAGTTGGCACACATTTCGATATCAGTGTTACTAGATAGCAATCAGTGTTACTAGATAGCAATCAGTGTTACTAGATAGCAATCAGTGTTACTAGATAGCAATCAAAAACATTCCACTGTATATAACTTGGGCAAAGAGACTCCGAGACAAGCAAGCAAGCCAGCAAGCACATGAAGACGGACACAAACAGTCAAGCAAAGAGGAAACAGTGAACAGATGGCAACACATACACATTCCACTGCCTGGAACTTGGGCAGTGAAACAAACAAAGAGTATTTTGAAAGAGTTCTGATTATTTGATCACGTGGGTTTTTTATTATTAAAACAAAAACAAACGCAGAAACATATACATTCCTGTAAAAAAAAAGTATGATTACAATTATTTTGTTATGAATTAAGCTTGATTCATTTTCGGTGAATTAGAAGTGTTGTGTCTCATTAATACATATATCTTTTTTTGTCGTGTTTATTGCAATTTTTATTTTATTCATGTAACCCTAGGGGTTTTTGAAATAAATATTGACTTGACTTGAACAGACGACCGAGAAAACACAGACAACAAGCAGAAAGAACAAAGATTCCCATTGAGACGAACTCCGGAACACTCATTCTTGCGACTAGTGCAGCGATCTTCCTTCCTCCCCTACCAGTAGTTCCACAACTGAGTGTCATCTGAAACTTTGGTTTCTATACAGCGCTTATCTCTAGTGTGTTCGCCAGGAACTGAGTTTGACAGACTGGAAGACAATTTTGACATAAGGCCAAAAAAAAATTGTCTGTTTCTGGTAACATGGCTAAAAAAAATAGGGTCGGTAGGTGGGGATTTTTTTTTTTATTTTTTTTTTTTTATTTTTTTTTACCCCCAAATGTAGACCAATAAAACTAACTTTAAAAATCGCGCAAAGAGACTGGATTCACTATACATAGAGACAAGACACTCAACACATTTACAAATCGTCAGCGGACTTTCGTTTTCACACGTTTTTGTTGTTCATTTTCTCACCCTGTCCTTTACCACCAAAAAATAAATAAAAATTTTTGAGTTTGGAAAAAAAAAGTTTAGGGTCGGCGCCGAAATTTAGGGTCGGTCGGGTGACCAGAAACAGACAATTTTTTTTTTGTTGGCCTAAGCTCATATTAATTTTTAACTGAGAAAGTTCTCGAGTTCATGCAATCTCACGATATGATGTTCAGCCCTATGTTGCCGAGAGCGCTTCACCAGAAAACTAACTAGCCTTTTGTACATATAGCAATCTCTAGACATTCTGATCATCATCGGTCCATGCCGTATCGCCGTCATATCTCTCTGACCGGATGCATAATTACTGCGCGGAATCTATCAAAATAAGAATACAGAGTTATCTCCCATGTTTTTGCTAATGTTTCTGAGAATAGACGAACTGAGACAAAAGTGATTGCAGATTAGTTTAGTGGCTAGAAGCGCTGACCAACAAGTGTTCAGATATTTTTCTAATTGTCGTTTCTAGATAGTAAAATATGTGCTGAAAACGGTCAGCTATCGCACCATCAAGAAATCGGTTCCCTAGTACCCCTTTAAGGCTCTGGAACCACCCCGGGTGGCAATATCGGGTCGCAACAAAGAGTGTTCCCCATAGCCGGAAAGAGCCTCAACCGTGAAAGATAGAAAGAAAGATATTGAACAAAAAAGACGCACAACACCAATGTGAACCATTTGTGTTATCATACTTATATTAAAATATTGATGACCATGGAATAAATGGGTTATTTTTAGATTTCTGACAAAAAATCGCGAAAAACATGACAAATTGTCTTTTTTTAGCCTAAACTATAAACGATTTAAAGACAAGTATTGAACACAAAAGATAGCAATGGATAATGGCAACAACATTTGCTCTCATTGTTGTACAAAATTGTTGATTGTTTTTTAATACTTTTCCGTTTTTGTGGGTTTCACAAAGCATACCAATTAAACGGCAGTCCAGGTAACTCGTCCGAATTTTTGCGGCTAAGAGCCTCAACATTTGAAGATAGAAAGACTATCATTGAACAAAAACTATGGTAAACACTAATGTTAATAACTTTTGATCTCACACTGATATTGAAATATTGATGACCATGCAATTAATGGGCTATTTTCAGATTTGTGGGTACAAAATCGCCCAAAACATGACAAATTGTCTTTTTTCTAGCCTAAAGTATGAAAGATTTAAAGACAAGTATTGAATATAAAAGATTGAACGGGATAATAGCAACAACATTTGCACTCATTGTTGTACAAAATTGTTGATTGTTCTTGAATATTTTCCGTTTTTGTGGATTTCACAAAGCGTACCGATTAATCGGCAACCCGTGTCAATCATCCGAATTATTTCATGCTGCGCCAAAACGATTGAAAATGGATGGAATATTAGTGTTTGAAGACAAAAGGCGCACATTGTCATGTTAAGCATATCTTGTTACACCGTATACACATCAAAATCGTGATAGCTCTTGGTTTGAATGTTACAATGTTTGATTTTGTGCAAATTACACACATTGATGCTGACAAAATGAAATGATATTCCAGGACAATATATCCAGCGCGCTCTTTGGGTCCCCAAAACACTGTACATGGTGAGTCCCATTGTGGTGCCAAAGTAGAAAATAATTATATTCACTTTAGCGATAGTCCGCAGTAGACGACATCAAATGACACAGACTGTAATGATAACTCAAAACTCGTCATCGCTTTCAGCAAACGCGTCAGAGTCAACGTACCTCCTCATCTTCTTCCTCGTCTTCCTCGTCATCCTCTTCTTCACAACCACCATCTGCCAGAAGATCGATCAGCGACACAGGTAGGATGGGCTTGAGGCACCACACGGGTTCCAGGACACGGTCTGCATTTTTCGTCCATCCCTGCCCCTGGTCGTAGGGTTTGGGCCTCTCCAGAATGCCTTCATGAGCACGCTTGTACAGGGCAACGCGGTGGTTTACTCGCTGAATGTGCGGCATCAGAGCAGATTGGCAGGGAGGCATGCGGGCTAGATCGACCTTACACTTGGACGTGAGTTTCTCGTTGTCTTCCACCATCTTGCGGAGTAGCTTTCCACGAACGACATCAACTGATTTCTCACGACTGTAATTGTACATCAGGCACGTAAACTCTTCCAACTGCTTCACCACCCGAAGTTTGACATCCCAGTCTATGAAAAGATCTTGGAGATGGTGAACCTCCTCGACGATCCAGACTGTCCAAAGGTGGGGAGACATCGCGAACTGGAGAAGGCCGAAATCAAGAAAAGCGAGGAGGCTGTTCAGAGAGTCATCACTGCTGTCAAGAACTTCACGAACCCGTTTTCCATCTCAGACAAAGACAGGCTCTACTCCTTGGCGTCTGGTGCCCCTGTCCGCATGGACGTCGAACAGGACTTGCTTCAGGCGGCAGCTAAAGGCATGGTCGCCAAAACTGACTTCATCACCCGCCTTCAAAGTGGAGAGCCAGGAAGCTTCTTTGACCCTATAAAGAGGCTGCTGGCAGAAACTGAAGACAATGGAGGCTTGCAGCAAGAAGGTCACGCTCACATCCTCACAAGGAAAGGCCCTCCAATACCAGGTGCAAAGCGACCTCGCGTTTCTGCTTCTCGTCAAGTCACAGCAACTAGACGAACCATTGGACTTGGACAAACTCATGATGGGTGGTGCTGTACCTCCATCATGCCGCAGCGCTGGGATACAAGAACGCTGTGGTCAGAACCCCGGACACGGACATCTTTGTCATTCTTCTCTACCACGCTGAAGCCATCAAGTTGACTGTATACCTGGATACGGGATCAGGAAAACATCGGCAACTGATCAACCTCTCTGAGCTTGCAGAGTCCCTGGGGCATGACTACTGTGCCACTCTTCTTGGGTTCTATGTGTACAGCGGAGAGGACTGCACCAGTGCATTCAAAGGAAAGGGGAAGGTGGGGCCCCTTAAGAAACTGGAGAAGAACCCCAAGTTTCACACGGCATTCAGGCAGTTTGGTGACGACTGGGATGTCAAACTTCGGGTGGTGAAGCAGTTGGAAGAGTTTACGTGCCTGATGTACAATTACAGTCGTTCGTGAAAAGCTACTCCGCAAGATGGTGGGAGACAACGAGAAACTCACGTCCAAGTGTAAGGTCGATCTAGCCCGCATGCCTCCCTGCCAATCTGCTCTGATGCCGCACATTCAGCGAGTAAACCACCGCGTTGCCCTGTACAAGCGTGCTCATGAAGGCATTCTGGAGAGGCCCAAACCCTACGACCAGGGGCAGGGATGGACGAAAAATGCAGACCGTGTCCTGGAACCCGTGTGGTGCCTCAAGCCCATCCTACCTGTGTCGCTGATCGATCTTCTGGCAGATGGTGGTTGTGGAGAAGAGGATGACGAGGAAGACGAGGAAGAAGATGAGGAGGTTGACTTTGACGCGTTTGCTGAAAGCGATGACGAGTTTTGAGTTATCATTACAGTCTGTGTCATTTGATGTCGTCTACTGCGGACTATCGCTAAAGTGAATATAATTATTTTCTACTTTGGCACCACAATGGGACTCACCATGTACAGTGTTTTGGGGACCCAAAGAGCGCGCTGGATATATTATCCTGGAATATCATTTCATTTTGTCAGTATCAATGTGTGTAACTTGCACAAAATCAAACATTGTAACATTCAAACCAAGAGCTATCACGATTTTGATGTGTATACGGTGTAACAAGATATGCTTAACATGACAATGTGCGCCTTTTGTCTTCAAACACTAATATTCCATCCATTTTCAATCGTTTTGGCGCAGCATGAAATAATTCGGATGATTGACACGGGTTGCCGATTAATCGGTACGCTTTGTGAAATCCACAAAAACGGAAAATATTCAAGAACAATCAACAATTTTGTACAACAATGAGTGCAAATGTTGTTGCTATTATCCCGTTCAATCTTTTATATTCAATACTTGTCTTTAAATCTTTCATACTTTAGGCTAGAAAAAAGACAATTTGTCATGTTTTGGGCGATTTTGTACCCATAAATCTGAAAATAGCCCATTAATTGCATGGTCATCAATATTTCAATATCAGTGTGAGATCAAAAGTTATTAACATTAGTGTTTACCATAGTTTTTGTTCAATGATAGTCTTTCTATCTTCAAATGTTGAGGCTCTTAGCCGCAAAAATTCGGACGAGTTACCTGGACTGCCGTTTAATTGGTATGCTTTGTGAAACCCACAAAAACGGAAAAGTATTAAAAAACAATCAACAATTTTGTACAACAATGAGAGCAAATGTTGTTGCCATTATCCATTGCTATCTTTTGTGTTCAATACTTGTCTTTAAATCTTTCATAGTTTAGGCTATAAAAAAGACAATTTGTCATGTTTTTCGCGATTTTTTGTCAGAAATCTAAAAATAACCCATTTATTCCATGGTCATCAATATTTTAATATAAGTACGATAACACAAATGGTTCACATTGGTGTTGTGCGTCTTTTTTGTTCAATACCTTTCTTTCTATCTTTCACGGTTGAGGCTCTTTCCGGCTATGGGGAACACTCTTTGTTGCGACCCGATATTGCCACCCGGGGTGGTTCCAGAGCCTTAAAGGGGTACTAGGGAACCGATTTCTTGATGGTGCGATAGCTGACTGTTTTCAGCACATATTTTACTATCTAGAAACGACAATTAGAAAAATATCTGAACACTTGTTGGTCAGCGCTTCTAGCAACCGTACTAGATTGGCCGACTTCGACAGTGATCTTCGTTCTGTTCTTCACAGTTAGGATAACGACATCGTTCTAAGGTTAAAACAAGTCGAAATGTTGAGACTGCTGTGGGAAGGAGACCGTGATATTGTTGCATCACTCCCAACTGGTTACGGAAAAGTGTCGTCTGCTTCGTAGCCAAAGTTGATTATCACGTGACACTTTTGCCATATTTAGAGTTGTTTGCACAGTAAATACACCCGCGAAAGATAGCTCGCTTGAAACTGTCTTACATATCAATTCCTTTGTAATTTAAAAATTACGCAACACCATGAAAAATCATTATCGACGATCGCGAATCTGCTTATATTAATTACACATTACGAAAAGCTCTAAATATGTAAAAAGTCGATTTCCTCTTCAGAGAAGGAAAACCAAGGCATCCTTGTCAGGGATAAATGAGATCCGAAGGGAAGTAACTCATTTTACCTGAGTTCAGGATGGTCCCTAGAGTGCTTCGACAGAAACTGACTCGACTAGACTGACTCGTGGAAGAAAAAAGTGACAGTACGATGTGAACTCTAAAACGAAGTTTTCAACACGACGATGCTTTCTGGAGTAATTCACCAGAAACTGACAAGACTGCGATACATTTGAGCCAGAGGTGTTGAACATAGCACTACTCGCTAGAGTGCTTCCAAGGCTCGTGGAAATTTTTTTTTACAAGCTCATAGAGAGTTCAATCCCAATAGCGGGACACAGAGATTCGATTCCATCGCCTTTAATTCTCTTGCCGTGCGTCTTTTCACTGCCTGCCTTTATTGAGTCATCCGCTTGTATGGCGTTCCGCGGCGCTTCTCTTTCACTCTTCTAATTCGCCTTGTTACGATTGAAAGAGATAGAGAGAGAGAGAGAGAGGGGGAAGGGGAGGGGGGAGGGGGTAGGTGGGGAGAGATAGGCTCTCTCTGTGTGTGTGTGTGTGTGTGTGTGTGTGTGTGTGTGTGTGTGTGTGTGTGTGTGTGTTTCACTCTTCTAATTCGCCTTGGTACGATTGAAAGAGATAGAGAAAGAGAGATGGGGTGGGGTTTGTGTGAGGAGAGAGAGGCAGTGTGTGTGTGTGTGTGTGTGTGTGTGTGTGTGTCTGTGTGTGTGTGTCTGTGTGTGTCTGTGTGCGTGCGTGCATGCGTGTAGTGAGATACGTGCGCGATATAAATCCTCGTAAATAAAATAAATAAATGCTTGCGTGCGAGCGTGTATACGTGTGTGTGTGTGTGTGTGAGTCGGGGATAGATTGCTCTTTCAGTCCCTTAATACTCATTGTTGCGACTCAAAAGAAAGACGGTAGGAGTGGGGGGGGGGGGGTGGGAGGGGGGGGGGGGGGGGGTGGGGGCATCCATAAAGCACTTTAGATATATTCCTGCCATGGTGGGATTATTGTAATTTAATCTTGTTGATATTTTATTTCATTTCGCGACTGGTTGTGGTGTTGATGGTTTGATGTGGTTACTGAGCTACCTGCGTGATTTGTGTGTACGGATGTTTTTCTTCGTTCTTTTCCCTTTTGAGAGAGAGAGAGAGAGAGTGTGTATGTGTGTGTATGTGTGTGTGTGTGTGTGTCTGTAAGTGTGAGTGCTGCGAGAGACGCTCAGGATGTTTACATGTGTTTTAATGCAATTCTAATTCTAAGTTTACAGCAAATATGAAGCGGGCTAGAGTTATTAGTTTTAAGTGCAATCGTTTAATTCTTAATACATGTGATGTTTTTATGTCTGTGATCGCCTGACACTGTAAGGCAATTTTCCTTGTTTTTATGAGGACAGTAAACATTTTGAGTCTTTTGTTCCTTGTTCTTCTTCTTGCTTTTCTTGTAGATTCCCTGGAGTGTATGTAGTTGAGTGCGTTTTACTGTTCTCTCCGTAGCATGCCTAATGTTTTGTGTTAAATACAATTGTATCCAGGTTTCCCAATTGCCTCGTTTCCGGCCGATTTATGTGGAGCACGTGATGCGCACAACAAATATTGGCGGTCTAGAAGTGTCGTCTGCGCAATGATCGCGGCAGCTTTCTTGACCGCCAAAGACGACCACGCACGTTGTGAGACGTCATTCGTTAGACCTCAATTCAAAATACATGACATGAAACAAACAATTAACAATATGCAACGAGGAGACGAGGACATACAGGCAACCAAAAGGAAAGACTAGATCATTTTTTCTTTATTTGGTGTTTAACGTCGTTTTCAACCACGAAGGTTATATCGCGACGAGGGAAAGGGGGGAGATGGGATAGGGGAAAGGGGGGAAGATGGGATAGAGCCACTTGTTAAGTGTTTCTTGTTCACAAAAGCACTAATGAAAAAATTGCTCCAGGGGCTTGCAACGTAGTACAATATATGACCTTACTGGGAGAATGCAAGTTTCCAGCACAAAGGACTAAACATTTCTTACATACTGCTTGACTAAAATCTTTACAAACATTGACTATATTCTATACAAGAACCACTTAACAAGGGTAATAAGTGAAGAATTTTATGGGTGAGAAAAGGAAAGTCAAAGGACTTTGGGGAGGCAGAAATAAAGAAACAAGAAAAAGATCCTAATTAGGTTCACGGCATCGAGAGTGATGCGACCTTCTCTCAGAAGTTAGTAGAGAAGGCTCCCCCATCCACCACCCGGGGGACGCGCCTCTACGCCAATTAGGAGGCGCGAGGACTATATCATTATCAGTAGGACGAAAGCGCGAGGACTATATCATTATCAGTAGGACGAAAGCGCGAGGACTATATCATTATCAGTAGGACGAAAGCGCGAGGACTATATCATTATCAGTAGGACGAAAGCGCGAGGACTATATCATTATCAGTAGGACGAAAGCGCGAGGACTATATCATTATCAGTAGGACGAAAGCGCGAGGACTATATCATTATCAGTAGGACGAAAGCGCGAGGACTATATCATTATCAGTAGGACGAAAGCGCGAGGACTATATCATTATCAGTAGGACGAAAGCGCGAGGACTATATTATTATCAGTAGGACGAAAGCGCGAGGACTATATCATTATCAGTAGGACGAAAGCGCGAGGACTATATCATTATCAGTAGGACGAAAGCGCGAGGACTATATCATTATCAGTAGGACGAAAGCGCGAGGACTATATCATTATCAGTAGGACGAAAGCGCGAGGACTAGATCATTATCAGTAGGACGAAAGCGCGAGGACTATATCATTATCAGTAGGACGAAAGCGCGAGGACTATATCATTATCAGTAGGACGAAAGCGCGAGGACTATATCATTATCAGTAGGACGAAAGCGCGAGGACTATATCATTATCAGTAGGACGAAAGCGCGAGGACTATATCATTATCAGTAGGACGAAAGCGCGAGGACTAGATCATTATCAGTAGGACGAAAGCGCGAGGACTATATCATTATCAGTAGGACGAAAGCGCGAGGACTATATCATTATCAGTAGGACGAAAGCGCGAGGACTATATCATTATCAGTAAGACGAAAGCGCGAGGACTAGATCATTATCAGTAGGACGAAAGCGCGAGGACTAGATCATTATCAGTAGGACGAAAGCGCGAGGACTATATCATTATCAGTAGGACGAAAGCGCGAGGACTATATCATTATCAGTAGGACGAAAGCGCGAGGACTATATCATTATCAGTAGGACGAAAGCGCGAGGACTAGATCATTATCAGTAGGACGAAAGCGCGAGGACTATATCATTATCAGTAGGACGAAAGCGCGAGGACTAGATCATTATCAGTAGGACGAAAGCGCGAGGACTAGATCATTATCAGTAGGACGAAAGCGCGAGGACTATATCATTATCAGTAGGACGAAAGCGCGAGGACTAGATCATTATCAGTAGGACGAAAGCGCGAGGACTAGATCATTATCAGTAGGACGAAAGCGCGAGGACTATATCATTATCAGTAGGACGAAAGCGCGAGGACTATATCATTATCAGTAGGACGAAAGCGCGAGGACTATATCATTATCAGTAGGACGAAAGCGCGAGGACTAGATCATTATCAGTAGGACGAAAGCGCGAGGACTATATCATTATCAGTAGGACGAAAGCGCGAGGACTATATCATTATCAGTAGGACGAAAGCGCGAGGACTAGATCATTATCAGTAGGACGAAAGCGCGAGGAAAAGAAATCAGCAATTCTGAGAAATGCAACTTTAAATATTTTGAACAGATTTACATTTGTTCACGGAAAAGACAGTAACTCTGCAATATTTTCACAAACACCGTTGTTGCTTCGCCAGCAGTCAGCATAAGACGAGAGAAATTAAGTCATTTTTGGTTGTACAGGTTCCGTATGCGGTCCCGCTATTTTTCGTACAAACACCGTCGTTCTTGCTTCACAAGCAGTCTGCACAAGATGAGAGAAATGAAGTCATTTTTGGTTGTACAGGTTCCGTATTCGGTACCTCTATTTTTCGCACAAACACCCTTATTGTTGCTTCACAAGCAGTCTGCACAAGATGAGAGAAATGAAGTCATTTTTGGTTGTACAGGTTCCGTATTCGGTACCTCTATTTTTCGCACAAACACCCTTATTGTTGCTGTACAAGCAGTCAGCATGAGACGAGAGAAATTAAGTCATTTTGGTCTAGGTTCCGTATTCGGCGGTCCCTCTATTTTTCGTACAAACACCATTGTTGCTTCACAAGCAGTCTGCATAAGATGAGAGAGATTAAGTCATTTTTGGTCCAGGTTCCGTATTTGGTACTTTGTTCGTTGACTCGGCAACCTCTATATTTTTTTCGCACAAACACCGTGGTTGCTTCTCTATCTCCAGAGAAACGCTCGCTTCCATTGAATAAAAACCCAGAGCAGTTGGCCGTACGAAAAAGAAAGACATGCTCGACAAATAACAAAGATTGCAATCCACGTTGCTTTTTCTCTCTCTCTTTTCCTTTCTGGCTTTTTCACACACATTTTTCTAAACTCCCTCTTTTGTTCGATTATTCTGTTGAGCGTTTGATTTTTCCCGGAGGTTTCGTTTCTTTATTCGTGTTTTTTCTTTTTCTTCTGTTTCTTTTACTGCGCCCCCTCAAGTTCACCCTCTCGAGTCCTGGACGAATTGGTCCCTGAGTTCACAGAAAACGGATAGAGGCGTGTGCAAAAAGCCAGCTGGTGCCGTGTGCAAAAACAATGGCGGCCAAGAAGGGGGCAGCACTGGGTGAAATCAGGGGAGGCTAAAGAGAGGAGAAAGGGGGGGAGAATTCAGAACAAATGGACGAAAAGAAATACAAGGAAGAAATGGTCGAAGAGAAAAAAATGATAATAAGAAATTGACGAGAAGACAGAAAAGAGCTTAACGTCCGTGGAGGGGGAGATGAAGAGGCGGGGGAGGGGGGGGGGGGGGGGGGATGGGGGATAAATGCAGGAAATTAGCGGAAGAAGGAGAAGATTGGAGAAAATAGAGCTTTAATGTCTTAACACCAGTAGGGACAGTCAGGGGAAGCAACAGAGGAAGAAGACATTGATTTCGACAAAGAGACAGACAGACAGACAGATAGGTATGCAGGTTTGCAGGCGGACAGATCGATAGGCAAACAGAAGCAGACATGGAGACACAGTCAAAAAGACAAACGTACCATTTAGAGAGAGAGAGAGAGAGAGAGAGAGAGAGAGAGAGAGAGAGAGAGAGAGAGAGAGAGAGAGAGAGAGAGAGAGAGAGAGAGAGAGAGAGAGAGAGAGGGAGGGAGGGACTGAGAGAGAGAGAGAGAGAGAGACAGAGACAGACAGAGAGAGAGAAAGAGAAAGAAATAGAGGGAGAGTGGAACGTATATCTGATCTGAAATGGATGGAGAGAGGATGAAAGAGAGAGAGATGTTACCTCACGAGCCTCCGGTCCCCCGGGGGTTATAAATGTACACAGCGAGGCTGGCCCGGATCCCTGGCACTGGCCGATGGTCTTGTGTCGTTCCTTCTACCCCCTGTTGCTGATGCTGCGGATGTCTCTCTTCGATTTCCCTGCCTTATGTTTGTGCTGGGCCGGCTCTAGTCGTGCTGGTTGGTGGTGATGGTGGTGGTTGGTCGTGGTGGTGGTGATGGTTGGGGTGGTGGTGGTGGTGGTTGGTCGTAGTGGTGGCTGGATGATGGTGGCTGTGGTGGTGGTTTGAAAGTGATGAAGATGGAGGAGTGGATTTCAGAGAAGATAGGCATCGGGATTAAAAAACGTGTTGACCGTTTTTGAATTTTCTTAAAACACACACGAGAAGAAAAAAAAAAAAAAAAAAAGACGAAAGAGGCAAAAAAGATGGGTTGAACTGAGCAACCTTGCATGCAACTGAGGTCAAAAAACAAAAAAAAAAGACGAAAGAGGCAAAAAAGATGGGTTGAAGCAACCTTGCATGCAACTGAGGTAAAAAAAAAACAAAAAAAAAACGAAAGAGGCAAAAAAGATGGGTTGAAGCAACCTTGCATGCAACTGAGGTAAAAAAAAAAAAAACCCACACACGAGACAGTTTTTTGGGGGAGACAGGACTTTCGGCTGGGGGTGGGGTGCGTGGAGGGGGGGTGGGGGTGATGGTTGTCGGTTTGGGTTGGGATGGAAGCTTGTTGAAATGAACATGTTCAATATCAAGCAAGTTTAATGGACTCGATCAAAATGCTAATCACCAGGATGTTACTTCAGTAACGACAAACTAGCATTGTTCGCTCCGATTGCAATATTTGATAACTTACAATACCTTCCTCGACACCGGAAGACTCTAAACTTGAATATGAGCACATTTTGTGTCTTTGCGATGACCGGTGTCACGAACTGAAACCTCTGCTGAAACCCCCCGCGGGTTAGGGGGAAGAATTTACCCGATGCTCCCCAGCATGTCGTAAGAGGCGACTAACGGATTCTGTTTCTCCTTTTACCCTTGTTAAGTGTTTCTTGTATAGAATATAGTCAATTTTTGTAAAGATTTTAGTCAAGCAGTATGTAAGAAATGTTAAGTCCTTTGTACTGGAAACTTGCATTCTCCCAGTAACGTCATATATTGTACTACGTTGCAAGCCCCTGGAGCAATTTTTTGATTAGTGCTTTTGTGAACAAGAAACAATTGACAAGTGGCTCTATCCCATCTCCCCCCTTTCCCTGTCGCGATATAACCTTCCTGGTTGAAAACGACGTTAAACACCAAATAAAGAAAGAAAGTCCTCTGCTGAACAATCCTTCTCATTGCGGTCAATGCGCATGCGCCAATCTTGGACTTAAAAAAATGCGACCCTTTGACCGAACGAACCATGGGTTTAGGTTAGGATTAGTGTTAGGATTAGGATTAGGGTTAGGATTAAGGTAAGGGTTAGGGTAAGGGTTAGGTTGTTCACGACCTGATTAATCTCCACATGTTAGCGCATGCGCATTGACCGCAATGAGATGGATTGTTCAGGCAGAGTTTTCAGTTCGTGACACTGGCTAGCAGCGAGCGATTGGATGGAAAGACGAACGTCAAAGATAAATGAGTTTCTCAAGCAAGTTGTATTCGCTTCACTTATACACGTCCTTAACTATTGTGATAAATGTTGTGGTTTTGCTATCGTGATAAATGTTGTGGTTTCGCTATTGTGATAAATGTTGTGGTTTCGCTATTGTGATAAATGTTGTGGTTTCGCTATCGTGATAAATGTTGTGGTTTCGCTATTGTGATAAATGTTGTGGTTTCGCTATTGTGATAAATGTTGCCTTCTCAGGCTGAACCCGGCCTCGCGAGACAAGAGGCCTTGCATGTTCCGCGACGAAATCGTTTTCTCGCCCCAGCCACAGACAAATTCGCCCACATTTGGATTTATGTCTCAACTACCGCAGCCCACATTTCGTTCTCATTTATCTTCTGCCAACTCTGGGCATGGCGTTGTGAGACGGTGATAGTGTGTGTGTGTGTGTGTGTGTGTGTGTGTGTGTGTGTGTGTGTGTGTGTGGGGGTGGGGTGGGGGGTGGGGGTTGGGGTGGGGTGAGGGGGGGGGGTTGTCGTAAAGGAACTCCTTGCAGAATTTTCAGAAAGTTGACAGATTTATCGATTTAATTAAGACTTCCCCCACCCCTCTTTTAAGATCGTTCTGTTTTTCATATTCTCTGTTCTTAACTTCCTGCCTGTAAAGTGACTTCCATTTTTAAACTCAACGGGGGGAGGGGAGTTGGGAGGGGGATATACATCTAATAGAATCAGGATACAGCAAATCTGAAAAAGCGAGGTCTGAAAGTGGGTGGGGTAGTCGTCTTAAATCAGGCGTCTTAAAAAGGGCGGCTTCCACACTGCAGTGAGGGTGGGATTCTCCTTCGTCTTCTGTCGACTTTGGGATGGCGTTCGGGGGTGGAATCGGTATTGGCCGGAGGGATCTGCGACCACTTAGCCGCTCGGCCACTTCTCTCCCCCAACGGGGTTGTCGTCGCTGTCTGTGGTGGATAAAGGGAGGCAAGCGGGCCGTGTTTGTTGTCCGGATCGTCTCCCCTGGTGTCGTGCTTCCTGCTGTTGACAGGGGCCTCGGCGCGGTTACCCCTGGTTACCCCGCCACCCCGCCTCTCCTGCTTCTCTTGCTTCCCCGGGCCGGCAGCGGCCTGAGCCCTTCTGCCATCATGTGTTGACACACTTTGTGCGGACACGAACTGATTCCCGGAACTCTGCCAGAAGTGTATGAGTCTGAGAAAACACGCTCTGTATGGCAGAGAAGAGAATATGTGGAGAGTCTGCCATAGTTTGTTTTACATTCCACCATCCCTCCTTCCACCATGATAGTGTTGACATGCTTTGTACAACCACCAACAGATTCCCGGAACTGTGCCAGTAGTGTATGAGTCTGGGCAAACACGCCCTGTATGGCAGAGAAGATATGTGACCCTCCACCACGAAATGAGTCGCATGTCACCTCACGCGGTTCTGCGCTAGGCATAATATAAGTCCGGGGGGTGTCTAGTAACAGTGTGAGGGTCACCATAGTCACAGGCTTATCACTCGAAAAGCGTTCACTTTTTCTAAAACGGTTTTCACCACTGGATAGAGAATAAAAATCTCTTTAAGAAAATGTAAAAATATGAAAATCATGGAAAGGTGACATGCGACTCATTCCGTGGTGGAGGGTCACATATGGAGATTGTGACAACTCTGTCGAATCTGCCACTCTGGCAGCGGTCTGTTGACACACTTTACGTAATAATATAACGGTCAGGAACAGATTCTGGGAAGTCTGCTAGTAGTGTATGGGTCTGGGAAAACACGCTGTGTAGAAGAATATCTGGAGATTGTGGGAAGTCTGCTAGTAGTGTATGGGTCTGGGAAAACACGCTGTGTAGAAGAATATCTGGAGATTGTGGGAAGTCTGCCATATTTTGTCTGCACTCAATAATCAGTCCTGCCATCATGTGTTGACATTCTGTGTACGGCCAGGACCTGATTCTGAGAACGATCTGCCAGTTGTGTATGAGTCTAGAGAACACACGCCCTGTATGGCCGAGAAAAAATGGACATTACAAACTCTGCAGTACACTCCACGCATCTAGAAGCGGATTGAGCCCCTTTTGCAATCATCTGTTGACACACTTTATACGACCAGGAAAAGATTCCCGGAACTCTGCCATGAGTGTATTAGTCTGGCGAAACACGCTCTGTAGAAGAATATCTGGAGATTCTGGGAAGTCTGTTCTGCACTCCATAATCCCTCCTGCCATCATGTGTTGACATGCTTTGTACAACCAGAAACAGATTCTGAGAACGATCTGCCAGTAGTATATGAGTCTGGGGAATCACGCTCTGTGTGGCAGAAAATAGACTTTTTATGGCAAATGAAGATAGTCTGGGACCCCTGTAACCTCTGTTCCGCCGGTGTCTTCGCTGCTAAGTAATATGTCTCTGTAATATAGTCTGTTTTGCTATCAGGTTTTGACAATCTATGTAAACTAAAAGCGAGCAAGAGATTTGAAGAACACTTCGACATATTTTTTTTCAAATCGCCTTTGAAGGAGTCACTGACCACAGCGAAACCAATGTCAGTGGTTGTCAAGGTAACAGAGAAAAAGACTCCGCGAACAACTTCTGACTGGACCCACTGTAGATGTTTTTACTGACACTGCCGTCAAGGCTTCGATGGAGAGAACAAACCCACACAAAATCACAAACAAACGCATAAACACGAACGAAAAGAAGTGAAACCCACGTCCAAAAATGAAAACGAAAAGCAAAAATGCACAAATCCACAAAACTAACAAGATCTCAACGCTAACGACTCCAAAACCGCACAATTATTTCAAGACGCCGGGCCTCTAAGACAGTGCCTAAGCCCTTGAATGCCAGCAGAAAGTGGAAAAACGCCGGGCCCGTAAATCACCAGTAGCTGGTGCTAGCAGAGAAACGGGGATTCCCGCACTGACAGGCTAAGTCGGTTTCCAGTGTCGAGAGGTCGCCGTGGGTTTTATACGCTTTTACGCACTGTAGATATAGCCAGTGTTGTGACGAACACAATATCGCCTTTATTTGTTTATTTCTGTTGCTTTTATGTTTCTTTTATTTATGGCAGCACACGAGAAATTGGGTATACTAGAATATTTGTGACCCTTCTTTTGTTTTTTTTACTGTCACTTAACTAGAGCATAGACATAGCTCCCTGACTAGAGCAACGTACTGATGCCGAGTAACGTGAAAGAAGGAGATTCTCTTTACACCCCCGGTATAGGGGTGTGTATAGGTTTCACTCGATGTGTTTGTGTTCGCAAGTAGATCTCAAGAATGAACGGACCGATCGTCACCAAACTTGGTGAACAGGTTCTATACATTCCTGAGACGGTTTTTTACAAAAATTGGGACCAGTCAAACACACGGTTAGGGAGTTATTGGTGGATTAAAATTATACAAGGCCTGGTATAGACGGACACCCCCGTTGGTCAAAGGGAAATAACCATTCTCACTGCCACCAACTGAGAAGGTTATTTCCCTTTGACGGGGGTGTAGTTCCTATCGGAGGAATTTCTTGTTTTATTAAGTTGGATATTTAAAGCTTCTGAATGCACCCCTGTTTGTGGGGATTCAACTCAGAAGGTACGGAACCTGCAGACATTGTAAACAGGGAAACAGAAAAGTAACACAAAACGGTTCAGTTTGACTTTGTGTAACTCTCCCCAATTTAAAAAAAAAAATCCCCCGTAGTTTTGACGCTGTAGATTCCAAACAAGTTCAAACTTTAAACAAAAGAAATAATTACCTGCGCACGGCTTTCAGCAAATCAGTGGAAAGTTTGTGGCGCGACGAAGTGGAGTGAGAAGGAACGAGACGTTCTCTATAGCTTCCCTCCCTGAAGGTAAGGGCGAGCCGGTGTAACACTAGAAAATTGCTCCCACGAGATTTTTTACTCCGGAGTAAACATTTCGTACGAAAAAGTTACTCCCTTTACGAAAAAAGCACTCCCCCAGTGCATGATAAAATGACTCCCCAAGACATGTGAGTTCCGAGTAAACATTTCGTACAAACATGTTACTCCCCTGACGAATACATAACGAATAAATTACTTCACCTCAACACGAGCAATTTAACTTCCCATGCCAGGTGTACGATATTTTTACTCCCTTGTCCCCTGTTAGTTCTTGGTCACGGTGGAAGGAGTGGAAGGAGGGTAGCGCGACATTCGTGTGCGGAGATCACTTATTGGCATTATCCCTTCGCCCTCATCCCATTTTTGCGTACGAGATTTTTACTGGAAGTAAAAAAAATGGGGAGTAAAAATTTCGTGGAGG
>NC_090260.1:18792517-18795017 GCF_037325665.1 Littorina saxatilis | reverse complement strand
TGAGAGTGCGATGAGATGGGGGGGGGGGGGGGAGGGTGGGTAGAAGAAGGGGAGGGAGAGAAGAGGGGTGCCCCCGCGGGTTAGGGGGAAGAATTTACCCGATGCTCCCCAGCATGTCGTAAGAGGCGACTAACGAATTCTGTTTCTCCTTTTACCCTTGTTAAGTGTTTCTTGTATAGAATATAGTCAATTTTTGTAAAGATTTTAGTCAAGCAGTATGTAAGAAATGTTAAGTCCTTTGTACTGGAAACTTGCATTCTCCCAGTAAGGTAATATATTGTACTACGTTGCAAGACCCTGGAGCAAATTTTTGATTAGTGCTTTTGTGAACAAGAAACAATTGACAAGTGGCTCTATCCCCTCTCCCCCCTTTCCCCGTCGCGATATAACCTTCGTGGTTGAAAACGACGTTAAAGGTACTGAACTTGTCAAATCCAGGTGCACGGAGCCCCTGGGGCTTTTAGTCATACATCAGGCAGCTATCCGTTAGAAGAACTACCAAGTTTCATTGACTTGCACCCAAAGAGTCAAGAACTGCGATTTGTTTACGAATTAATTTCGAACTCGAACCCGGCTGGTCTTGACCTACTTTTGGATCTAAATTTAGATCAGGTAGATTACCACATCATGCACAAAAAGACACGTCACTAAGCAAACTATGTCAGACGTCATCATGAGTTTGTGTAAAACAAAATGGAGGCCGGAATCACTCAGTTGAATCGAACTCCGACCAAACACCACGTAATAACTAGGTTAATTTATGCACTCGCGTGAACAAGAAACTGTCGAGCTTCACAGATGTCGTCGTTGGGTAGTTTTGGGTTTGTTTTACTGCCATAGGAGGATTTTTGAACTGTAAATGCACTCAGCTGCAACAAAAACGCAAAACGAAGGCTGTGAGCTGCACTGTGCCTTTAAACACCAAATAAAGAAAGAAGGAGAAGAGGGGTATGGGGTGAAAGGACACATTTTCAAATTACATTAGGCCAAAAAAAAAAATAGTCTGTTTACAGTAACCCGACCGACCCTATTTTTTTCGCGCGACCCTAGACTTTTTTTTGGCATTTGGGGGAAAAAAAAAAAAATTGTTTTTGTTTGCAAAATAACGTAAAAATATGGTTTTTTGGAAAGAAAAAAAAATCCCGACCTACCGACCCTATTTTTTTGGCCTATGTTACCGTAAACAGACCTTTTTTTTTTTGGCCTTACTTAAAACAGGCGGTGGTGAAGGTCGGGGGTGGGAGGGGGTATTTGTCGTAAGAAAAGAAGAGGAGGGAGATGGGTGTGGGTGTGGCGCATAGGGAGGGAGAGCGACCTTGATTGGAATGGGGGAGGGTGGTAAACAGGCATAATGAAGGGACGTTCAGCTCCATTGATTTAATTTAATATGATGAAGGCCATCCATGTCAAGAGGGAGGTTTTCAAATTTGCCTTACACATAAATGATAACAAAACTAATAATGAGAGAGAGAGAGAGAGAGAGAAAGAGAGAGAGAGAGAGAGAGAGAGAGAGAGAGAGAGAGAGAGAGAGAGAGAGAGAGAGAGAGAGAGAGAGAAAGAGAGAGAGAGAGAGAGAGCGAGAGAGAGAGAGAGAGAGAGACTTCCGCTGTTAGAAAACAACAACAACAAAACCAATGAAGTTGTGATTTAAGACGGACGACGAATCTCGAATTCTTTTTGACGTCGTCTCATGCAGAAACGTCCATCTCATTCATACCTCTGTGGTTTGAAAGAATTATATCAGCCCGTTTTGAAAATATTAGACTTATTGCATTGAATCACAGGAGTCCGTGAACATTGTTTTTGTTTTGATTGATTTTTGGTGGGTAGTACTGAAGAACCCCCTTCTTTGGCCTCCACAAATCTTAGAAAATCAATTCTTAAAAAGGAGGGAGAAAAAACAAGGTCTTTAACACTTTTTACCCCACCTATGTTTACCAAGGTTTTTTTGGGTGCCGAGACCAGTTGTGCTGCAGCAGCTAGGTCACCCAGAATTGTAGTAACTGTGTAGTAACTGTGTATCAACACGCTGGAATGCAGGCGTTAGATGGACGTTACAGGAAGCGACAGACGCGCGCTAACAGTCAGAGCGGATATATCCGTAACTGGTCAGATAGAGCCATATAAGTGGGTACGGAGACAATGAGTTAAAGGGAGGGCGTTTTAAATTGGGAGAGAGGATGGGGACCGGGGGGGGGGGGGGGGGGGATGTCTTAAAAGTTTTTTTTTCACTGTGTCACTTTTAACCACCATGCATAAGCGCAGCAAGATCATCATGACACACTTATTTGTACTATATAGTCTGTATTCGTGCTTTGTTGCAAGATGCGTGAAACACAGGCGGGCAGTCGCTTTCTCAGCGCATTACCAATACATGTCCCAATAATTATAGGCCAACTGGTCTAAGAGCTAGGACGTAAAACCCGAATAGTCAGTCAGCAATGTCGCTCTAAAATTCAGGTCAGATTGAACTTTTGTGTCCAGTGTTTTAATACCCGCG
>NC_090260.1:18666596-18792317 GCF_037325665.1 Littorina saxatilis | reverse complement strand
AGCGACCAACTGGCTACACAGCCAGCGCGCAACCAACTGAGCTACGTCCCCGCCCCAGGGCATGTGTGTTTGTGTGTGTGTGTGTGTGTGTGTGTGGGGGGGGGTTAGTAAGTTAAGAGGGTAAATCGAGGAAGACATAATTATGATCACTTAGTGACATAAAAGAAAGAACGTAGGAATACTGAGAGAGGACGGTAAGTTGTTAATATGTCGAACTAAACGACACAAAAACTGGTCAGCATAAAAAAGATGTCCCTCTGTGAGGGAGACGTTGCCTGGCAACAAGAAGCAGAGGGTGATATATGTGTGACGTCAGTGGCGATAACTCACGATGGCACGAGTTATGACGTGTGATATACTGCTCTGTAACCAGGGATGACAACCCTCAACCCCTCCCACCCCCCCCCCCCCCCCCCTCCTCGATTCAAAGCTTTTATCCGGAGCGTAGTGAACGCTGACACGATCGACATTTGGATCAAATGGGGCGTTTCCTTGTACTGTTTAGCCTACGTTTCACCTCCCCCCCCCCCCCCCCCCCACCCCCCTTTGTACAAGGGATTTTCGTTAGCATGTTGGAGGGAGTGGGAATAGGGACTGTGCGATGTGAGGTTCGTTTAGAGTTGGAATGTAGATTCTGCGAGAGAGAGAGAGAGAGAGAGAGAGAGAGAGAGAGAGAGAGAGAGAGATAGTGTGTGTGTCTGTGTGTGTGTGTGTGTGTGTGTGTGTGCGTGCGTGCGTGCGCGCTTGTGTGTGTGCCAGTGTGTGTGTGTGTGTGTGCGCGTGCGTGCGTGTGTGTGTGTGTGTGTGTATGTGTGTGTGTGTGTAGGCGCTGAATGAGGGGGTAGGGGTGGGGGTTGGCGTGGCGAAAAGAGGTTAAAAAGGGTACCAATGATCTATTGATTAACTTAGCTGAGCCCGATTCCCATTTTCGCCCTCATCACCCTCTGTTGCATTTAGTCATTATCTTGGAATCGGAGATATAGTTGGGGTTTTTTTTTTTTTTTGGTCATGTCGTTCGGAGCCGACATAATTAAAGCTGGGAGGTATGTGGAGGACGGGAGGTAACCTCGTCAAAGGCGTATAGACCAGAAGGTTCCGAGTTACTTCCCTTCTTAATTTCCCTTTCGATAGTTCCCAGCATTCTTAGCGAAGGCCCTTTTTGTTTTTGGGAGAAGACCGGCTGCTGATGTAATGTAAAGTTGTTTTTGGGCTTAGAAGTCCAACTCCATGGGCATGTGGTGGGTCGGTTTGGGTCAGTCGTGGGAGATATAGTTATGTTCGTATATTTCATTCGTACGATATTCCGACTGAATTCGTGAGATGGTTCCAGCAAAAATACACCCGCGTGAATAGATGTATGGGTAGCCGTATTCAAGATATTGTTCTCGGAACTTCGCAAATGTTACATACAACACTGTTACACACCACATGCAAGCTCATTTTAGAGACCACATGCGAGATGACATTTCCGTGGAAGGGAGAGAACACTTGAACAAGAACCTGCGAACACACGCGATTCAAAGAGTCGCTTCCCTTTACTCTCGTGTGCTGTTTTTTGCTTTCGTTTTTGTAAATATGTTGGCTGTTGTGGCCTGTTTTGTTTGTACTGTTTATTGTTTGATTGTCTCCACAGCAAGTTGTGTTCCGTCTTTTGTGTCTGCTGTTCTCATAATCGTCTTTTTCATCATTGTATAAATAACGCCACTATCGTTTGTGTCATCCTTTAGGTGGCATCATCATTTCAAGTCATGTATGCCACCAACCGTCATTATCATTGTCATAACATTTTTTTTTTGTCACCATCGTTTGTGTCGTCATTCGTATCATCATTTTCATTTATGCCATTATAATCATCTTCATCAATATTGATAGAAACAGCAACAGCAACAGCCTCTCCTTTTTTTCAGTACAATGTATATATACATTGTATTTCCCCAAGCATTGTAATGCTCTGTCGTTATCACCCCATCCCCCACCCCCCACCCCCACCCCCTTACCCCTTCTGTTTCTTGAATTCCATTCCCTGTCTTGTCATTGTATTGATTCAGATGACATAAATATGTGTGCTCTTTGTCTCACTTTAGAAGTCTTAGTTGTTTGTTGTGCGCAGCTATTGTATCCGTCTTTATCTGTATATAAAAAAAAGGTAGGTAGTTGAAACGTTTATTATTGACAAAACAAAACATTACATTTACCAGTACGTTGTCTTTTAAGTAGACAGACTCACACAAAATTTGTTTTGTCAATGTGACAGGGGAGGCTACCGCTCCTTTCACAGCAGACTCTGCACCGTGGAATTCTGTTTGTGATGGGGTCTGGTGGTTTCCGATTGTCTGTATGTTCATGGAAACCTTCGGGTTTGCATAACAGTTTTTATAGGGCTAAGAAATTGGCCCTAACATTTTCAATCCTGTTTGATTGCACTTCGCCTCCCGAGGTGATCGTAGTGTTACGGCACTCGGTTACATCTGGCGCTTGCGAGCAGGGATGGGACTCGGCATGATATGTTCAGGTAATGGCATAATTTGACCACTGAACATTTTCGTGCTGTTCCCATTCTGCGAACTTGGGATGGACAGTGGTTCCCCGGTTCGGAACTTCGGGACGAAGTTCATTCAAACGGGGGCGATTGTGACAGGGGAGGCTACCGCTCCTTTCACAGCAGACTCTGCACCGTGGAATTCTGTTTGTGATGGGGTCTGGTGGTTTCCGATTGTCTGTATGTTCATGGAAACCTTCGGGTTTGCATAACAGTTTTTAAAGGGCTAAGAAATTAGCCCTAACATTTTCAAACCTGTTTGATTGCACTTCGCTTCCCGAGGTGATCGTAGTGTTACGGCACTCGGTTACATCAATAACAAACGTTCCAATTACCTCCCATTCTTGGTTTTTTTTTTACTCTGAATTTTGGAACGTTGACAGTCTATCTGTTATTTTTCTTTTCTTTTCTTTTTTTCGTCTTGACCTGTGTAATTTGAAATGACTTTGTTGACAGTGTTGTGCTAATGTTGCGTCCTTTGCAGGGGTTTGAGAATGGATTATTAAAATCTATGGGTAAGCTTTCTCCCAAACACAACTGTGTGAGTATCTTTTAGGTTTGGCATTTTTCTCTCCACCTCCAAAAACAAACGTAACCACGACGGCCTTGGGAAAGCAACTCTGGCTGCTCGCACGCCACGTCACGGCACACGTCACGTCAACATTCTCTTACGTCACAGTCTCCATAGTGTCGTCACCAGTGGGCATTTATCCATAATCACCCACCAGCCATGTATCAGTTTATTGTGCCTCTTTCTTACGTTTATTTTTTATTTTTGGATCAGTTGACAAGTGTTATACAACCCCCTGAGTTATTTTGTTCGCCCCTGATTTTTTCAATAAATGTTCATAATTTTTAGGGGGGGGGGGGGGGGGGGGGGGGCAATTGTGACAACAACAAAATGCTGAAAAAGTAAGTCGGTAGGGGTAGAAGAAAGAAAAAGGCCAGCGTGTTTTGATAAACAAATTGTAGTTTAACCAGACGATGACTACATGCGTTTAAGAACGCGATGACTGAAAAGAGAGCTGGCTCTATGGTTTTTTTCCCCGTCCGTATTTAATCACATTCCCAAACTTGGAAAATTTGGAAAAAAGAAGAAGAAATCAAAAGTAGAATGTATGGGTATGCAGAAGTGGAAAAAAATGGGTTGTGCACCCAACCATTTATGGTTTTATGATTTTCATAAATAAATGAGTAAAAGTAGATGTTCGTCAAAGCTTAAATGTTCCCCCTAAAATTTGTTTCACTGAAATCTCCAAACACGACTTCTATATAGATCTAATGTTTGCCACACAGTTCTCGTAATGATGACTGGTTTTAAAGTTGATACTAACAGCAGTAGCGTAGCAGCATTTATGCCATACACACACACACACTTCCGTTGCCACCTCCCTTCCCCCCCTTTTTGAAAGTTGTGCACTGTTGAACGGCGAAAAACACATGCTTCTTACTGCAACTGGAGTGAAAATAGGCTAGAACTAAAGCAGTGCAAATTTGTACCGTCGCACTTTACTGATGTTCACTGTACATTAAACGAAATTAATGCTGGGGGGTGACTATATCCCGACGTTTTCAAGACTGTCATGATACACAAATATATTGCACTGTGAATGTTTCCAGTTGATGATGAATCATAGGGGTTGTAGATGGAGCTATATAGGGACACCATAGTTATTTTGTTTAAAAGGCACAGTCCTTCTCATGAAAGCAGATCTGCTCACCGTCTCAGAACCTACACAGAGGGGTTTTTACACCCCCGGTATAGGGGTGTGTATAGGTTTCACTCGATGTGTTTGTTTGTGTGTTTGTTTGTGTGTTTGTGTGTTTGTTTGTGTGTTTGTGTGTTTGTGTTCGCAAGTAGATCTCAAGAATGAACGGACCGATCGTCACCAAACTTGGTGAACAGGTTCTATACATTCCTGAGACGGTCCTTACAAAAATTGGGACCAGTCAAACACACGGTTAGGGAGTTATTGGTGGATTAAAATTATACAAGGACTTATAGAGGCACACCCCCGTTGGTCAAAGGGAAATAACCATTCTCACTGCCACCAACTGAGAAGGTTATTTCCCTTTGACGGGTTGACGGGGGTGTTTTTCCTATCGGAGGAATTTCTTGTTATTCATGGGATGAGAACATGCCTCTACTTGAGCACATAGCAAAATGCACCATCCTGGGTGCTGTCTGTGCAAAGTGGCTGTGAAGGAAATCAAACGGCTAACAACTGAGTCAGGCCGAGTTAGCATTTGTGTCCTCCACGCTTCACGAAAGCCAACAAGATACACGTGGAAATGTGTGCTTCACGGAGTGAACAGCGAACAGTTAACTTCGTGAATCGTAGCTAGTTTAGTAGCACATTTGACGACTGTCCATCGAGGAGAAAGGTCTCGATGTTAATCGCGCGGGAGGAGAAAATGCCCGGAGAGAATCTTTCTTTCTTTATTTGGTGTTTAACGTCGTTTTCAACCATTCAAGGTTATATCGCGACGGCCGGAGAAGGTTCCAGCCCTCACTTGTGTTTTCTGAGGCGCGATATCCGAATGCCTATTAAAGTTACCTGTTAAAGTGCTTTAACTATCGCGTCTCAGAAAACACAAGTAAGGGCTGGGACCTTCTCCTGCATTCTCTCCTGGCATTTTCTCCTCCCTAACTCGGCCTGACTCAGTTGTTAGCCGTTTGATTTCCTTCACAGTGAAATACATCCATCAGAAAATGCATACTTTGCGCAGAAAGCAGCCAGCGTGTTAATTGTGGGTATGTGTCCAAGTGGAAGAAATTATCCTATGTAAAAGATCTGAGATGGTGAACCAAACAGTTTACACGGGAAGGACCGTGCCTTTAATGCAATTCTTTATTGAAGATTCTCATTTATTTTTTAGTTATTTACATTTCTCCCCCAATTTTTTATTTTTTTTAAATTTTTTTATTTTATTTTTTATTTTTATACCTGTGCTCCCTGATTTCTCGGCGACTTTCTTTGCTTTCAAAGAACATGACATATTAAGTTGCTCTCCATGTTCAGTGAAGCATAACAGGTTTCGTTCCTTGTTTTTGTTGTGTTTACTTTGTGCGCAGTTATGCATTTGACTGGACATACAGTCGACGAGTTTATTTGCTGTTTGATTTGTTGCCAGTTTTCCCGGCTTTTCCCCAAAGGGCCAGTGAAGGGTGGAGTCTTACGGACTGCCCCTCGTACTGGTCTGGCTGGACTGGTCACTACTGCATGTCATATGATGCACTGTCGGTCAAAAGCAGCGTGCACGTGCCCCACGATTATGGTCTATACATTTACAACGACAGAAAACATTCGTTTTTCTGCTTGTGATCAAAAACTGTGCAAATGGAATTGTTCAGGTTATGAAAATTCAAACTTGGAGGATTTAAACGCTGACAAAACAACTTCTAAATGTCTCAAGACATGTGATCTTGGATATATCTTTGAAAAATGCTAATGGTCTTCAATAACCTCGCGTTTGTTTCAATGAACACTTCATGTTTTCAAAAGACCAACAATCACAAAAGAGGAGGAAACGGCTTTATGGAAGTTAAATGTTGACCGTTTCCAATTTTCGATAAGAATTACAAAGAAAAAGATCCATGATGGGTTGAAAAATCCGCACCCTGCTGTTGACCGTCATCGACAATATTTAATCAGATGTGCAAGTTTTGCACCATGAGCACCATATGAAACCCGCTTAAGAAAGTGTGACACAGTTTTGGTCTTCTTGGTCTACCATATACACATTATAGCCATCGATTGTGTATGGTAGCCCAATAAAGACAAATCTTTAAAAAAAAAATTTTTTAGAAAAAGTATCGTTGTCAAAATTCTTCTCAAACGGTACTTTCAAAAATATCAACGTAACTCGGTTTACATTGGACTGTTTGAGTAAGGGATGGCAGAACCTGTCAATTATTTTCAAGACTTGCCAGTTTTCTCGACACTTGTCACACTTTCTGAGTGGTTGAAATGCAGGCCAAAATGGCCGCGTCCCGGTTGTCACACGTTGTGCACGGTTTTGTCTTGTCCTCTTGCAGGGTTACGAGGGCTCCTTATTAAAGATAACAAACAAAAATGGCAAAAACACTTCTGTGAGTATCTTCACCTTCTTTCGTTCGTCTCATTTTCATTGTTTTAGTTGTGTACGGGAAACTCCAGAATGCGACATTTTCTCCGAAATATTGTTCCTTGCTTCTTGACCTCAAATACTTAAATTTGTATTGTCAAACGAAACGTAGAAGTTTTTTGTTGTTGTTGTTAATGTTCCTTCAACCGACATGGCTATGCGGGACAGCGACGTAGAAGTAAAATGAAAGAATAAGTTTAGCCGTCCAAATGACACTACACTGAGAGTTCTGTTTCATGGGTAAATCATTAGTCGGTCTGCTTTTCGACCAAAAAGAAAACTTGAAATGTACGTCATATCTTCATTGCGTAATCACACAATACATGAAATATATAAATGTCCTGTCTTCATTGCTTAAACACACAACAAATGAGAGATATATAAGTGTCCTATCTTCATTACCTAAACACACACAAAATGAGACAAATAAATGTCCTATCTTCATTGCTTAAAACACAGAATAAATTAGATATATACATGTCTTATCTTCATTGCTTGAACACACAATAAATGAGATATATAAATGTCCTATCTTCATTGCTTGAACACACAATAAATTAGATATATAAATGTCCTATCTTCATTGCTTGAACACACAATAAATTAGATATATAAATGTCCTATCTTCATTGCTTAAACACACAACAAATGAGAGATATATAAGTGTCCTATCTTCATTACCTAAACACACACAAAATGAGACATATAAATGTCCTATCTTCATTGCTTAAAACACAGAATAACTGAGATATATATCCTAGCAATCTGGAATTTCCTGTACGTGCCAGCTAGTAGTTCATTGTTTTCGTGTTTGAGCATGTGTCAAATGTGACCCTCCACCACGGAATGAGTCGCATGTCACCTCGCGCGGTTCTGCGCTGGGCTTAATATAAGGCTTATAACTCGAAAAGTTTTCGCTCTTTTCTAAAACGGTTTTCACCACTGGATAGGGCATAAAAAAAACTCTTTCAGAAAATGTAAAAATATGAAAATCATGCAAAGGTGACATGCGACTCAACCTGTGGTGGAGGGTCACAAATAGTTTGTCATGAAGCATGTGTGTGCCGGAATGTTGAATGAGAATGAACGTGTGTGTCCTTTGATTATGTTCCTTGTACTTTTGATGAATGGATGTTTGGTTTTGATCGTATGCTGTTTGTTTTCTGCATCACGGAATGACTCACTTCCCATGGCCTGTAGACTATGTACCTGTGTGATGATGCATGTCTTTGAAAATCTTGCATAGTTACAGTTTGTCCAATGTTGCATAGTTACAGTTTTGTTGAATCTTGCATAGTTACAGTTTGTCCAATCTTGCATAGTTACAGCTTGGTCTTGCATTTTGACCAAACTGTTCTAAAAATGTTAAGCATCGCTTGTCTCTATACTAGAAATAGCAGTATGAGTTAGACAAGTTTTCCCTTGACACTGATACTCGTTTTCACTGGAATGATGTCGTGAGTCTGACTGAAATGAACGTCAGATCCTTTGCTTGCTCTGAATTGTGAGTCTTTGTTCTTTGGATTACAGTCGGCGTGTGTCTGTAAAACAGCACGGCTATGCTGGTGTTTTTTCCTTCTTCCTTGAATGATATGTTCCATGGGCAGATGAAGTTGTTGCATCTTTTCGGTCTCGCTAAAAACACTTGCCTGTCTTGGAATTGTGTCCAGCCTGTTTCAATAATGTCTGTCTGTTTGTTGTGGCATTCCTTTTTGAATCTAAAATTGAGATATCTCTCGCTGATCGCATGATCTATAGATGAACTCTTTTCGAAGGACTCATTAGGCATGCGTCTTGTTAACAGGTTGAGGTCATCTTGCGCACTGTGTTGCATTTTGCAGCTTCAGATATTTGCATGAAATCGCCTGTGATCTGCTCACATGTGGCACCCCTTTAAGAATTCTGTTAAGGTCTGTCTGCCTTGGAATTAGTGTTTTGTTGATGATGGCGCATGTCCAGTGAACTAAGATGTACGTCATTCAAACTTAACCATACTTGCTTGCATTGGCTATGATCTTCTGCCAACTTTATTTCTCTCTGGATTGAGGAATTAAAATATGTATTGCTTAATTGGAAGAATATTGTCAAAGTCACCTGACAGTCCTTTCTGTTTTGTCCGGAACAAGCACAAGACTGATGTCTACCACAACATCTTCCACGTGCTAGGGCAGTCTGTGGATGTTGAATCGTTTTCATTGGATACATCACCAAAAGACTTATTATTGGAAGATTTAATCACAGTAAAAATGAAAAATAAAAATTTTTCACCAGCTCGTCGACCGAGTGGTCTTCGAAGCGTAAAAGCCAATTAAGCCAATAATAATGAGATCATGTACAGAAAGGCGTTTAGGTGTTGTTTCTTAGACCTCCAGATGGACAGAGTCCGTATGTTTACTCTTGGTGTTTAGATTGACCTCCCCTTAGTGTTTTTTTGTTCTCTTTAGCTACTCCTTTTTGGTGTTTCAACCTTCCCCATTGTCTGTGTAGGCTGATTTCCTGTGTCAGCTTGTCTGGTTCCCTTTTAGCAAAACCTTTTTATCAATTGTTGTGTGTACAGCCCCCATCCTTCTGTGATGTTTCCCGTAGTATTGGGTAGCTCTGTTCAGATTATACAGTGTGACAGTTTCTAAAGTATTGTCAATCTGTTTAGAAATTCAGCTTTTTCTTACCGTGTGTCGACTCCGCTAGTTAATTATGTATACTAGGTTGAGGGTCTGATGATTTCACGGACTCTCTCGTTTTCCCAGTGACCTGGTCTGTCTGTGTCTAGGTCTGTCTGTGTATAGGTCTAGTCTTCTGCCAGTGCCACGACGTGTAGCGCTTTTTGTGTACAGCCTGGTTGGTTTTGTTGAATCGAGTCTTTCGATCTTCTTGCCTGTGTCTGTGGTTCTCTACTTGCTCGTTCATAGGCGTGGCTTTCGGTAGAGGAACAAACAAACCATACAAAATAATAGAATATAGAAAAGTTAGAGTAGAATTCGCAGAAGAAACAATTCCTGGGATATTGTACTACTCTTGGCATGAGACGTGATGTGTTGATTACCTCTCTCTCTCTCTCTCTCTCTCTCTCTTTCTCTCTCTGTCTCTCTCTCTCTCTCTCTGTCTCTCTCTCTCTCTCTCTGTCTCTCTCTCTCTCTCTGTCTCTCTCTCTCTCTCTCTCTCTCTCTTTCTCTCTCTCTCTCTCTCTTTTTCTCTCTCTCTCTCTCTCTCTCTCTCTCTCTCTCTCTCTCTGTCTCTCTCTCTCTCTCTTCTCTCTCTCTCTCTCTCTCTCTCTCTCTCTGTCTCTCTCTCTCTCTGTCTGTCTCTCTCTCTCTCTGCCTCTGTCTCTCTCTGTCTCTCTGTCTCTCTGTCTCTCTCTCTCTCTCTCTCTGTCTCTCTGTCTTTCTCTCTCTCTCTCTCTCTCTCTCTCTCTCTCTCTCTCTCTCTCTCTCTCTCTCTCTCTCTCTCTCTCTCTCTCTCTCTCTCTCTCTCTCTCTCTCTCTCTCTCTCTCTTTCTCTCTCTAACTTGTGATGAGATGTTCGCTAACTGTGGTTGCTGTCCACATGCTGCTGAATTCGAATGACGACGACAACGACGACGACGATGATGATAACAGCCAGTGGGATTCGTTACATTCTCCTCACGATGTTCCGCCGAGACTGCCAAACAAGACCTGCAGGTTAGTACACTCTGTCTGTCTGTCTGTCTGTCTGTCTGTCTGTCTGCCTATTTATCGTTCTGTTCACGGTCTTCCAGGCGCGATTTGAGGGTGTGGTTATTTTTGGTGGTAATTAAGTAATTGTCACAACAGGTGTTTTTTTCAAAATGTTTTCTACCGCTAATGACCTTGATGTGACCTTGGCAGGGAGTGCGGTTCGACCCTGACCTTCCCCAGACCTTGAGACTGGAGTTCGCCAAGAGCAACACCAAGGTGACCAAGCCCAAGCAACAGTCCCCGCAACCCGCCAACACCCACCCCACCATCATCCACCCCCTCACAGGGCGTGAGTACTCTCCTCTTGGCTGTTTGCTTTATTTTTAATCTTTGTTTTGTGTCTGTCTGTGTGTGTGTGTGTGTGTGTGTGTGTGTGTGTGTGTGTGTGTGTGTGTGTGTGTGTGTGTGTGTGTGTGTGTGTGTGTGTGTGTGTGGAGGCGCGGTGTTCTTCTGGAAACCATTGCCAGCTTATAGCACATGAATGAAGGAAATACAATATACTGGAAACAATCATGATAATCAAGTCACATTCACGTGTTTGTGTTCTTTAGATAGAAAGTAATGGAACAACATTCAGCATCGCCAACCCATAGAATTTAAAGATATATATGAAATGATATAAGTGATAAAAGGCATCATTGAATAATATGCATATATGCAAGGGGACATCAGTTCTTAAATTTTAAAAAAAAGGGGGAAAATTTTTTCAATTCGAGCCACGAGTCGCCTGATGATGGTGTGACTGTTTTTGTTCTTTTCTAACTCTTGCAAGCAGAAGCTTGCTTCAGTCTGAATCTGATACTGATAACCAGAAAACTAAAGTGTGGAGACAAAAAATATTGCAACAGTTTTTGGACCCATTCTGACAGATTTATACCTGCTGGGGGAGGGGGAAGGGGGACTTTTAATGCACAAACAGTCCTGACACACTGTTAAGATTGAAGACAGCTAGCCGCTCAGGTAAGAGGGCCCCAAAGGGTTTAAAATCGTGATCGTGATTGGCGATTTTTGACCTTTCTGTGACCGTGATTGCCGAAATTTCCATTTCTGTGATCGTGATGGGACTTTGCCTGTGATCCGTGATGACAAAAAAATCAAGTATCGTGATCGTGATCGTCATTTGTTTTCGTGATCGTGATGGGCATTATTGCAAAGCATTTTATTTTCAACGTACATTTTTTCACCGCTGTATCACTCTATGATCCTCTATTCGTCAAGGTGTTCGTGATCGTGAAAACAAAAATCAAGGTAACTGTGATCGTGAAAGATAAAATTTCCCTTCCCGTGATCGTGATGATACCCCCCCTTTGGGGCCCTCAGGTAAGGGTATACCAGAGAGAGAATGACATCGACGTGACTGTGGCAATGGTTTCAACAATATGTGTCTCTTGTTTGTTTCTTTTTTTGACTGTCTTATGCACAAAACTGTGTCTACAATTTGGTATGTCTTATTCTCGGAGACAGCTGTCATTTTTGTCTGTGTCAGTCCTCGTAACTATATACCTGTGTGTATGGTTTTCAGGTTATTCTTGATAACTGTCGGGTTTTAGGTGTTGAGTACATATTATTATTGGCTGTATAAACGGAATATCTTTTGATTACTTATGCCAATTTTATTCTTTCTTCTCTCACTCCCACCACTGCATCCACTACACCCCCATCACCCCCTCTACATTACCACCTCCACCTCAAACACTTTCCTCACTTGTCTGGACAGTTTGGAGATGCGTACTGTTTAAGAACTTTGCTTTTTTGAGTCATGCTGTTTGGGAATGATCATTTTTGAGAACCACGGAAATTCAATGTTGAACGATGATTTCACAAGTTCCTAGATTTTTCACAATGTTGTGTTAACAATGGATGTGAGTATCTTTGTTTACGATGTCATTTTAATTTTTGCCCTGAGTGCATGAGACGAAAACAAAATACACCTTTCACGGAAGACATTAATCATTTAAATTGTATCAGCAACAGACTGTAACGTGCTAAATGGACAAATCACAGTCAGAATGAACGAAATGAACAAATCACACAGGAACCTGATTATTTGCATGGCTATCCATAAAAAGCTTTCAATTCCCTTAAATCACGAAAGGGTATGATTTTAAAGTGAGAGAGAAGAAAGAACAAGTCGCGTAAGGCGAAAATACAATATTTAGTCAAGTAGCTGTCGAACTCACAGAATGAAACTGAACGCAGCAAGACCGTATACTCGTAGCATCGTCACTCCACCGCCCGTGGCAAAGGCAGTGCCCGTGGAATTGACAAGAAGAGCGGGGTATTCGTTGCGCTAAGAAGGATAGCACGCTTTTCTGTACCTCTCTTCGTTTTAACTTTCTGAGCGTGTTTTTAATCCAAACATATCATATCTATATATTTTTGGAATCAGGAACCGACAAGGAATACGATGAAAGTGTTTTTAAATTGATTTCGAAAAAAAAAATTTGATAATAATTTTTATATATTTAATTTTCAGAGCTTGTTTTTAATCCAAATATAACATATTGATATGTTTTTGGAATCAGCAAATGATGGCGAATAAGATAAACGTAAATTTGGATCGTTTTATAAATTTTTAATTTTTTTTACAATTTTCAGATTTTTAATGACCAAAGTCATTAATTAATTTTTAAGCCACCAAGCTGAAATGCAATACCGAACCCCGGGCTTCGTCGAAGAGTACTTGACCAAAATTTCAACCAATTTGGTTGAAAAATGAGGGCGTGACAGTGCCGCCTCAACTTTCACGAAAAGCCGGATATGACGTCATCAAAGACATTTATCAAAAAAATGAAAAAAACGTTCGGGGATTTCATACCCAGGAACTCTCATGTCAAATTTCATAAAGATCGGTCCAGTAGTTTAGTCTGAATCGCTCTACACACACACACACACACACAGACACACACACAGACACACACACACACGCACACACGCACATACACCACGACCCTCGTTTCGATTCCCCCTCGATGTTAAAATATTTAGTCAAAACTTGACTAAATATAAAAAGAGAAGAAAGAAAAAAACAATCAAGATTAAACTGTTGTGACAGAAACGTGGTTATATTTGATTACGAAGCAAACAGCAAAATTATCAGAATTCTGTCGCGTCTTTGAAATTATCACATGGTGGTAGTGTGAGGTGGGAGAAAAGTACGCCTTTCAAACTCCAAACTCCAGACTTGTGATGTCTTAGAATTTGATTAAAGTCTACTACTTCTACTACTACTACTACAACTGCATTAGAACTTGTTTTCTCTGTCCCTCTTTACTGGCTTCACTTTGGGGTTGGGTCGTCGTCCTCGTTGGTGTGTGCAGAGTGTACAAGAACAAGAAACAAAAATGTATAGTCATAACACGCACACGTGAACTGCGGTAGCTAACACAGTTATCAGGGATAATTCAGTAATTAATTCTGCCCCAAACGATTTGTTCTTTGTACTCGAGATACCCCAACCAACTCAGAAAGTAAATTCGTCCATCTCAGTTCATCCGAAGCTTGTTGAATTCCTACAAATTAAATGATGTGCTCTTTGTACTCGAGACCCTCCCCAACCAACTCAGAAAGTAAATTCGTCCATCTCAAATCACGCAAAAACAGTTGGATTTTTTAAATTCATTCTGTTTGTTAAATTTCTCTTTTTTAAAGTATCCTGTGAGTGTCTAAAACTGTACCCACGGAATATGCGCGATATAAGCTCTCCCAAGTTCTCCTTTCTAATTCCTTGATTCATAAAGGACAGTATTTCAATAGAGTCTACCTCTTCTCCCAACCCTTTTCAGTTTTCTCTCCAGTAGGCTTCGTCTAAGCGTACCCCACCCTCCGCAATAAGTAGAACACACACTTCAGAGGACGGCTGGCTGGTATATATAACACTTGTCTGCGGAAACAGGAGTTTTGATAACAAAATGAAAGTCAGTAGTGGGCGGCGGTGCTTTTGCATTATGTATGTCGGTGTGTCTTGTTAACCTTGCAAGGTGTAAAGGTTTAAGTTCACGTTGTGCACTGTTTCTTGCCTCTCTCTCTGACTGCCGCCTGTACACCACGGCACGCCACTCACCACACGCTGCTGCTGTTGCCATGACTACCACCGTCGCTGCCATCACTACCACCACTGTTGCCTTGACTACCACCACTGCTGCCGTGACAACCTACACCGCTGCCTTGGCAACCACCACTCTGCCTTTGCCACCGTCACTGTAACCTTCACCTTCGATGACGCTGACCTTCGGATGACCTTGACGGATTTAAACACGTCGTTTTGCATGATGGCTACCCCCCCACCTACCGATAATATGCATTGACATTCTGAATCAAATCGTAATCCTACAAAACTGACACCACTGCATACTACCTGAACATGAATATAATAACTTCGCACACGCTCGTACACACACACACACACACACACACACTAACACACATACTACAAATCTGCACGGGTCATAAACGTGTACACTCACACTGCCACCCCCCACCCACCACCCTCTGTTCACGCACACTGCCTGCCACCCCACAGAAGAGCTCGGAACAGCTATCATGCCCGGAGGCCCCGAGACGTGGGCAGCCGCCGGCCACCCAGCCCTCTCCCCCTACCCGGAGCTGACACCCGCCACCGCTACCGCCCTCCACCACCACCTCATGCAGCAACCCACCCTGACTCAGCTGCCGGTGAGGGTCAGTTATCCACCCCATTTTTTCATTCCTCCTGTCTTCTTTCCTTCACTTCACTTCACCCCTCTCTTGTAGTGTGTTGTGTGTGTGTGTGTGTGTGCTGTAACCGCCTGCACCATGTGACGCACACACGCGCTCGCACTTTGACGTCAGTGTGACATCACGTCCACACGCACTTTTACGTCATCAGTGTGACGTCACCTCAGCTTTAAAGGCACACGTGCAGCACTAGGTCTGTGTCACGCCTTCACCTACCTTTTGCCTGTGCGTGAGTTTGACGTCACTTCCTGTAAGTAACTTTGAACTGTTATATTCAGCTGAATTTGCTGTCAGAGACCTTACTTTTCTTTCCTTTTTTCGGTTTTGGAAAGTTAGTGTTTGTGGATATCAGAAGAAGACTGATTCATTGTTTGAGTTTTACGCTGCTGTCAGCATGCAGGATGATAGCTAAATTTATCAGAATTAAAATGATTTAAGAGTTTAACTGTGCCACGGATTGATTCTCAAATATTAAATGTTCTAACAATAAGGACAGCTTCAAAGGTGGATCACTGACAGTGGGAAGGTGTGAAATCAGGTTTCAGAAGTGAGATCCATAGTTGAAAGGGTGGTCGTGAGAGCGCGGACTTAAATAAACAACTGTAGTTTAATAAACGAGTTGGAGGTGTCAGTTACTTAAAGACCTTGATTTAGTTTAACTTGCAAGCAAGGGACTATGAGATTCAGTAATGAGAAGAAGAAGGCATATATATTTCTATTCTGACGAACATTCACAATGAGTAAATTCATTTATATTGCATACGCAATTTATAAATTCATTTATAAGGCAATGCATTGTTGCAGCGAATCCAATTGCAGTTAGTGTACAATGCTAACACAAACTATGGTTATAGAGCTAGAGTCCCGTTTCACCTCCAGAGGATTAGGTGAAAAGGGAGAAGATAGTTTTTTTCAAAGAAGTTGTTCAGTATAGAATGTAACTATAATCATATGGGACGTGGGTTTTGAGGCAGTGAGGATCGTAATATTCTTGAAATGCAGATGAAATGTAGAGAATTGTTGCACCATGTGAGAGAGTACGTGCATCATTTTGCACGATGACCCAAATGTCCGCACACAGAGCAAGCTTTCCACAACCGCTGTAAGTTTGAGCTTGTAGCTGTGTGTTCTATAGTGTATGCTGCACTTGCCTTCTGTGCACCGTCCTACACTATGTCCTGGCAGTATTATTGTGATCTCAGCAACCGATTCTGCTGCAAACAATGTCATTTTCAGCATTTTGAGAAGGCAGACTTGTGGACAGACTGACTGCACTTCTTCCCCCTTGTTATAAGAGGGGTTTTCAATTTTAGGGCAAAAATGAAAAAAAAAATCGGGGGGGGGGAGAATAATCTTCACCAAAGGAATCAGCAATAATTTTATGTTGAACTATACACATTGGGTATTCCATAGGTCGCTTCTTGCCACTTTTACAAAACTATGTGAAGAAATATAAAAATGTGAAAAAATGTACACATGTGAAAATGTCCGTCGTGTCACGGACAAGTTTTTAATTTTTTTTATGATAAATTTAATCACTCAGTCCATTTCTTTTCAGTTACACAACACACAGATCAGCCTTCAATGGAATAAATCAAAATATGTGGGTTTTGTTTTAAAGAAAGTGCATTGATTACAGAAAATAATAGAGCAGAAAGAAAAAGTAATAAATCACAGCACACGTCAACACACATAAAACTGAAACAAATGCACACATTTATGTGAAACTTTTTTTTACTAGTAACTCTAAACGATGGCAACAAGCACCCAAAACCCTTGATTATGAAACAACATCTTTGGTTTGCAAATTAAGCCTTAGTGTGCAGTGTGACACGATGGACACGCTCGTGACACGATGGACACGCTCGTGACACGATAGACATTTGCACATACAAAAGGAAGCAAGTTTGAAAATTACATTTTTTTAAAATTGGGTATTAAACTAAGCAAACAAAAAGCAGAATTGGAATGCCTTTCCACATGGCATTTTTATAAAACTGAACGAGTCAAGAGGAACAACTGAAAAAGTGTAAAGGTAACAGTCTTTGAACTTAATGTCTGTTATGATAGCGAGCTCTAGGTTGAGTAAACACATTAGACTGCAACGGGGTGTGTCTCCGGAAAAGCTTCTCTTGCACATGATTCCATACAAATAGATCTACAGTGTAATGATCAGAGAAGCCATCTTTTTTAACTGGCTCAGAGATGACAGCCAGAATATCTTCATGGGGGTACCATAGTGTGTCCTTCATTCTTGGTGAAAAGAAACAATTGTCCTTTCCAAGTTGGTGCAAGCAGTCCACCAGGTATTCTCCATTGTCAACGTCTACCACTAGACCGGGATATACCATCTTGTCGTAAGCGACAAACACCCAACGCCCAAGATAATCTTCCGGTCGAATTCCTTCTACACTCTTCAAAAAAAGTTAAGGATAACTTTTTTACAAGCACGCCACACATAACAGACAAGACCGAATTCTTTCTTTTTTTTTTAAATTATATAATTGAACAACCAAGGCGTAATGACAAACAAAGCAAAGATCGAACGCGGCAGCGACAATTTAGCTAGAGTGTGTCAAACGTGACAACCCTCGAAAATGGAATTCACAACAATGTGAATCAGTGTCAATAACGCGTGTGCCCTCCGTTGTGTGCCAGGCATTCAACACATCGTTGGCGCATGGAGTGGATCAGGTTGCATATGTATGCTCTGGGAACTCCATTCCACTCCTGCTGGAGCCATTGCAGCAGTTGACCCAGATTGGCAGGAGGAGGGTGATGTTGCTGTACCCGACAACAAAGCTCGTCCCACATGTGCTCTATGATATGGGGTTCAGGTCCGAGCTGTTGGCTGGCCACATCATCCTGTTGACCCTGGCCTGCTGGATGAAGGTGTTTACAGCTGCAGAGCGGGGAGGTGCGTTGTCATCCTGAAGAATCGCACGAGGGCCGATCGCTTGGAGGGCTGGAATGACCAGGGGTTGCAGGATCTCATTCTGGTAGCGGACAACGGTCAAGTTGCCCACTACATGGTACAGAGGTGTCCTTTGACGTGTGCTGATCCCTCCCCAGACCATCACAGAGCCTCCGCCAAAACGCTGTCGTTCCAGAACAGCGCCTTCTGCGAAGCGCTCTCCGCGACGCCTTCACACTCGGATGCGACCATCAGCAGGTTCCAAGCAAAAGCGGGACTCATCTGTAAACAACACCTGAGCCCACTGCTGACGTTGCCACCTCACATGTTGAGTGCACCAGGCTCGGCGAGCTGCTCGGTGATTAGCAGTCAGGGTTGTTCCTCGGACTGGACGCCTTGCACGCAAGCCAAAGTTGTGTAAGCGGTTTCGGATCGTCTGACCACTAATAACAGTGTTGCCGTGGTAGCTTGTAGGCGTTGCCTAATGTTGTTTGCCGTAGCCATTCTTTGTTGCATGGCCTGCCTCTGAATGAAGCGATCCTCTCTTTGTGTGGTGACTCTGGGCCGACGAGAACGTTGTCGCCCCTGCACTCTTCCAGCTGCGTGGAATCTCTGGTTTAGTCTAATGATGACAGAGGGAGCCACTGCAAGCCTTGGGGCCACTTGCCTGGCAGCAACACTGTCTTGTAGCCATCCTATTACCCTTGCTCTATCCAAATTGCTCAGTTTTCTTCGTGGGGGCATGTTGCTACTGTGCATAACTGTGTCAGCGTGTCAACCTATACAAGGTGGTGAGCGATGTTAATAGCCAGGACCCTGTTGTAGCACGTGCATCACAACCTTTTGCCCTGGCATGCGTTCCGCAAACTTCATGGGGCTATAAAAAACCACCCTTTTTCTACCAAAATGCAGAAACTTTTGAGAAGTCACACAAAGGGAAATAACTCTGCCTGCCAAACAAAATTCTAGGTCAAGACTCATTGTTCATTTGTTAATTCAAACACATTAATCTTTTGATTATTATGTCGATGTTTAATTTTTTGGCAATTTTTTATAATTAGATCCGTTTTTTCAACCGATCCTTAACTTTTTTTGAAGAGTGTATGTATCACTAGATCTACATGCTTACATTGTCAGGTGTATAGATAGCCCATTTCATCGCCTATACATAAATAACTGAATTACATCGAACAAGACACACGAATATGTCCGTTGTGTCACAATTGTGTCCATCGTGTCACGACTGAGATCGTGACACGATGGACCGTGACACGATGGACAAATTTCAAAAAAAAAATTATGAATGCTCCCTGTTCCAAATTTGATTGCAATTTCAAATCTAGATGGTTAAGTGTCCCAAAGTCCCATGTATTGAATGTGATTTGAGCACATTTCAAGTTTTAATCACTATCACACACCCCGTGACACGATGGACATAAAATATTTTTAATACTCACTTTGACAACTTCAGGACACCAATAAAATAAGACGTAAAGGCCACGCGGCGATAGGTTTTTCCTGAAAGGAGGCGACAAAAGGGACGCAATCTTGGTTACATTTAAAATTACGAAAAAAGGGATCCGTCATTGTTTTTCAGTCGCGTTCAGTAAACGTGACACGACGGACATAAAAAGTGAAGACAGCATTTTTTGCTCTTTTATTTTCGTTTCATAAATAAAGTATAAAAGGACATTAAAAAAGCTGCTCACAGATCGGTTAGTGTTCTAAAAAACAATTTTTTGAATATTTTTTCATTCATGTACGATTTTTTTCTGACGATCTACAGACATTTGAAATTTTGCCTTCTAACCAAAAGACACCCATTTTTTTAACACCCTCGCTTACTATTTGACCTTAAAAGGTGTAAGGTAAACACACAAATAACGCAAAACTCTTGACAAGTTTGCGAAGGACATTTTGAAGAAGACATTAACCCGAATTTCAGTACAATCGGAGCACTGTGTGAAGCTCTGAATTTTTTTGAAGTTCAAAGACACGTTTTTGCCTCAAAATTGAAAAACCGTCATATCATGCTACTTCCCTGTTACCTCAATCATAATAGTACTCGGTTGTATCATAACAGTTTCCGTTATGTCATTATAGCGTGTTTTTTCTCCACTGACAAGATGTTATAAAGTGACATCGGCAAAAATAAATAAGTTTGAGTTTAACTACAATTGATACACATGAATATGTTCATATTGTGCCGTTGACATGATTAATTTTTTTTTCTGTTCGTTTTTTTAAAAAAAAAATTTTTTACATATGTAAAAACATGTTCACGTGTGTGGCAATATCAATGTATGGTGGGTTTGTTTTTCACTGTGTGCATTTGATGATACAATGTACGTGTTTGTACTAATTAGCGTATGCAATATAAATGAATTTACTCATTGTGAATGTTCGTCAGAATAGAAATATATTTATCCTCTCGGCAGCTCCAAATGATGAGTTTTGTATAAAAAAATATTTTAAAAAAGGAGAATAATGCCAATGAAAGAAGGTTTTGATAAATACAATAACAACAACAGAGCAACAGTGTAAGATCTAAAAAAAAACAAAGAGACTTATGCTATATGAGTATATACCTGTGCTACAAGAGTAAGTGAGAGTTATGCAGAACTTATTTCCTGGCACTAGAGAATAACAAGCATTGACATTAACCAGCGACTTTCATCCTCACTGTTCCTCAATGTTTATTTTCTATTAGGTGCCACTTATGAAGGAATTGATTCCGCGTAACTCTCACTTAAATCTTGTTGCACATGTCTATCTTTAGAGCGCTCACGTCCCTTTGTTTCTGAGCACTCATTGATTTGCTAATGATTCTAAAGTAACAGTGTACTTATGATTCTGAAAGATGTGTAGAATTTGTTGAAGGTTTCCAATGGTAGTATGTTGAATTTGTCACAGATTTCCAATGGTAGTATGGACCACACAATGTCGGATGGTTCTAGGCCGCCCTATGAAACGTTGGATCAGTGCTCTGCCATCTATCCACGTCATCTTCAAAATTGCTTTGACTTCCGCTTGGTAAGAAAATCATTCATTGCAACCAGCCCAGTCAGTAAACAATGAAGGGAAATAACTCTTTTGAGATGCGGAAGAGTTGTATCCCTTGAAGGTGGGACAAGATGAGCTATATTTAGCTCATTAGCAATTACCGATGGAGACTTGCAGTTAGCGTCATAGTCCATAATGAGCTCTAATCTGCATGATTTTTCAGAGAAAAAAAGGCTTCATATTGAGTGGAAATTGCTTAAACAGCTTGAAGTTTGAAGCACTTAATTAACCCTGGCGTCAATGGCTTTTTGGGGTCCTGATTTGACCTATTATGGTCCGCTGGACCCGAAAAGCAACAGCTAACTAACTAACTAAATGGCTTTTTTTTTTAATGTTTTAACTTGTGTAATGCCCATGAGCTTTTCATAGCCCAGCTTGCCTCACCTTTAAGAAATACAACTCCCCGAATCTGTCTTTTCTCTTTTTCTTTGCCCTATCATATAACAGTGTATTTTGTTAAATGTGTAACTGGTGCATGGTAGGTGTTTGGGATTAAACTTGTGCGTGAAAAAGAAATCAGGTGCTCCATCATTTCGTTTTATTAATTTTTCATTTATTTGTTTGTTTTTTATTGTTTTATCTAAACCTGTGTTATTCCTCCTTTACTACACACACACACACACACACACACACACACACACACACACACACAAACACACACACACACACACACAAACACACACACTTTTGCCAAGGAACTTAAAAACTTGGATAATTTTGCAGCTGTGCAATCTACTTTTTTCATGTGCGGAAGTCAAAATAATTTGCAAGATGACGATGCATGGTTGATTTTCAATTATGGAAAGAGTTCTTGTAAAGATCGAACAAAAGACTTGCTAAAACAAAAAGATGTGTGATATTGGCATCGATTCAGTAAAATAGATATAATTTTTGTATGTAATATGAGGGATATGCCACACATTTTCAGCATAATAGGAAACACAAGTCATACACTATGCGCACTACTGGAGGCAGGAAAACATAAATGGAAACGTTGATTAGTATTGATATTATTAACACATTTTGTTATTTTTTTATTCTGCTATTGTGAGTTTCATTTCATGTTCATTCCTTTAATTCAGACACTTTTTACTTTTTACATTTTATTTGTTTTGGCGGGGTGGGGAGGGGGAGAGTTGCTGATACATACATTGTTGCCTAGTAACCTATAATTCAGTGTGTCTGTCTGTACGTTATATAGGTAATATTGTAAATGTTTTTGTATTTGGTTTCCAAACAAACTGAGAGTAAAACTAAGCCTACTCGCAATCTTTTTACATTTAGTCAAGTTTTGGCATTTAGAATTTTAGTAATCGATCCAAAAATGATTTCTTCTTATTTTTTATCATTTCCTGAATAAAAAAAATATATAGATACACCAAGTTTACAATGGTCGTATGGACCACACAATGTCGGATGGTTCTAGGCCGCCCTATGAAAGTTTGGATCAATGCTCTACCATCTATCCTCGTCATCTACCTAATTGTTTTGACTTCCGTTCGGTAAGCTAAACGAAATCACTCATTGCCATCAGCTCAGTCAGTAAACAATGAAGGGGAATAACTCTGTCGGGATGCAGAAGAGTTGTATTCCTTGAAGGTGGAGAAAGGTTAGTTATATATAGCTCATCATTGGCAATTACGGGAGGAGGCTCGCGGTTGGCTTCAAAATGCATAATGAGCTCTGTTCAGCATGATTTTGGAGAAAAGAAAGGCTTCATGTCTAGTAGACACTGCATCAACAGCGGTTTTGGTTGTTGAAGTACTTCATTTACCGTGGCGCCCATGGCATTTTAAATGGTAATTCCCAATGAGCTATATATAGCCCAGCTTGTCTCACCTAAGAACTCTTACACAGTCTCGACGGAGTTATTTCCGGAATCTGTCTTTTTGTGTGTTTTTCTTGCTAAATGTGTAACAGGTGCATGGTAGGTGTTTGGAATTACACTTGTGTGTGGAAAAGATAGCAGGTGCTCTGAAAAAGATAGCAGGTGCCCCAATCATCATTCCGTGACATCAGTTTTCATTTATTTGCTGCTTTTTTTTTAATGTATTGTACCTATAATCCTTGGTCATTCCTCCTTCACACACACACACACACGCACACATGCACACACACACATGCACACACACACACACACACACACACACACACACACACACACACACACACACACACACACACACACACACACACACACAGAGGCTTTGCCAGGGAACTTAACAACTTATACAACTACAGATGTGCAATTTTCCTTTTTTTGTGCGGAAGTCAAACAAATGGCAAGATGACGATTGTAGATTTTTTATACATAAAAATAGTTTTTGTAAAGACCGAAGAAGGAAACCTGTTTTACGATTCTTGCGGCGATTTAATACAACTTGAACATATTCTGTGTGTAATGATATATATGCCACACATACATAGCATACATTAGTAACACAAGCTCAGTGCTAAATACAGGGAAACCCATTGACACATTGTTTACTATAGGTTATATTCTGATGTTTGTTTTTTTAAATTTTAGTTTCATCGCATGTTCATTCCTTTAGTCAAGACATTTTTTTATTTGTTGTTTTGCTGTGGAAGAAGTACTCTCTCTCTCTCTCTCTTTCTCTCTCTCTCTCTCTTTCTTTCTCCTCTCTCTCTCTCCTCTCTCTCTCTCTCTCCTTACTCTCTCTCTCTCCTTACTCTCTCTCTCTCCCTCTCTCTCCTTACCTCTCTCTCTTTCTCCTTACTTTCTCTCTCTCTCCCTCTCTCTTTCTCTCTCTCTCTCTTTCTCGCTCTTTCTCTCTCTCTCCTTACTCTTTCTCTCTCTCTCTCTCTCTCTCTCTCTCTCTCTCTCTCTCTCTCTCTCTCTCATTAAACAAACAAAAACCGCGTGCTTATTCCGCAACCATCGGAAAAAAGTTCAATCACAGTGCTCTCTTTGTTTCTCTCACATAACAGCTTTTAAGCTTTACAAAAAGTTATCACTGTATATATTACCCCACTTTCCAGGGACCAATGGCCTCTAAGGAAATAAACCATTGTCTTGTCTTGCCACTTTTAACAGCTGCAACCGGCCACCATCCTTGCGCCACCCGTGTCTGTGACGGCCGTTGGTCACCCCCCAATGGTGCCCACTCCCATCATGGCCGGCAGTCCAGTGGGAGGCTTGACCTCCCCCAACGCTGCAGCAGCGGCGGCAGCAGCGGCCGCGGGGATGAACTACTCCCCCCCCTGCTCCACACTCTTCGTCGCCAACCTCGGCCAGTTCAGCTCCGAGCAGGAACTCAAGGACCTCTTTAGCAGGTGAGAATCAGATTGCGTGGTATGTGGCGGCTATTCCCTGGGCTTCTGATACCTCTATTTTAGCTGCAGGCAGACTGAGCTAATTTTAGCACCCAACCTTCCCTCACAGCAGAAATAACACAGCAGCTTCAGCCTCGCTCAGTGTCAGCCACTGATAAGTTCCCTCTCTTGGTATAGCGCTGAATCATTTGGGTATAACAAGCTAGCGAGCTTAATAGTGTGCTGGCTGCAGCTGTTTGAAGCCAAATGATTCCCTCGGCCCTGGCTATTTTTTTACTCGCCACATCTTCAACAAAAATGCAAGCCAGGAACAGCTGTGTTTTCTTTTCCCCCGACTTAGTTATGATGCCTATATATATAGCCTCAGATTTGAGCTTTCTTTGTAAAATTGCCGTCTCTGACCTTTCAGTTATTTAAACATTTCTTATTTGCCTTTTTTCAGCTTCCACGGATTCAGCCGATTACGTATGCACAACAAAGGGGGATCACCTGTGGCCTTCGTTGAATTTCAGGTAAGAACTTCTGATGGTCTTCCTTGATCCAGGTGGAGTCCTCGTTTTCCACTGCGTTTGATTCAGCTCTAGACAGCTGATATGAATGCAAAGCTATCAAAACATTCGTAAAGGAACTATGCAGTTGCCAAAAGTCTTCATGTGGACATGCGGCTATCAACCGATTTGAAGGAATTTTGTGGGGCTGCGGTTAACACCTCTGATTAGTTCTTGAATGTGAGCAGTAAAACTATGAATTCATGTAGGAAATTGTCAGCACATGATTGGAAGATGTTCTTTGTAACCAGGTAGAAAAGTTAATGTCACACAAATATTTGGCAAAACGACGGCAGGGGGTGGGGTAGAACCTAGATACAGTTACTGACGTGAGCTCTGCAATGAAGACACTTGCTAAGGACACTTCCAGAATATAGTGGTCATTAGACAATTAACGGAAGTGGCCGGTTTGACAGAACTTTAAAAAGGTTGCGCACAAATTGCAAAGAAAGTAAACTTTTAGTAATTCCGCGCACATTTATGATACAAAAAATAATGGGCAACTGACAGATTGACAGTTTAAACTAAAGGAATGGGAAAACTCATAAAACCATTGGTTATTATTGTTTATCGTGCAAAGATGATGAACGTTATGTTGTAATAATAACAATGCGGATGTGTATATGGCGTGAATCCAGATACAGTTCTAAGCTCCTCTCAAAAAACATACATAATAAATGAATTAATCTGTACACAATTCAAAATCAAATAATAATAAACATTGAAAGAAACTAGTACAATTTACACAGTTTTCAATGCACAATGTACCAATTATATTCTCTTTCACTAGTGGTCTTGCTAAAATTGTATTTTTCCCCCCTTTTTGTGCCAGGATGTACGACAAGCAACAGAGGCCATGGGCCGCCTGCAAGGATTTGTTCTGCTGTCCTCCGACAGGGGCGGTATTCGTATAGAGTACGCCAAGAACAAGATGGGCGAAGTGGTAGGGGGCTTCTTTTATCTTCCCTATGTCACGCAATAGACCGTGTGTACGTTTCCTTCCTTTCCTTCTATACCTACAGTGTGTCTACAGGGATGAAAGTTCCATTGATAAATCAGGAATTCCTGATTTGAGAAATGATTTCATGCTGGTTTTCCTGATTTGCAAACCATTCCAAGTATTCAAATCATAGAGCAAAACTTGAACGAGTGAGATTTTTCCTGAAGTTGAACATCAGCAACTTTCATCCCTGCTTTTATGTGAACATTGTTGAGAGAGAGGCGATGGGGCGCAAAGCGGGTGGTGTGAGGGGTCGGAACGAGAGATGGAGAAAACTATATTTTTGGAAACTGGGGTTCAGGGATTAAAAAAGAGGGAGGGGGGATATGCGAGGTTAGGCATTGTTATTGTAATCTGACATTTTTATTATGAATTAACAGTGCAATTTAGTTTTTAACTTACGTAATTGAGAATCGAAAAGGTGGCTCCAAAGAAGTATTGAAATGATAACCGAGGCAGTTTTGATTAGAAAAGAAACATGGTTTTTACAGATTTCCAACAAGTTTCTATTTTTTCAAAGATCTTTGGGCTTTGTTTTCTTTTAAAGTACAAGAAATGTAGCCCATTTGTATTTTTTTCCTCAGGCAATTCCTATTTTATTACTGTCCAAAGCGAGCAGTCGAGAGAATGATATAAATGTGTCTATGTTAGTAATTAACGATCGATCCACTATTGAAGTCTCATAATAACAATAATAATAATGCATAATATTTATATAGCGCATGTAACCCTGCTCAAAGCGCTGTACAATCAAAATACTACGACAACATACCATTATTTAACGTGCAATCTCATAATGACTCATTCATTAGCTTCATTTCATACCCGTTCACCTCATCCACACATTTGTGTTTTCTCGGCGCTGTTGTGTAGGCAACAAAAGAAAGATATTATTGGTCTTTGTTTGTTTATTTCTTTGTTTGTTTGTTTTGTCCAGGAGTTATAATGTTTGCGTTATTTGTTTGAAGGAAATGGTCGGTTTTTGTATGTTCTTTTCTTTCTCGTTTTGAAATGAAAATCTGAAGTTTTAAGATGTCCTTGTTTTATTGTTTGTTTGTTTGTTTGTTTGTTTGTTTGTTTGTTCGTTTGTTTGGTTGGTTGGTTGGTTGGTTGGTTGGTTAGTTGATTGGGAATTGTATTAATTGAATCGTTTGCTTGAAAGAAGTTTTTTGTGCGTTTTTTTTCTTCTTTTCTTGGAAAGCAGAAATTGAAGAGGTACATGTTTGATAATTTGTCAAGAATTTTTTTTTTTTTTCAATTTGAAAAATATTGTTTGATCTGCAGTACCTTTTTCCATTTCCATTATGGAAGAAAAAACGTAATTTTGATTAACATATGTTTAGTTTCAATTTTACTCTACTTTTCAAACGATTTATGTTATTGAAATTCGTGCTTGTTTTCGTTTGATTTTTTTCTCTTGTTATTCCAGTTAGTTTTATGTCTTTTTATGTTCATTGTTCATTGTATTGCTTGTTTTTAATCAATTAATATTTGTTTTGTTTTTGTGTTTAAAAAAAAACCCAATTAAATGTATTTCTGTGTCTTCTTGAAAATTCCGCCTGTCTTTGAAAGAGTACTGAAAGACTTGTTTTAACAATACACAGGTGTTTGATCTATGAAGTCGACGTCTAGTCGTACATGGTAAATACAGCAACGTTTATGTTTTGCACAGAGTGTAATCTTCAATTTGTGGTGTGTCGGTGTTGATGCGGGGGGGGGGGGGGGGGGGGACGCAGACAGGGGTTGTGGAAATGGAGGAGAGAGTGTGAGTTTGGAGGTTGTTTTCCCCCCATGCACTAGGTTGTTGCTGTTGTTTCCCTTCTGCTCTCGTGCACTGATTCTGTGTGTGTGTGTGTGTGTGTGTGTGTGTGTGTGTGTGTGTGTGTGTGTGTGTGTGTATGTGTGTGTGTGTGTGTGTGTTGCCATCTTCTTCGTGTTGTGTACTTTAACCATGAAAGTCATAAGCCAGCTATATCAGCTTGTTTTCACTGGTCAAGGGTTTTCTGCAGGCAAATGCTACCATGCTCTGGAATTGGGACACTGACTAACTTTATCTTCAACATTTTGATAATTGATTTCAAAGCTTCTTTGTTCAAATGTGGGGGTGTTTGACACATAACGCTTTAAAATGTTTTATTTGACATTTGTAAATGTCACATTTGACAAGTGTCAGAATCCCTTCCCTCACACAGTACATAATGCAAATCACCATGTATCTCTTCAGGCTCATGACCGTTAGTAAGGCTGATGGGGTCTATGTCGACCAAAAGAGTGGGATTCCCTGTAGGTGGAGTTCCTGGAGGGGGATTCCCTGTATACAGGGAATACCACAGGATTTAGTTCCTGTAGCGTGTCGCTGATATAACTGAAAGTCACGTGATGCTTGGCGACATCGGTAGAATTTGATGTTTTTCAATCTTTTTTGATATTTCTTAGAAATTCGAGTATGGTTTGCAAGTTTTATTGAAAAACTCCACCCAGTGGGATTCCCTGTATACAGGGACTCCCCCTCCAGGAACTCCACCTTTAGGGAATCCCACTCTTTTGGTCGACATAGACCCCATCAGCGTTAGTAAGAGCACCCTTCCACTGTTGGACACATTTCAACAACCTACAGCCAGGATCCTTTCTGTACCTCTTAGGAGTTTTTGGCTGAAGTGATTTCATAACTGACACTTACGTCCATCTGCAAAAATAATTCAGCATAAAAATTGCCATTGTGCAGAGGAAGCAGGTAAAGTGTTGATTGTTGGGCTGTGTGCAAGTGGAAGGAGCTTGGTATCCCGGGGATATAGCTCAGTTGGTAGCGCGCTGGATTTGTATTCAGTTGGCCGCTGTCAGCGTGAGTTCCATCCCAGGTTCGGCGGAAATTTATTTCAGAGTCAACTTTGTGTGCAGACTCTCTTCGGTGTCCGAACTCCCCCCCGTGTACACTACATTGGGTGTGCACGTTAAAGATCCCACGATTGACAAAAGGGTCTTTCCTGGCAAAATTGCTTTGGCACAGTTAATAATTGTCTACCTATACCCGTGTGACTTGGAATAATAGGCCGTGAAAGGTAAATATGCGCCGAAATGGCTGCAATTACTGGCCGTATAAAATTTCATCTCACACGGCATCACTGCTGAGCGCCTAGAACTGTACCCACGGAATATGCGGGATATAAGACTCATTGATTGATTGATCCCCTGTTAAAAGTACACTCCTTCTCGTGAAAACAGTTCGCCTCGCCGTCTCAGTTCTGGCCGGGCTTTTACATGGGATAAGATCGTCCCTCCGCTTGGTCACATACCAACAATCAACACCTACTTCTTGCCATGGTAAGTTGACATTTTTGGATGAATTAATTTCTTAAAAAGCCACTGGCTGCATTTTCAAAATTAATTCAACAAAAAAAGTCCCTACTGTCCACAGAGAGCACCTAGGTTTTCTTTATTTTTTGGTATGTGACCAATCAAGTGGAGGGATGGTATTTCACTTTGGAAAAGCCTGTCCAGATTTGAGACAGCGAGCTGAACTGCTGTTTTCACAAGAAATTAAGGAGTGTGCCTTGAAAGATTATAAATATCTGTGGTCTTGTGCCCGGTGGTTAAATGGAAAGGATTGTATCTGTAAAGGTTCTTGGTAACACTAATGTTTGCACTTGGGGAGGTCAGAAAACGTATTTCCCAAAAATTACAGTATAGAGGCTACTGTTTGTGTTTTGGGGTGAGGGAGGTTATTCAATGATCACAACGTTCGGCTGTTGTTCGGGCTTCTCTCTCTCTCTCTCTCTCTCTCTCTCTCTCTCTCTCTCTCTCTCTCTCTCTTTTCTTAGCCGAAGGTAGTCATTTGGCAATCAACCTTGACCTTGCTGATTGCTGTGTCATTGCCATAGTTACACAGGAGTGCTGAGAAAGCCAGAGCACAGCATTGTTGCACTCTTTGTTTGTGTTTCCATCACTCATGCATTAATCATGTTTCACGTGATCTTTTTTTCGTCACTCTTATTTCACAGGAAAACATTGTTTGTATTACTCATGATTCACGTTTTTTGTTTTTTTGATCACTCATATTTCACACTTTTTCTTTATCGCTCATGTATCACATAATTATTTTTCTTCACTCACGTTTCAGGCAAATGATTGTGTTCATCGCTCATGTTTCACACTGTCATTTCTCCACCTCTCATTTTCATTCAAATTGTTTTGTTTTGTTTTTATCACTCATTTTTCACGCAAATGTTTTTGTTTTCATGTTTTATTTTCACCACTTATATTTCACACGTTTATTTTGGGTGATTTTGTTTTCATCACTCATGTTTGACATGTGACATTCTTCACTTTATTCCATGGATGGGCTCGCTGCTTTTCCCACACTAACACAGTGACTGTAGCTGGTCACCTTTAGCCTGTACTGCGCGTGGCTTGGCTAACCCCAGTTTGTCTTCCTTGAAATTGTCACAGCTAGATCGATCTATGTTGGGGTAATTTTGAAATGTACCTTCAAGAATTAGACCCTGTTTTTATGTTGAAATGTGTAAGGCAAGGATTTTATTTTGAACTTTGCTTTCGAAGCTTAGATAAGAAAGCTACTTCAAATTTGTAACAGATTTGGGTGTTTTTTTTCTTGTTTTTTTCCTCTTTCTGGATTTTCATATAGAGCTAGAACAAATTACTCGAATCCCAGATGTCAACGTTTACGACAGAATGAAATGCAAAATTATGCTTCCACACATCTGCAACATATATTGCCTGAACTGATTCCATCACAATGTCATCATGCAGTCAATCTCTTTGATCCATGCAATGCGTTAAGTCTTGTAGAACGTCGGAAGTTTTCATTTAGAAAGGGAGTGTGGGAGTGTGTTTTCTGGGTATAAAGCTTGCAGACATGACGAAATGTTCAATGAGCAAGTGATACTTAGCTGAGTGTGTTTTCTATGTTATAAAAGTCTCGGTTATTCAGAAGTGCTCTATTGTGATACTTACAGGAGGGTTGTTCTGGGTTCGGTCTTGCAGACATTGAGACACGTTCACTTAGCAAGTGATACCAATGGGAGTTTGTTTTCAAGATTTCTATCAGCAGAGGCAGAAATCATGGAAGTTCTTGTTGTGTCTTCTTGAAAGACAGAAATGTTCATATAGCAAGAGATTCTTATTGGAGTGTGTTTTCTGGTTCAGATTTACGAACCTTCAGAGAAATTCATTCAGCAAGTGATACTTATTGGAATATGTGTTCTGGTTTTCTGTTGGCACAGGCAGGAAAGATGGAATTCCCCCTGATCCAGTCGCCTGTTTCCATGGCGGCTGTGTTTTAATGGCGAGTGCATGGACCACTGGACCCAAGGGATGCCAGAATCAGAGCATATAATTAGCCATTGCATCCAGCAGGGTTCAAATCATTTGGCCTTGACCCGCAAACAAGAACACTCTGGCGAAAGAGGCGGTGTGCCGAAGATCGTGATTTTTATCGAAAAGTGTGCAAATTTTTCAGTTTTTGTTTTCTTCTTCTCTTGTTGTCTTTGTTTACATGATTCTTGTTATTGTGATATATAAATCGACTAATTATTTGTCCCCTCGGTACGATTATCATATGGTATGTGAGTGTTTAATTACGGTCAGTTTGAACAAAGAAACGTGTGAAATGTGTACGTGATTCTTTGTACTCTACTTGTTGAGGGGAACTGTAATTATTGGGTGTAAATTTGTGTGATCATGGGTTTTGTTGTTTTTCTTTTCGACTATTTATTTCTTTGCTTACAACTGTGTGGCAAGAACAAATCTATCTAGCTACAAAATTGATGACCTAATTTTATAAATATGTGTGTACCTTTTGAGACATACAACGACCCTGGCAGATATTTAGCTAAGAAAGGCTTTCATTGGTTGGGATGAGAATGAACTACTGGGCTTTTTTCCAATGGTAAACTATATTTGTTGTAACTAAATGTATGTTTTTATAAACCACAATCGTTTGTTCATCATGTTTATGATTGAAACCGCATACATATTTGCCTTCTACTTTGTGTGATTGTAATATACTTTCAGTCATGTGTGTGTGTTTTCTTCTTCGATATTTCTAGTCTTACGCTGGGGAATATATTTATATATCTGGATGACCATCTTCTGTATTGTACTGGTTGTCGCGTTCAGTTTGGTTTGTAGTATATAATACAGATGTATGGTTTGCAATTGTTCTCCTTTTGGGAATGATTTCAGTAAGTACAAGATTTGTGCGAAATTTGACAATCGTTATTCTCCTTGTCCTTACAACAGTAAGTAAAGCTATACTAACCTATTATAACTCGCATAAAAAATCCATCAAAACTGCCTCCTCGTAGTGTTTCATACTGTAGTTATTTTGTTATTCTGCCCCAATGAGAAATCCAAACCATCAGCTCAATCAGAGTTTCACCAAACTATTTTGTTTTTATTTTTCCCCATTTTTATAGGTTTGTCTGTTGCAATTCCAGGATGTTTTTGTTTTGTTTTTTTGATTGTTAAAGATGATAGGAATATATATATATACCCACCTATAAAAGTGACCCACCTTGGGCAGGGGGTCAGACTACTTGATACTGTGTGATATTTTTCAGTGTGTTAACCTCTATATCATTATTGGTGTTTTGAAAACTTTTGTCAGAATATGCATGTGCACTTGTTTAGTCTTTACGGAAAAAAATGTCTACCTTAAAGGTGTACAGGGGAGAAGCAGTGTACGATATCAGTTCAAAAATAAGATTTTTAACTTAACATTTTTGCTTGTTTTCATATTTCTTTGATCATAGAAATAATTGAGAGGCGTAAATGTTTTGCAGTGAATTTTTCCAGAAGAGATGTATTCGTGAATGGCTTTTTCGGGGCTTTTTGTGAAGCATTTTCTTACACATTTTCCTCTCTTGGTTTGTTACGCTAAACTGACCTTCAGACCTATGCAAGTATTTGTGAAACCCCACTAACAGAGTCTTGTTCACATTGACACTATAGTTTTGTGCCCTCCGCTGACACGGGGCTGTGTGGCATGGAAGGGTCAACTGCCCTGTACGTGCTGTGTGAGATGTAAAAGCTACAGTCACCTGGCCGAAATGTGAAGTGTTAAAGCTACAGTCACCTGGCCTAAATGTGAAGTGTTAAAGCTACAGTCACCTAAACCAAATGTCAGATGTCAAAGCTACAGTCACTTGGCCTAAATGTGAAGTGTTAAAGCTACAGTCACCTGACCCAAATGTCACATGTTAAAGTTACATTCACCTGGCCTAAATGTGATGTGTTAAAGCTACAGTCACCTAAACCAAATGTCAGATGTCAAAGCTACAGTCACCTGGCCTAAATGTGAAGTGTTAAAGCTACAGTCACCTGACCCAAATGTCACATGTTAAAGTTACAGTCACCTGGCCTGAAATGTGAAGTGTTAAAGCTACAGTCACCTGACCCTAATGTCACATGTTAAAGTTACAGTCACCTAAACCAAATGTCAGATGTTAAAACTACAGTCACCCGACCCAAATGTCACATGTTAAAGCTGCAGTCACCTAATACAGTGGTGACATCTGAAAGTTTCAGTCACCTGATATACATGTTTTTGTTTTGTTCTTCACAACAGGAAATAAGCAGATCATTTTTGACAAAGAAATTTGAAAAGTGACTGTTTGAAAAGTTGCGCATGTTCAAATTAGATCTCTTTTATGATGCTGTTGACTTGTTAAAGTAAAAGCATTTATTTTCTTTTTTACTGGGCGATTTAGTCTTTGTCTGATTCTTGTGTCTGAGAGGGCACAGAATATCAGCTCTCTTTGGTGATACCGTGACAATTGCTCAGAATTAAATGACTGCAGCTTCTAAGTTCCATAGGTACAGGTGACTGTGGTTTTATAACTACTGTACTAGAATTCCTCCTTCAATGAACGATACATTCCATTTCACTGCCCGGGTTTGAGGACTAAGCCTGTGGTGTGTGTTACCAGTGCAGTATATCAGCTGTGAATATTTTTTGTACCCCAACACAAAACTGGCCGAGTAAAACTGAAACCGGTTCCTGGGTTCATGTTTAGACTGATCGGTACGCGGTTCTTTTTAAAAAAAAAATTAAATATTGTACATGTCTTGTGTTGATTGATTATGATGTCACATAATCATAATTTCTGTTTTGTCTTATTGATTGCCCATGATGGATTGTTATTGTACATTCATATGACCGCTTCGATTCAGGCATATCTGGACTTAATATGTGTGTCTTTGTGCCCTTTGTTTTATTACTTGTATTGTCTGTGCAAACTTTTTGAAAAGACTATTATGGCTGGATGGTATTTTGGGGGGTTGGACTTCTGGTGTATATTGTGTCAGTCTGTAGCTATGCTGCTTATGCTGGAAAACACGAACATATCCTTTTCCCACAACTGTTTTTATTTGGGTGAGAAAAACTGAAACAAATGAGGCCTGTTTGAAATAAGAACCTCAACTCAAATGACCTCAAGACGTTTAAACTTTGGCATGCAGTCTGACTTTCTTTATTGTCTTTAACACGGTTTGAACTGAAAGAGAATAAGTGTCTCTTGTTATGTAACTCATGCCTACAAACTCCTTGTGCTTAAGTTATGTCAGTAGTGACAGTCACAAACTTTGCTTTTAGTGGTGGTGGAGATAAAAGGCACAGTCTTTGCCGCTAGGGACACGCGCACGCTTTTCTTTCGGTCCTATTCCAGATAAGCCAGGGTCAAAGACAATCTGGTTTTGGGGGAAAATGATCTTAAAGGTGGTTGTAGTTTGAGTACCGTACCTCTGGTTGCTAATCAAAATGATGTCAGCTTGGCTTCCTGCATGAGTGACATACAAGTTTGAGTGCTGTCTTGACCCTACCCTCTACCCTCCTACTCCCCCCCCCCCTCCTCCCATCCCCGCACCCCACCCCCTCACCCCACCACTATTCTGGGGGTTGTAAGGTTGTTCATCATTGATGTCTCACTGACTTTTGCAAATAAGCATGGGTTGGTTGTTTGCCTCTTTGTCTTTATTGTTCCGTCTTTTTTACTTTAAATCAATCGTTTTCTTCTTCAAACAGGCCGTTGAAAATTGTGAATGACGTGGTTTATATGCAAAACTATGCCCAAGGGACACACACACACAACACTATCAGACTTGTATAAGTGTGTGTTTGTTTGAGATAAGGCTTCAAAGGTGAACAGGCGTTTTGATATTTCAATGTGATAACCACTATTTTTAAACGAATCCCCCTCACCCTCTCCCCCTCCCTCCCTCCCTCCCTCCCTCCCTCCCTCCCTCCCTCCTTCCAGTTATGGTGTGAAGCGAGTGTACAGCCTCCATTCATTGTGTGTAGTTTTTGCTGTACAGAGTTCAACTCTTTTCTATGCTTTTTTGTTGTGGGACAAAAACTTACAGGAAGAATGTGATGTATGGTTGGTGTTAACGTGATCTGTAATATTTGTACAGCATATGTAGCGCTATATATAGGTGTCCTGTTTTTCTCTCTGTCTTTTCTCTCGGACTCAGTAACGTTTATTGCAATAATGAACTTTTTTTCTTTTTGGATAGTCTAGAAGTGTTTTAAAAATGTACAGGTTGGAGTAAATGAAATTTGGGGAGGCAGAAATTTAAGGTTTTCAGGTGTCCTCATGGGAGTCGTGTGTAACAAGAATTCAGTCAAGGAACCACATTGTACAAAGGGTTTTTATTGGCACCCTTTGTGCTATTTCTCAAACACATTTTGTTGAACTCGTTCATGTCTATATAGTTGTTAGATTTGCTTCACGTGTACCATTTGAAAAAGGTTGTATTGGCTAAACAGTGAAACAAAGCAAAACATCCGAGTTCATTCTTTAATGCAATTTAACTGTACAGCATTTGGCTTATGTTAGCATAAGACGGTCACTGCAACACTTTTATAGGTAAAAGCCCACTAGCGCAACACAAAGGAATGCACGTGGGACATGAATACACAAGGCAAAGCCGGAGACTTTTTCTCAGTTAAAGTGGGGTGTGTGGTGTGCCAAGGTCGTTTTACAAGTCATCATATAAAGTGGTTCCCCTTGCTGTATTCTTGTTACAGGTCACTGCCATGGTTATCCCCCCCCCCCCCCTGTGCTAGTGTCCTCCATTCTTACATTCTCCTGTGGTGTCTTTGCAAGTCTCTTGCTGGGATTATCTTTCCTTTGTCTAGCAGTCTTTGGACCTCGTAGCTGTGTGTGTGTTGTAGCCCAACTAACGATGCCTTCTGTTGTTTCGGGACGATACCGTTTTGCAAACACTCCACGGTTGTGATTTCAACGAACAAATTTTTACTCCTATTCATCCTGACGTCATTGTTCTTGACGTCACTCATGCAGCGACAGAAAACTGTGTATCCTTACATGTTGTGCGTTGGTAGAGGAACAGAGATAGACCTTGTTATTTTATTCGCTTTGCTGACCTATTGTTACTGTAGTGGAATAAACATGTTTTTTAGTTTGTTTGGCCAGAATGTAACTAAGCTTTGTAAATTTGCAGCCATCTTGGCTTAAAAAGTAGATCAGAACTAGCTTTGTTTCAAGACGGGAGAAAGGGTTAAGGATTTTCTTCCTCGTGTCTTTCCTTCTTTGCCTGTGTTGATAGCGCTAAAAATAACAGAATTGTCATATCTCTGCATCTTGTTCTGACTATGATAGATTTAGAAATAACAGAATTTCATTTCTCTTCATCCTGTTCTTGCTACTGACAATTTGTGATAAATTGGTAGAAGAAATGAATACAGATGTAATGATTTAAATCAGGAAGATGAGACTCAGGGTAATACATAATAAGCCACCATGTTTCCTCAGCCTTGCGTTGTGCTACACTGTGCACCTGCATGATTTGCTTTGTGCTAATGCCAGGTGCCGCACCTGCTGTTGTCTCTTTTAACAGGGTAATGTTGCCTAGTCACGCACTCTTACTGTTTTTGAAAAGATTGTATGCGCAGTGTCCACGTCAAATATTCCCAAAACAAACTAAAAAAACGAAAGTGTTAAAAAGAACATGTCCTACAAACCTCCTTGTAGTTAAACTTCCATGTGTTTCAAACTATACCCACCCATTCTGACCCGATATGGAATTTCTCCGAGTAATCAGAAAAAAAAGTGTTAACAAATATGAATACCTCTTTTATTTGTCCGTAGTAAACATGTATAATTAACTGTCCCCCCCCCCCTCTTACCCCACTCTGTCCTTTTGTTAATCTTTGTTTATTTGTGTGTTTGTTTGTTGTTATTGGTAGTTTCCCCCCAATGATTGTACAGCGCTTTGAGCAGGGTTTAAACTCTTGATACATGCGCCGTTTATATATTATGCATTATTATTATTATTATTATTTTTTTGTTTTTTTGTTTTGTTTTTTAGATGCAGCATATTTGTGGCTGTATTTGTGACTCTCCACCACGGAATGAGTCGCATGTCACCTTTGCATAATTTTCATATTTTTACATTTTCCTAAAGAATTTCGGATGCTCTATCCAGTGGTGAAAACCGTTTTAGAAAAGAGCGAAAACTGTTTGAGTTATAAGCCTGTGACTAAGGTGACCCTCACATTGTTACCAGACACTCCCCAGACTTATATTAAGCCTAGCGCAAAACCGCGCGAGGTGACATGCGACTCATTTCGTGGTGGAGGGTCACATTTCTTCCTGCGTGTGTTGAGGGTTTTGTGCTTTTGATGTGTGCAATCTACTTGTCTTGCTCAATTGGAGGGGCATGTATAACTATCTTGCAGCCTTCCTTGTTTTCCAGTGGTTGCTCTATTTATTTTAACACTAACTCACTACACTTGTTATTATCATTACTATTGCCTGTATCCTTTCTGATGATATTGTTACAGTTCTATCTTGTTATTACATTCATATCTGTGTTTAGTTTGCGCTTAGTATTTGTTTATTCTCTGTAATCTTTAAATCATTCTTTTGATTTTTCCTCACATTTTCATGAGCATAATAATTGTGTTACCCTTCTTCCATTCAGGATTTTTCTTTTTTCTCTCTCTGTATTTATGAAAATAAAATGGTGAAACAGAACACTGATCAAGTTATAAAAAATTATTAAAAAATTCAAATTATAGATTTGTCTGATTTTTCTCATTGTTTTTGTATTTTTGAAAACAAAAATGATTACACAGAACATTTATCACGTGATACAAAAATTCTCTTCAAATTATAAAAACACCCGCTGTTTTGTCTCATGGTGCTTATTATAATGTTAAAGTTTTGAAGTTACGGCTTCATACTCTTTCTAACATTGTCAGAGTCTTTTTAAATACTGTTTAAAAACATCGATTGTATGTTGCATTTAAACCTGATTTTGTTTTATTATTTAGCAATAATAAAAAACAAATCTTTATGGGTTGGATTTATTTTGGTAAGGCACAGTCACATGGATGTTGTGCACACGTTACAATCTTCATGAATTCTGTTCTCTGAATGGCTGATTTTGTGTGGTTGAACAGTGTCGTTTTAGAGTATTTGTACAGAGGACCGGTTCCTGTGTCAATGATATTTCTAAGATCAAGGGTCATGTGAAACAGGAAGTGTACGACTTTGTATATTTAAGACTCAGCTGTTATTTAGCAAATAAATGAAAGCAAAACATTTGATACTTTTCGGTGAGGTTATTTAGTCCTTGGTATGGGGGCTGCTTTTGTGTAGCCAGGCTAGGATAACTGCCCGAGTGAGTCGAAACTAAGCAGCTTGGTTGAAATCAAGATTAGTTGAGATAGTTACCATGCAAACATCTTCACTTGCGCACCATACCTGATGACGTTACAGCAAAGGACTACTTTGGCGAAGTAGTATGCAGGACTTTTTTTCTGTCATTAATAAATGATCATTGGTTTTTGTTTTTTTAAACTTGTTTGACACCGACGTGATGGGATGCCAGCAGAGATATGTCAAATGAAGAACACTTTCATACGGTGTTTCGCAATATATACCTCTATACTAGCGAATTTTCCTGAAAGTGAGTAGGGTGATTCTAATTAGCAATGCATACCTACTGTGACTGTGTGTCATGTATTTAGGGAGTACCACATCTTCTGTAAAGGACGGGACGTTTTTGTCATTTTTGCTGTTGTTGATGTTTTTTTTCTGTATGACATATACTCGCTTTGTGTAAACAATCATTTGAAAAGAAGAGCGGGCGACAGTATGCAACGAAAGTCTCTCTCTCTCTAAGTCTCTCTCCCCACACCTATAGCCACCCAAATATACATTTATTAATTTTTGGCGCCCTCTTGCAGTACGTGAAGGTGTTTGTGATGTTTTGCTGCAGCGCTTATTCAAATTTTTATCAGTGAAAAAAATGCGTGTCAGTGACACTTCTTAATTAGTCATCGAACATTCCCACAATGATATTCTTCTTGTAGAGTGACAAATACTTGTACTGTACCATGTGTGTTTATTATGTGAAGACCATTGTAGTGAATGAGGAACGGAGAGTTTATTTGGAAGAGTTGATGTCTTGCTAAACTAAACAGAAAAAAATGAGAGAAGTGCGAGGCATTGTACCACCAAAAACAAGACATTACAACGTTTAAGAATGTAGATGGTGATTTTGGATCATGAATAACATATCCGATAGACGAATCGTATTTCCAGGGGAGAGTTTTGGAGAAATATACCAACTTGGTTTTGTTTGTTTAAACTATTGTGTATGAATTTTCTTTGCCTTCAATATGCATTTGTGTTGAAACTAGGTACGTGTGATTGGACAATGGAAGAGCCTTGAATTGTGACGTCATTTGCCACGTTGTTTGTTACGTCATGTTTCAGTAGACAGTAGGTCGCGGAGCTATTTTTATCTCAATGTTATGGTTCTTTACATGAAATAAAATAATGATTAAAAAATAGGATGTTTGTTTTCATTCATTTTATTTTCACTTTTGTCTGTATATGTTGCTGTTGCTGTGTGTGTGTGTGTGTGTGTGTGTGTGTGTGTGTGTGTCTGTATGTTTCGGAATGTGTTTTAATATGTGCACATTTCCTATATTTCCATTATTTTTTAAATACCCGATTTCAAAACTTAAGATGGTGCATCATTAAGTATACGATGTTTCCTATTGTCCTAGCTGAAGACTTTTCTGAGGAGTACACACATACACACCATATAAAATGTAATGAAGATGGGTCCAATAGTTTTTTGGAAATTGCTCTACACACACATACACGCATGCACGAACGCACGCACGCACACACACACGCACGTACGCACACACACACGTGCACACACATATATATAGATACAGGCATACACACACACACACCCACACACGTACACACACACACCAACCACCAACCTCGTCTCGATTCTCAGGCTATGTTCAAAGATTTAGTCAATACTTGACTAAATGTAAAAACATTTCTAAGTGCTGAGAGAAGGACAAATAATCTGACAGACAGACAAATAATCTGACAGACAGACAAATAATCTGACAGACAGACAAATAAAGAAGCGAACAAAAAACCCAACAACAAGCAAACAGCTAGAGTGAAACATGCACACGCCCATTAAAGGGGGGTGTAATACAGGTAAAAGCGTGTCCTGCCCCTAAATGACCTTTTCGGATTCTAATCGCAAACACACACAAACAAACAAGCAAGCAAACAAACAAGCAAACAACTAAAAACAACAACTTTAGAATGGACCGCTCACCTTACGGCTGTCCGTGGCTTTAACCCACCATGGGCTGAGAGCCGTCCACCACTTGAGTCTTGGATCCTCCGCCCTGACCCCCACCGCTACCGTCGAACCCCACTGATCCTCCGAACCCCATTGATCCTCCGAACCCCATTGATCCGCCGAATCCCCCGCTAGAACCCCCAAATCCCATGGGACCCGATGACCCTCCTGGCGAACCTCCCGAGCTGGGCCCTGAGCCTCCACTAGATCCTCCGAATCCCATAGGACCCGAAGATCCCCTGGAAGAACCGCCTGAACTGGGTCTAGCACCGCCGTTAGAACCCCCAAAGCCCATGGGACCTGATGATCCTCCAGAAGAACCAACCGAGCTAGGCCCCGAACCGCCTGAACTGGGTCCAGCAACCCCCTTAGAACCCCCAAAACCCATAGGTCCCGATGATCCCCCAGAAGAACCGCCAGAACTGGGTCCAGATCTTCCTGAACTGGGCAAAGACTGCGTCTTATCTCCACTACCACCAAAGCCCATAGGACCTGATGATCCTCCGGAAGAACCCCCTGAACTAAGTCCCGAACCCCCTGAGCTGGGTCCAGCACCCCCCCCCCCCCCTTAGATTCCCTCAAAGCCCATGGGACCTGATGATCCTTCGGAAAAAAACCTGAACTAGGTCCCGAACCCCCTGAGCTGGGTCCAGCACCCCCCTTAGATCCCCCAAAGCCCATGGGACCTGATGATCCTCCGGAAGAACCCCCTGAACTAGGTCCCGAACCCCCTGAGCTGGGTCCTGCACCGCCCTTAGATCCCCCAAAGCCCATAGGACCTGATGACCCACTAGAACCTCCGGAACCACCGGAGCCTCCTTTCCCGCCAAAAGCGTTCATGAAGCTTCCCCCTCCCATGGGATTTGCCCCTTTCCCTCCACTGGAACCGCCCGAGCTAGGCACTGCTGTGCAGAGCTCACTCTTTAGCTGGGCTGGCCTGGCAGCGTGAGATTGCCTGGCAGTAGGCCCGCTATAAATAAAACACTTGCTCCACTGCTGTCTGCTAGTGCTGGCTGCTACAGCCAGAAAGTAGGGTAGTGTGTATTTTGACTAAGCACACACAACTGACACGATCAAATAGACTCGGGCAACCCATGGCATAATAGGGAATACATTCAGCTTTAAAATGATACCAAGCATGAAAAGGTCGAGAGTAGATGCAAAGAGTGTGTGGTGTATCAAAGAGACAGAATACAAACAGAGCATTCCTGTCCGAGCACAATCTCTTCCAATCTCCACTACATTCACACCCCAATTACTCAAGCTGTCCACTTCCCACAAGCAATGTTAGTAATGCAGTGTGAAGTACAGCATGCCAGCATGCAGAATCACTCACCACCAGTCTTGTTACCAGGTCCTATTCGCCCACAGGAAGGGGTTAATTACTCCACTGTGGGGGGGCCGCGCGCCAGGCAAGATAGCAGCTAACGGTACTCCTGTTGCTTGTGTAAACACTTAGAGAGAGAGGGTTCTCACATTCACTGTTTGTGTCTATAAAACTCTGGTTATTCTATTAGTCAGTCACTGAGCCAGTTGCTGACAGTGAATTCTTTAAAACTGTATCACAGAAGCAGGCTGAGATCTTTTTCAGTACATAGTATTCAGACTTGTTTCACAAAAAAGACACTTCTCAAAGAAGGAAATAAAACACCTTTCTGTTGTCTCTGAAGGAACATACACACTTCTACAAAATCACAACCATGAAGAGACACCGTAATTTAGGCCAGTTTATACAGGTTAATTTGCATTACTTTGGACTTGACACTGCTGTTCTAAGAAGGGGAGAGACAATGGTTAGCTGTTCCTTCATGAGCACTCTGATCTTGTCTTCATCATTGTTTATTCCCAGAACTCGGCCCTTGAGAGTGTGCTTCTTTTGTATGAAGTTTCCATCACGAAGTGTGCTGAACTTAAACAACTAAAAGATCCACACCCATCTTTCAAGTCCCTTTGCCAGTCAGAAAATGAACACACACATGCACAAATCACAGTTTGTCCTTATAGAAACTATTTTTTTTCCAAAGTTAAGTCCTACACATCATTGCTCATGACAGTTCAAAATACAGACCTACAATCAGGTACCACAAAACACAGTAGGAATAGTATGTTAAAACCCATGTAACAGCATCAAAACTGTCAACAACACATCTACCACTGTGAATAAAACTCAGAACCCTGCTCTCTTTCAACAATAAAAACTCCATTTAGAATACTGGTAACTAAAACCATTTTTGCTCTGGTGCATACTCTAAAGTTTCAATTCACTAACACAGTTAATCCTGGGAAACCAAAAAGGTCCAAGCACTTGCAATAGATCACTGAAAATTGTAAACATCCAGGGTTTTTAATAGGGGCCAAAGAAGGGCCAGCCTGCTGGTGCCAACAGCTGCCACTGACTGACCCTTCCCTGTGGGAGTGGAATGTCTGGCAGCAGGGGGTATCTGGTAGCAGCTGGCCAGCAGCTAAAGGGGAGGATTTTGCCTGTGCTGCACAGCAGTGTAGGCCCCGAACCACCTGATGATCTTCCGGAAGGTTCACCTGAACTCGGTCCAGCACCGCCCTTAGAACCCCCAAAGCCCATGGGTCCTGCTGATCCTCCTGAAGAACCCCCTGAACTGGGTCCAGATCCTCCAGAGCTAGGCCCGGAACCGCCTGAACGGGGTGCAGCACAACCCTTAGAACCCCCAAAGTCCATAGGTCCTGATGACCCGCTAGAACCTCCGGAACCACCGGAACCACCGGAGCCTCCCTTCCCGCCGAACGCGTCCATAAAGCTTCCCCCTCCCTTGGGATTTGCCCCTTTCCCTCCACTCGAACCGCCCGAGCTAGGCCACGAACCACCCGAACTCGGCCCAGCACCGCCCTTAGAACCTCCGAAGCCCAAGGGACCTGACGATCCTCCGGAAGAACCACCTGAGCTAGGTCCAGATCCTCCTGAGCTAGGTCCCGAACCACCAGAACTAGGTCCAGCTCAGCCTTTAGATCCTCCAAAACCCATGGGACATGATGATCCTCCGGAAGAACCACCTGAGCTAGGTCCCGAACCGCCTGAAGATCCACCTGAGCTTGGACCGGAGCCCACACTGGATCTTCAAAGCCCATGGGTCCGGATGACCCTCCAGAAGAGGACCCTCCAGATGATCCACTAGAGGAGTCTCCTGACTGGGCAGCTTGCTGCTGCTTGAAGAAGTCCATGAAGCCGCTACGGGCCTGGCGTTGTACGCTCACCTCATCGCCCGGCAAGTGCCGGCCCTGGGCTGCAAAGAGGGCATGCAGTCAGTACAGTGGAGGACTAGCATTAACATCACTCTCGTCTTCCACCTCATAACAATGGTTACATGCATACAGGGACACAGAGGGTATGCAGTCAGTACAGTGGAGGACTATCATCACTCTCGTCTTCCACCTCATAACAATGGTTACATGCATACAGGGACACAGAGGGTATGCAGTCAGTACAGTGGAGGACTATCATCACTCTCGTCTTCCACCTCATAACAATGGTTACATGCATCCTGGGACACAGAGGGTATGCAGTCAGTACAGTGGAGGACTATCATCACTCTCGTCTTCCACCTCATAACAATGGTTACATGCATACAGGGACACAGAGGGTATGCAGTCAGTACAGTGGAGGACTATCATCACTCTCGTGTTCCACCTCATAACAATGGTTACATGCATCCTGGGACACAGAGGGTATGCAGTCAGTACAGTGGAGGACTATCATCACTCTCGTCCCAGTAAACATTTTGGGTGCGCCGCGCATGCGCCGCGCATGCGCCGCGCATGCACCATACACCTGCGCCGTGCATGCGCCTCAGGGAACTTTGGTGCATGCGCCTCAGTCAATACTATGATCGTCCACTAGTCGACGCGGCGCATGCGTATATGGTGCGCCTGACCATCGCGTGACCATGCCTGGAGCAGGTGACATGCATGCTAGAAGTCGATGCGGCGCATCCCAAGTAATTCGAAGTAAAACAAAATTCGAGTCACTATGACTGTACGCAATCTAAATGGACACACTGTTGAAAGACATATTGTAATATCATACACGGCATCAAGCAATAATTAAGGACACAATTGGAAAACGTGTAAAGAACATGGCAAGTAAATAACACCGTTACCTCTTATACAATTGATGATATATATATACCACTCACTTGTTATTCGCCTAAATGCTTGCGGTGTGCTGTGTCACATGTAAGAAACCAAAAGAAAAAAGGACTTTACTTTGGCGAAAAGAGCATTTGCTGCTTGTTTTTGTACATAACTGCTATAACTGTATTTTTTCCGAACACTTACATGTAAAAAACATAGAGATATAACTTACCATTTCAAATTATTGACGATGAATAACGCATAATAAGGGGAGATCATGATGACGTACATGTCTATGGTTGCACAGTTGCCGCCCTTGGTTCGAAAACCCGGGGAACAGCCTGATCAGGAATTTAGTCGCTGGAACCTATAAGGTTATACGGCGACTAATCAGATGATAATGTTTCGAACTTATCTTTTAAAAATTAAGTAAACTAATCTATGGAATATTTTGGAGTTCCATTGTGATTGGTTAAACAGATCTATCTATCTTCTTATTATTTTATCTACTGTGTTTACATTTGAAAACAGATCTTTTCCGACGCCCCCCACTAAATTCTTTAAAAAAAAAAACAAGACCTATAGGCTCTCGAAAACTTGATTTTCATAAGCACACCCCCCCCCCCCCCCTCTTCGTTCACAAAAAATCCGCAGGCGCTAGCTCTGAATTACGGTTAGGACGCCGCTCTCGTGAAACGTTTTGGGGAAATCAAGCTGCTTGCCGTCAGGGGCCAGATATTGTTTTGCCAATTGTTTTTTAGTGTACCCCTTCAATAGCATGATACTGTCTTAAAAGGATTTTGAAATCGCTTGAGCCGTTTAGCCGCCGAATTAAATTAAAGAAATAGCTATTTGGACTTTTTCACATTTTAAAGCTGGTTTTTTTTTCTACCGTCTGCACGACCAACCCACAATCCGATGTACCTTTCGGCTTTACGTAAAAACAAAATGAACAAACAAACAAACCAACAACAACAAAAACCAAGCAAAACAAATACACCCGCATTTCGGAACTGCGCGGCGTCGGTATGGCGCATTGACAGTGGCGATGGTGTAACCTAGAATTTAAATGCACCGGCGCGTAGTCTCCGCGGCGTATGTCCGCGCAGGTGGGATCGCCCAAGCGACGGTGAATGCATGCGCGGCGCACCATAAATGTTTACTGGGGTGTTCCTCCTCATAACAATGGTTACATGCATACTGGGACACAGAGGGTATGCAGTCAGTACAGTGGAGGACTATCATCACTCTCGTGTTCCTCCTCATAACAATGGTTACATGCATACTGGGACACAGAGGGTATGCAGTCAGTACAGTGGAATACTAGCATCATTTTCGTGTTCCTCCTAATAACAATGGTTACATGCATACTTCACTGTGTCACATTCGCCTACAACGTATATGTGATGGTTTACGGCCGGGAGGCTTACTGTGCCTTTAATAGGCATGACGCTGCAAAGATGTATATACTCAAAACCCGATTTTGATTATATTTTACTTTCTTTGGGCGGCTTGTGTGTGTGTGTGTGTGTGTGTGTGTGTGTGTGTGTGTGTGTGTGTGTGTGTGTGTGCGTGTGCGAGAGCGTGTGCGTGTGTGTGTCTGTCTGCCTCGCTCAGTCGGCGTTCGGTAAGTATAGGTATTTGGTAAGTAGGGATTCGCTCAATAGGCATGACACTATAAAAATGTATAACCTCACAACTTGATTTTGATTTATATTTTACTTTCTTTGCCCGGCTTACAAAAAAATAATGGGCACAGAAAAATTGGGATTGGCAGATATTTCTAGAACAACATTAAAAAAAAAATTTTAAAGTTAGAAGAAAAGAAATAAAGACAAAAATGTCTATTGAGTTGCTGAAAGATCTTTAGCTAGTTATTTCTCGTGTACTCCATTGTGTAATTACAACAGATCTGTTCAAGCTTTTTACTATGGAATTAAAGCATCCTCTGACTTGAAGACACCAAAAATCGACAGGAAGTTTCTTGTGCGGAATGGAAATTTAACTGACACGGTAATCATCAAAAATGAATTCAGCGCAAACAAATTCTCGTTTTCAACGACTTAAAAGCAACATGATACCTATAGAGATATGGGATTTACAGAAACTGTTTATCTGTTGACAGAGATACAGCGTTGTAAGCATTATAACCGGTGCATGTTTCTGCAGGACATTGGGCAGGGACATTGTAGAAAGTCCAGAATGATCATAATGTAAAGGATCAGTACATTTTCGCCTGCCGATGTATTTCGGGGGAGCGTACCTTGAAAGAGTGTTTTTTGCAACTTAAAGAGCTTTTCTCCTAACCCTAACACAGATACGCGTTGCAGAATGTAAACGGCAAAACATTTGTTTTCCGATTTTAAGAATTTAGTCTCGCCGCAAAATCATCATCAGTTGTAAGTGTCTCTTAAACATCAATATAGCTATTCTGATGAACACGTGGGGGAATTCGGGGGCTGTGATTGGATGGTCTCTTCCGATCATCAAAGCATAATGCGGCGGAAGTCGGCCATTTTACTCAATATCCAAAAGCATATTGAGAAAAATGGCCGACGCATGATTCCGGTTTACCTATCTGTACCACGGCGATGTTTCTATCGACAACAGCATACACTGACAACTTAAAAAGCTGTTTCAACAACTGTGTTGTGAAGTCGAATGCACTTGGAGTCAGTTTTTCTTCCAAAGTCAGAAAGCGTGTAGCGGTGTGCATGTCTGCGCGAACATGATGCGCGTAAGAAGTTTGTCTGCTATCAAAACCTGAGATCAACGCATCGACGCAAAAACTGTTTGTTTGTTTGTTTATTTGTTGCTTAACGTCCAGCCGACTACGCAGAGCCATATCAGGACGAGGAAGGGGGGGATGAAGGGGGCCACTTGTCAAGCGATTCCTGTTTACAAATGCACTAACCCATTACTTGTGTCCCAGCAGGCTTTAGTAAAACTAAATTAATACCTACTGGAAGATTACCAGTTTCCAGTATGTTAAAATAGGCTTAACCTATCTACTGCTGGACTTACATCAGAACACTAACAGATTAAACTATACATGAATCGCGAGACAAGCGGCAAGAGAAGAGATTTTTGGAAAAAATACAGGTGAATGAGCAAGAAGGCAGAAAAAAGAAAAGAATTCATGAAGAAAAAGAGAGCATGACAGGAAAGAGGAACCAAAAATCTACCTAACAGCAAACTAGAAAGCTCCTGCGGTTCCAAAAACAGGAGGGGCCTTTAATTTCATAACCGCAGTGCCCCACTGCGGGAGTAAACAAGAAGGGCAAAGCCCATACGACTCACATGCTTGACCTTGACATGACCCAAGGTCAAGGTCATCCAAGGTCATGCAACACAAAGCTGTTAATTCAAGACATAGGAAGTACAATGGTGCTTATTGGCTCTTTCTACCATGAGATATGGTCACTTTTAGTGGTTCACTACCTTATTTTGGTCACATTTCATAAGGGTCAAAGTGACCTTGACCTTGATCATATGTGACCAAATGTGTCTCATGATGAAAGCATAACATGTGCCCCACATAATTTTTAAGTTTGAAACAGTTATCTTCCATAGTTCAGGGTCAAGGTCACTTCAAAATATGTATACAATCCAACTTTGAAGAGCTCCTGTGACCTTGACCTTGAAGCAAGGTAAACCAAACTGGTATCAAAAGATGGGGCTTACTTTGCCCTATATATCATATATAGATGAGGTATTCAATCTCAAAAACTTCAGAGAAAATGGGAAAAATGTGAAAAATAGCTGTTTTTTAGACAACATTTATGGCCCCTGCGACCTTGACCTTGAAGCAAGGTCAAGATGCTATGTATGTTTTTTGGGGCCTTGTCATCATACACCATCTTGCCAAATTTGGTACTGATAGATTGAATAGTGTCCAAGAAATATCCAACGTTAAAGTTTTCCGGACGGACGGACGGACGACTCGGGTGAGTACATAGACTCACTTTTGCTTCGCATGTGAGTCAAAAAAGGCTGAAAATTTGTAAGTAATGGCAAAGTCGACGGCGCGAAGCGCCTAGCCGGAATTTTTTTTCTCCAAAGAACCCAAATGGTGCAATTTGGTGTCATCTAAGCTCCAAGTTTGCCATTAAATTCAGTTTTTAGAACCATTTTTGCCTCCCCCATTTATTTTTTCGGCGGACACTTTTGCTTTTTCGACGGAACAAAACAAAAATTCGGCGCAAATTTGCCTTTCGGCGGACAATTCCCATGCCTGGTAGCAATAGGGTCCGATATTTAGACTCGAACAAGTATAATGCGACTCGTCTTAGACTCGTCGGCATTATACTTGTCTCGTCTAAATATCGGACCCTATTGCTACGCTGAAAACACAATAGCTGGTACTAATGTAAGATTATGTATTGATTGAACACTGGATTTCCCTTCTTTGAGCCATGTGACGTCAGATGCCGACAATATAAGATGCTTGGTGGCTTGTTGACAGACCAGCTTTTGTGTTGGTCCAAGGGGACCATATCGTCTTTTGTTTCATCTTTATCGACCAAGGCCAAAGGCCACGGTTGATAAATATGAGACAAAAGGCGATATGCTCCCCGAGGACCAACAACAAAATGCTGGTCTGACAACAAGCCACCAAACATCGTTTTTGTCATCATTTTGGTTGTGCAACAAAATGCACAATAACCCACAGGGAGACGAATTTTTAGAATCCAACTCCGGGCCACAAAGCATCGTCACAGTAGCACGAGATAACACGTCAAACTTGTATGTGACGTCAAACGTAGCTTGTTGACGCTTTTCTTCCAGTCTGAAAATGTACAGAGCTGCGATCCTACCTGTGAGTTCAGTAAGTGTTGAGCATATTTCTTTTCTTTTCAAGTGTTTATGACTTTTCGTTGTGGATTTTGCGATTACAGAGATAAGTTGCAAATTGACCATGAGTCGCCGCGGTAATTATGAACATTGATTGGGTCTTTTGCGCGGGGATGTAGCTCAGCCGGTAGCGCGCTGGATTTGTATCCAGTTGGTCGCTATCAGCGTGAGTTCGTCCCCACGTTCGGCGAGAGATTTATTTCTCAGAGTCAACTTTGTGTGCAGACTCTCCTCGGTGTCCGAACACCCCCGTGTGTACACGAAAAAGATCCTGTAATCCATGTCCGAGTTATAGAAACACGAAAATACCCAGCATGCTTCCTCCGAAAACGGTGTATGGCTGCCTAAATGGCGGGGTAAAAAAAACCGGTCATACACGTAAAATTCCACTCGTGCAAAAAACACGAGTGTACGTGGGAGTTTCAGCCCACGAACGCAGAAGAAGAAGAAGAAGAAGATTGTGTCTTTGAGAGTGAATGCTTACAATCGTTATCCTCGGAAACACAAATCCCAAGCCGCGATGGTTCCACACATCAAACAATCAGCCTGATTGGCTTTTACTTTGACAATCCACGTTTCACCTGAAAGCTCAAACCCATTGACCACCTCGAGTTATTGCATGGGGAACATGAGATTTATTTCCCAGGTGTTTGTGAATGAAAACTCGTGAAAATAATGACAATGTCTTTTATTTTGGCCTAAAACCGGCAGGAAAACAAGCAGACGTGACATGACGAACTGGCAAATTGGTTCAGCGACTTTTTTGGCGGGAACTATTTTCCAAGTTTTATTTGCAAAAGATTTCCTCATCCTTCTCTTTTGGGGTAAAATAATCGGGCCAAATAATCTGATGACGTTTACATTTGTGCGTCACTTCTTTTTTGACGTCATATGAAGAAACAAGAAGGGCAAAGCCCATACGACTCACATGCTTGACCTTGACCTTTACATGACCTTGACCTTCAGGGTCAAGGTCAAATAACTAAACCTAGCAATGACATCATACACTAAGAACTGCTTTACATATTTTTCCTACCAAAATACATGTGACCAAGGTCAAGGTCATCCAAGGTCATGCAACACAAAGCTGTTAATTCAAGACATAGGAAGTACAATGGTGCTTATTGGCTCTTTCTACCATGAGATATGGTCACTTTTAGTGGTTCACTACCTTATTTTGGTCACATTTCATAAGGGTCAAAGTGACCTTGACCTTGATCATATGTGACCAAATGTGTCTCATGATGAAAGCATAACATGTGCCCCACATAATTTTTAAGTTTGAAACAGTTATCTTCCATAGTTCAGGGTCAAGGTCACTTCAAAATATGTATACAATCCAACTTTGAAGAGCTCCTGTGACCTTGACCTTGAAGCAAGGTAAACCAAACTGGTATCAAAAGATGGGGCTTACTTTGCCCTATATATCATATATAGGTGAGGTATTCAATCTTAAAAACTTGAGAGAAAATGGCCCCTGCGACCTTGACCTTGAAGCAAGGTCAAGATGCTATGTATGTTTTTTGGGGCCTTGTCATCATACACCATCTTGCCAAATTTGGTACTGATAGACTGAATAGTGTCCAAGAAATATCCAACGTTAAAGTTTTCCGGACGGACGGACGGACGTCCGGGGGGGACGGACGGACGGACGACTCGGGTGAGTACATAGACTCACTTTTGCTTCGCATGTGAGTCAAAAAACCTCTGTCAAGGCCGCAAAATTGGGAGAGATTTTTACGTTTCAGTTTCGCATGATCTTAAAACCGGTGGTCTTCTGCATTTAGAGACCAGAACGGGGGTCACCTAAAAAGAGGTGTTCCCGTATCCGAGGTCACGCTAAGCGAGGTTTTCTTAGTCATACAAAGAAGGCTTTAGGTCGGGACCAACACCCTGATTGATGTTATCAGAGGTGTGACCTTAAACGGTAGTGACGTTAACCGGGGAGTACTGTATATCAATAACACATTATGAAAAGCTCCAGGTATGTAAAAAAATCGTTTTCCCCGCTAGACCAGGAAACTCAACGCATCGTGTCACCTGAAGGGTAAAAATAAGACCTATTTTTTTGGCTCACGTAAGTGTAGCCTATGCGATGCTAACTTTTGTCTGTCTGTGCGTGCGTGCGTGCGTATGTATGTGTGTATGTCTGTGGTAGAAACTTTAACATTTGAAGACGTCATATTACATTGACGTCACATTATGACGTACGAGGGTTAGACGTCACGCGATGGAATTACTGAAAGTCTCGGTGATTGTTATTTTGAGCGGGCCGAGACTATTTGGCAGTCGTGTCCATCAGAGATCTGTAGCAGTATCTCTGTGTCCATGTAAGTAGGCTACATGCAGACAGACAGATCTAGATCTAGTGTCTCGCTTTCTTGCACAGTTTCACCTATGCTCTTTCTGTGTGTGTGTGTGTGTGTGTGTACTGTGTGTGTGTGTGTGTGTGTGTGTGTGTGTGTGTGTGTGTGTGTGTGTGTGTGTATGTATGTGTGACGGAGTGATTGAGTTTGTGTTACTGTTTGTCGATTTCTTACGTGAGCCTTGAAGGCTTCGCCTCTTGTTAAACCTGAGTTCAGGATGCGGCGGGCAGTGATATTCAAGCTTTTTCTCCCCTGTATGTGTTAACATGTCATGTGTCACTTTAAAAATCCAGATTGCAAGAACCTGGGCTCGTATTCTTGAAACAGCTGCAACTCATATACCGGCCTGTAAAACCACTTCCGCTCGATAAGTCCGCTAAGTGTTATTCATGAAACTCCGGGAAAGACTTACCTGGGTGTCTCCGAGCTGTAAAGTTGGAGGACCCATCCCCCTCCTCTAAAACCGTCAATTTTGAATAAATCTTGTTAAAATATTGTTTGTAGATTTATGTCCCTCATGGACACACATTGGTGTCATTTAAGCACCAATGCATTGCGGACAAATACGAGATACCGCTCGCGAAAGATTTCAACCGATGCTCGATCATACCGGCTTGTGGTGAAAGCGTGCGAGCGTCTTCTTTAATGCATTACAGTGTCCGATTATTTTCAACTGTTTCCGTGGTCGAACGGTTCTCTCGTTCGCCTGATGCGTGATTGAGTCGAGTTCAAATCTCCATCTGCCCGTATTTTTTTTTTATTCTTTGGCATTTGTTTATTTTTGTTTATTTTCTTCATGTGCAAAAGAGTACGTTATAATAGCAAAATTGATGTAAAAAAATGTTTTAGGCTGCAATGTTTTTTTTAAAATCTTTGGTTAACATGATATTAGTTTATTGATAAAGTTTGTTAACTAAAACATGTAAACATTTGATTAAAAAATTAAATAAATAACCATGAAGAAGGATGCTTCCCGCTTTAAAAAACAAAGGTGAGAGAAAAAAAACCAACCTAAAATGCGGTAGCAGCCACCTGCATGCAACTGAGATTAAAAACAAAAAAATTAAAAATAAATAAAAAGGGTCTCCCTGTGTTTTTATTTCATTCAGTTTGTTTGGGTAGCTGCTATTGACTTTGAAACTGACACGCTGGCTAAAAAGCTGCAACATTGTGTCCTTCAACGTCAAACTGTCGTTTAACTACCGCCCGGTATTTATTTTTACTGCCCAGTAATTATTTATTTTCCCCCGATATTCATGTGTGTCTAGCGGAAGGTCGGCAGCTACCAGTTGGTTATTTTTAGAATTGAAGATTCCCGATGCTTGCTCTTCTCTGCGCACGCGTTACCGGCGTTTTCGCCGGCGTGTCAGTTTCAAAGTCAATAGCAACAACCCAAACAAACTGAATGAAATAAAAACACGGGGAGATTTTATTTTTATTTTTTTTATAAACCTCAGTTGCATGCAGGTGTACACGGTACCTAGTAAACGCCCACCCCCCAGTTTCGACCAGTGGACTAGTAGACAAGGAAAATAAATAAAGATTATTCAGTCTGCTGTTATTGTTGTTTTTCAATTGTTTCCTTTCCTCAGACATGCTTCGGGGATTGGACAGAAAAAGGTTTCTGGAGTGGCTAGAGAATCGCAATACATGTTTTGACTGGGAGGAAAAAGAAGAAACGAAAGCTTCATCTTTGGTTTAAACATAAGTTTATTTCAACAAATGTTACAATCATGACATGTATACAAAAGACACAGGTAACAGCAACAAGCTAGAAGCTTATAGTGGTGTTCCTGCATGGATATTATAACGTAAGGCGGTAACGGATGAACAATTTGTCTAAATAAACCAAATTGGAAATCCAAAGCATCATCATTATAATCATCCTCATCTCATTAATCATCCAAAATTATCATAACATAATAAACGTTGCATAATCATTATAAAGAAAGACAGTAAGAGGAAGGAAGGAGGGGAAGAAAAGGAATAAAAAAGAAGAGGGATGGGTAGGAGTTGTGCAGAAATTAAAGTTGTTGTCCGGCTTGTGGAGGCATTGATTCTGGTTTGCCAAAAGCGGCCTGAACGTTCAATGAACGAGTGTACTCTTGAAAAAATGTTCCTGTTCAAAATATATAGAGAATACTGTCTGTCTCCATTTAGAAGGTGGGGGAGGTGAATACTGTGGTTAGGGAGGGTATGTATGGTTTCTTGACGTGCTTCGCAATAATTTGGACAATCTAATAGGAAGTGTTTTACGGTTTCGGACGGAAATTCGCAGTCACAAGTTGCATCTGTAGCAACGTGTCGTCTCACTAGATCGTTATTAAGATCACTTATATATAGCCTGAGCTTACAGTGAATTGTTTGTGATATGCGATCTCCAGAATACCAATAACACGGCAGACTTAAATCGTTTTTTTACAAAAAGTGCTTGAGGGACTTACTAAGTTTTATGTAGTCTGGTTAAGAATTCCAGAGTTGTGTTGTAGATGGGAGAAATGAGTTTTTGTATAATTCAGTGTTAAACGATGGAACTTTCCTATCTAAAGGTCTGCGCTGGCGATATGGATTATTAGTTGATATTAATGGTGGCAATATCGCAAGTAAGTAGTTTGGCACCTTACGGTGTACAATCTTGTGAAATAATATCAATTTTTGACGTTTACGCCTCTCTTAAAGTGAAATAAAGCCTGACTCGTCGTACAGTTGTTGATGGCTTGTACCGCGGACTGCTCCAACAATGGTCTTCATCTTCAAAGCTTCATCTTTGGCGGGAAGTGATGTCTGAAGAGGTTGATTTTGTGTGTGTGTGTGTGTGTGTGTGTGTGTGTGTGTGTGTGTGTGTGTGTGTGTGTGTGAGAGAGAGAGAGAGAGAGAGAGAGAGAGAGAGAGAGAGAGGAGGGGGGGGGGAGTTTTGTGCAATAACGCATCCTTTGAACACTTCTATGACAAATGACCAAAATATCGTTTTTCTAGCTAAGAACCCGCTCCTGCCAAGGGTATAGTACCTTGTAAACGTCCACCCCCCACTTTTGGGCAAAACTGGTACATAGGGTGGGTGGGCGTATACAAGGTAGTTAACGGTAATATCATGTTAACCATCAATTTTAAAAAAAACCTCATTCTCGCCTAAAATTAATTTTTTAAATCAATTTTGATATTACAACGTACTCTTTTGCACACGAAGAAAATAAACAAAAACAAACAAAATTAATGACAAAGAGTAAAAAAAACAAGTCGCGTAAGGCGAAAATACAATATTTAGTCAAGTAGCTGTCGAACTCACAGAATGAAACTGAACGCAACGCAACGCAGCAAGACCGTATACTCGTAGCATCGTCACTCCACCGCCCGTGGCAAAGGCAGTGCACGTGGAATTGACAAGAAGAGCGGGGTATTCGTTGCGGTGAGAAGGATAGCACGCTTTTCTGTACCTCTCTTTGTTTTAACTTTCTGAGCGTGTTTTTAATCCAAACATATCATATCTATATATTTTTGGAATCAGGAACCGACAAGGAATAAGATGAAAGTGTTTTTAAATTGATTTCGAAAAAAAAATTTTGATAATAATTTTTATATATTTAATTTTCAGAGCTTGTTTTTAATCCGAATATAACATATTTATATGTTTTTGGAATCAGCAAATGATGGAGAATAAGATAAACGTAAATTTGGATCGTTTTATAAATTTTTATTTTTTTTTACAATTTTCCGATTTTTAATGACCAAAGTCATTAATTAGTTTTTAAGCCACCAAGCTGAAATGCAATACCGAACCCCGGGCTTCGTCGAAGAGTACTTGACCAAAATTTCAACCAATTTGGTTGAAAAATGAGGGCGTGACAGTGCCGCCTCAACTTTCACGAAAAGCCGGATGTGACGTCATCAAAGACATTTATCAAAAAAATGAAAAAAACGTTCGGGGATTTCATACCCAGGAACTCTCATGTCAAATTTCATAAAGATTGGTCCAGTAGTTTAGTCTGAATCGCTCTACACACACACGCACACACATACGCACATACACCACGACCCTCGTTTCGATTCCCCCTCGATGTTAAAATATTTAGTCAAAACTTGACTAAATATAAAAAGTAAAACAAAACAAAAGTAAGGCCTGATGGCGATTCGACTCAATCGCGCATCAGGCGAATTCGATAACCGTTCGGCTACGGAATCAGACACCAAATTCTCGCTACTGTAATGCATTAAACAAGACGCAAGCACGCTTTCGCAACAGGCCGTTATGATCGAGCATCGGTTGAAATCTTTCGCGAGCAGAAGCTCGTATTTGACCGCAATGCATCGGTGCTTAAATGACACCAATGTGTGTCCATGAGGGGCATAAATCTACGAATAATATTTGAACAAGATTTATTCGAACTTGACGGTTTTAATGGACAGTGTTGGTGAAGTTACTGACAGGTAGCGACTTTACAGGAGGGGGAGGGGTCCTCTAACTTTACAGCTCGGAGACAACCCGGTAAGGACTTACCGGTGTTTCATAAATAACACTTAGCAGTTGACGGACTTATTGAGTTTTACAGGCCAGTATATGAGTTGCAGCTTTTTCAAGAATAAATCTTGTTCAAATATTGTTTGTAGAGAGGAGCAAGCATGAGGAATCTCCTATTCTAAAAATAACCAATTCTGGTAGCTGCCGACCTTCCGCCAGACACACATTAATACCGGGTGAAAATGAATAATTACTGGGCAGTAAAAATAAATACCGGGCGGTAGTTAAACGACAGTTTGACTTTAAAGGACACAATTTTGCAGCTTTTTCAAGAATACGAGCCCAGGCACCACAATCGCTGCATACATGCTTTTTCTACCCTGTATGTGTAAACATGTGTCGCTTCAAACCACCAGACCGTAAAAACCTAGCACCACACTCATTGCATGCATGGTTTTTCTCTCCTGTATGTGTTAACATGTGTTGCTTCAAATCACTAGACCATACAAACCTGGCACCACAATCGTTGCATACATGCTTTTTCTCTTTACAGAAATGCTTTTTCTCTCCTGTATGTGTCAACATGTGTCGCTTCAAACCACCAGACCGTAAAAACCTAGCACCACACTCATTGCATGCATGGTTTTTCTCTCCTGTATGTGTTAACATGTGTTGCTTCAAAGCACAAGACCGTAAAAACCTAGCACCACACTCATTGCATGCATGGTTTTTCTCCCCTATATGTGTTAACATGTGTTGCTTCAATTCATCAGACCGTAAAAACCTGGCACCACAATCGTTGCATACATGCTTTTTCTCTCCTGTATGTGTCAACATGTGTCGCTTCAAATCAACAGACCGTAAAAACCTGGCACCACACTCATTGCATGCATGGTTTTTCTCCCCTATATGTGTTAACATGTGTTGCTTCAATTCATCAGACCGTAAAAACCTGGCACCACAATCGTTGCATACATGCTTTTTCTCTCCTGTATGTGTCAACATGTGTCGCTTCAAATCAACAGACCGTAAAAACCTAGCACCACACTCATTGCATGCATGGTTTTTCTCTCCTGTATGTGTCAACATGTGTTGCTTCAAACTACAAGACCATAAAAACCTGGCACCACACTTACTGCAAGCATGGTTTTTCTCCCCTGTATGTGTTAACATGTGTTGCTTTAATTCATCAGACCGTAAAAACCTGGCACCACAATCGTTGCATACATGCTTTTTCTCTCCTGTATGTGTCAACATGTGTCGCTTCAAACTACAAGACCATAAAAACCTGGCACCACAACCGTTGCATACATGCTTTTTCTCTCCTGTATGTGTCAACATGTGTCGCTTCAAACTACAAGACCATAAAAACCTGGCACCACACTTACTGCAAGCATGGTTTTTCTCCCCTGTATGTGTTAACATGTGTTGCTTTAATTCATCAGACCGTAAAAACCTGGCACCACAATCGTTGCATACATGCTTTTTCTCACCTGTATGTGTCAACATGTGTCGCTTCAAACTACAAGACCATAAAAACCTGGCACCACAATCGTTGCATACATGCATTTTCTCTTTACAGAAATGCTTTTCCTCTCCTGTATGTGTCAACATGTGTCGCTTCAAAGCACCAGACCGTAAAAACATGGCACTACACTCATTGCATGCATGTTTTTTCTCTCCTGTATGTGTTAACATGTGTTGCTTGAAATAAGAAGAAAGTTTGAAACTAGCATCACACTCAGTACACTCATACTTGTTCTCTCTCGTATGTGTTGACATGTGTCGCTTCAAATTACCAGAGCGTAAAAACCTGGCACCACACTCATTGCATGCATGCTTTTTCTCCCCTTTTGTTTGTTTGTTTGTTTGCTTAACGCCCAGCCGACCACGAAGGGCCATATCAGGGCGGTTTTTCTCCCCTGTATGTGTTAACATGTGTTGCTTCAAATAGGAAGACAGTTTGAAACTAGCACCACACTCATTGCATGCATGCTTTTTCTCCCCTGTATTTGTTGTAATCACAACCTGCTGATACTTGTGACCTGAACACTGGAATGTGGTGTTAGACATTGGAACTGGATCTGTTTCACGTCTCTCATTTAGTTCTAATCTACCCATGCTTTGAGTTTCTGTTATCCATCTACCTCGTTTCAGCCAGGTATCACAATGAGTGTTCACTGCAGTCTGTGTTTTCGGTGTCTGTATCTCTTGGTTCAGCCAGGTATCGCTATGAGTGTCGACTGCAGTCCGTGTTTCTGGTGTCTGTATCTCTTGTTTCAGCCAAGTATTGCTGAAATTGTCGACTGCAGTCTGTTTTTCTGGTGTGTCTATCTCTTGTTTCAGCCAGGTATCAATGTGAGTGTTGACTGCAGTCTGTGTTTCTGGTGTCTGTATCTCTTGTTTCAGCCAGATATTGCTATGAGTGTCGACTGCAGTCCGTGTTTCTGGTGTCTGTATCTCTTGTTTCAGCCAGGTATCGCTATGAGTGTTAACTTCAGTCTGTGTTTCTGGTGTCTGTATCTCTTGTTTCAGCCAGGTATCACTGTGAGTGTTGACTGCAGTCTGTGTTTCTGGTGTCTGTATCTCTTGTTTCAGCCAGGTATCGCTATGAGTGTCGACTGCAGTCCGTGTTTCTGGTGTCTGTATCTCTTGTTTCAGCCAGGTATCGCTATGAGTGTCACCTGCAGTCCGTGTTTCTGGTGTCTGTATCTCTTGTTTCAGCCAGGTATCGCTATGAGTGTCGACTGCAGTCCGTGTTTCTGGTGTCTGTATCTCTTGTTTCAGCCAGGTATCACTATAAGTGTTGACTACAGTCTGTGTTTCTAGTGTCTGTATTTCTTGTTTCAGCCAAGTATGACTGCAATTGTCGACTGCAGTCTGTATTTCTGGTGTCTGAATCTCTGGTTTGAGCCAGGCATCGCTGTGCCCATTAACAGCAGCTTTTCCGTCCAATGACTGCACAGTAGGCACGGTAGCTGTATTGACTGCAGCTTTTCCGTCCAATGACTGCACTGTAGGCATGGTAGCTCTGTTGACTGCAGCTTTTCCGTCCCATGACTGCACTGTAGTCATGGTAGCTGTGTTGACTGCAGCTTTTCCGCCCAATGACTGCACTGTAGGCATGGTACTGGTAGCTGTGTTGACTGCAGCTTTTCCGACCAATGACTGCACTGTAGGCATGGTAGCTGTGTTGACTCCAGCTTTTCCACCCAATGACTGCACTGCACTCATGGTAGCTGTTTTGACTTTCCTGTCCGGTACTGAAAAAATGCAATTGATATAAGTGATACAAATTAGTATCTACAGAGACTGTAGAGTGCACAGAGACGCTTCATACGGCGCTGAAAATTGAAACAGGAACCGGTTTGCATTGTTTTTAGAATCGCAGGCACATAAACTATAAACTAAAGAATAATGTAATGGTGACTGAAGAATCAATGTGGAAAAATAAGAAAAGAAGTCGGTGATGAGTTGATTCTTTACTGAAAACAAAAAACAAACATGACGTTTCGGATCATAGATCCTTCGACAGATCAAAAAAAAAGTGAATCAATTAAAGAATGTTCAACTTCATGCAATATTTGTGTAGATCTAGTATCTCCACAACATTATCAGACTTAGTACCAAGTTTTAAGTCATGGAAATAAACAAGAAGGGAGTTGTGATGCATGTAAATATATTTATATTTGTATATATCTAAATTAGTATATTCACATTTATCGGACTCAGTATGTACCAACTTTTAAAGTCAAGGGAACAATAATTGATGGAGGTACGATGCATTTTTGAAGAGCTAGCGATAATTCTGATGATGATGATATTCGAAGGAGGAAAAAAACAACGGATTACAAGAAGAAAAAACAAGTCGTGTGAGGCGAAATTAAAACATTCAGTAGTCAAACCGTCGAACCAATAGAATAAAACAGGCTGAACGCACTGCATTTTTTTCACAGTTAAATTGACATGCAAGAATAGCGAAATAGCGTACTGCGGTAAGGGAATTTTAAATCTGTTTGCGGAAAATCAATTTTAATGACAACTTTAATGAGCAAACTCATGAATTAATTTTTAAGCCACCAAGCTGAAATGCAATAGTCCGGGCTTCGTCGAAGATTACTTGACCAAAATTTCAACCAATTTGGTTGACAAATGAGAGCGTGACAGTGCTGCCTCAGCTTTCACAAAAAGCCGGATATAATGTCATCAAAGACATTATCTTATCCCCCCCAAAATGGAAAAAACCGGGTGGGGATATTATACTTTTCAACTCTCATGTAAAGTTTCATGAAGATCGGTCCAGTAGTTTTCTCGGAATCACTTTATACATACACACACGCACACACACATACATACACCACAACCCTCGTCTCGATTCCCCGTCTCGATGTTAAAACATCTATATATACGACTTGTGTCTGTGTGTGTGTCTGTGTCTTCGCGATGCACGGCCAAAGTTCTCGATGGATCTGCTTCAAATTTGGTGTCCATATTCAGATACACCCTGCACAAAATCTGGTCGATGAGATATTTCAATACGTGCTCTCAGCGCGCAGCGCAAACCGATTTTGGTGTTTTTTTTCGGGATCAAGTACCATAACTCTTCCTTATCTTCTCCGTGTTTTCAGCGTTTACCTCCCTTCCTTCGTATGGTGCAGTACGGTATTAGGGGCATCTTCGGATATTCCCGGCGTTCTGTTACTATTTTTAGAAGGTCACCGCAGTGTCCAGAACGCTTTCCTTGGACCCGTAAGTTGTCCTCACTGTAAAAGTGCAAAGGTCGAATCAATTTATAGCCACGCGAAAAATACACTGTCATCTATCCCTATATATTTATACATATAAATATATATATACGGCTTCTCTGTGTGTGTGAGTGTGTGTGTGTGTGTTTGTGTGTGTCTGTAGAAAACACCTGTGGACTGTAGAGTTCTGTTTGTGATGTGGTATGGCTGCTTTTCTGAGTCTGTATGTTCTGACCTTCCTCTGAGAAGCCATAACAGCCTAAAAAGGGCTTAGAGATAAGCTCTAAATGTCTCATTCCTGTGTGAGTGGACTTCGCCTCCAAAGGTGATTATGGTGATTCGGCACTCGATTACATTCGGCGTCGTCAACATGAATGGGACTCGATATGATCATGAATGGCATCATGGTCACTGAATCATTTTCGTGCTGTTCCCATTCCACGAATCTGGGAGGGACCTAAGCTTGGAGGATCCATGGTTCGGTTCATTCAAACGGGGGGCGGGTGTGACAGGGAGACTACCGCCGCCCTTCACAGCAGACTCTGCAGAGTTGTGCGCCTTAGAAGTTGTGAGATATTTCATAGCTCTTTATAGCTCGCAAAGCAACACCTGTGGATTGTAGAGTTCTGTTTGTGATATCGTAAATATTCTGCATCAAATTTGGTGGGCATATTCAGGTGGACCCCGGGCACAAACTGGTGGATAAAAACCGGCGAAGCCGGGTATTCCTCTAGTTAGTCATAACTTGACTAAATGTAAAAAAGAACATCACGAAGCCCGTGAAGTGGAGTTGCACCCCATCAAAGTGACCGATGCTCAGTGAATTGTAACTGATTTGTGCTTAATTCTTCCAGGTAGACGTTTGCGATAAACAATTAGGGGAGTAAGAAGCGAGTAACCGTTAACAATGAAAGTTCTGGTTGGCCTGGGTATAGGGAGTTACGTTGGTGATTGAAGCTGGCACCATTAAATTAGATGTGTTCTGCGCGAACTTAGAATCCGGTTTCATTCTAGAATGGACCGGGTCCAGGTTGGAATTCTAACCCTGCGCAAGTACAGGGGTGCCATTCTAGAATGAAACCCTTGTTGCTGGTCCATTCTAGAATCGGCCGTGCGCAAGGTTGGAATTTGGGTCCAAGTTGGAATAGTCATTTCAGTTAGACTATCACACAGCCAAAGCCACAAATGTGGATTTTCTGGGGTTTTTTGTTTTTTGTGTGTTTGGTTGGGTGTTTTTTTCGGGTTTTTTACACTTTACCCAAAGACATCGTGAATTGGGATTGTGATGTTCTGAAAGTGATTACGATTTTGAGAGACACTCAGCACTGATCGCTACGAACGGAAATTTCCGGACTGACAGTGTTTTGCCGATCTCGCTTGTAACTTTTAATCTTATTCATATACATGAAGTTGGTCTTCTGAATTGTGAAGATAAAGTCTTTAGCTTTGTATCGATATATAATATGACTATATAGTTTGAGCGAGGGAAAGGCTTTTTTTTTATTTATTTTTTTTAACTAGCTTTAACGTTCTATCAGGCATGCGCCTCTTAAGAACGGTGCTGCTTTGACCACAAGACTCGCAGCCATAGCAAACCCCTCGTTATGAGCGCCGACCACAACGAAAGCAATTGGCTGCGGTGGGCCCCATGAAAATCGGCAAAGGCGAGGCTAGTTTCTGTAGAAAATCGTCTCTGTTTTCTCCAAAATGACATATCATCCCATAACTGGCGTTTGTATTTCGACATAAGGTCTTGTGGCATCTAATCATCGATTTCATTCTTTCATTTGATTCATTTGTGAACGCTGAGCTTCGAGTATTTATGCTTTTCAGGGAAAATTTTTGAAAATTCTGACTTTCCACAGTTATTACGGAAAATCAAGCTTGTCAATCAAGATGCTGTGAATTGGAATGTCATTACTAATCATTAGTTGACCTCTGGCTCAAGTGGTGTCATCTTGCTACACGGTTGAATTGCAATTCGTCAATCTCTGCCGTCACTGGGCACTAAGAACGTCAGGAGCCTGTATTTTTTTCAAGGGCAATTAGAGGTTATTTGAAAGTATGACATGGTATAATGTTGTGATTTTGGAGAGAAAAATTAATTGACTGTCATTGCAATGAGGCTTGGTCAGAAATAAAGGGTATTCACTGATTTTAAGCTACAATTCAGTTGCTTGGAAATGACAGACCTCCAATCCATTTGTAAATCAAGTGAACTCTCTTGAATGATTGGTACTTCCTCTACAAATAAATGTGCACCAGGATATAATTCTTGGAACTTTGTTCTTTTGTGTAGTAGTAATGCAGGGTTGTAGGAGTTTGAAACGTGGGCATATCACAGTTTGGAAGGTAGGGATTCTGATAGATTAAATAAAAACTGTCAAACTTTTAGGCATGGAATTCCCCTTTGAGAGTATTTGTTGTGGTAGTACTACTACTATGAATTGCTTTCAATGTTTTCCCATAATATTATAAAACCAGACAAAAGTTGTTGTTGATTTCTGTTTTTGTTAATGTCAACTTTTTTTTTAAACCTGTGACAACAGCTCTATAACTCACTCTGTCCTTCTGTTGGTCTGTCTGTCGGTTAGTCGGTCTGACCGTCTGTCTGTCTGTCTGTCAAAAAAATTGTCAAACAAGAAGGGCAAAGCCCATACGACTCACATGCTTGACCTTGACCTTTACATAGCAATGACATCATACACTAAGAACTGCTTTACACATTTTTCCTACCAAGGTCAAGGTCATCCAAGGTCATGCAACACAAAGCTGTTAATTCAAGACATAGGAAGTACAATGGTGCTTATTGGCTCTTTCTACCATGAGATATGGTCACTTTTAGTGGTTAACTACCTTATTTTGGTCACATTTCATAAGGGTCAAAGTGACCTTGACCTTGATCATATGTGACCAAATGTGTCTCATGATGAAAGCATAACATGTGCCCCACATAATTTTTAAGTTTGAAACAGTTATCTTCCATAGTTCAGGGTCAAGGTCACTTCAAAATATGTATACAATCCAACTTTGAAGAGCTCCTGTGACCTTGACCTTGAAGCAAGGTAAACCAAACTGGTATCAAAAGATGGGGCTTACTTTGCCCTATATATCATATATAGGTGAGGTATTGAATCTCAAAAACTTCAGAGAAAATGGGAAAAATGTGAAAAATAGCTGTTTTTTAGGCAACATTTATGGCCCCTGCGACCTTGACCTTGAAGCAAGGTCAAGATGCTATGTATGTTTTTTGGGGCCTTGTCATCATACACCATCTTGCCAAATTTGGTACTGATAGACTGAATAGTGTCCAAGAAATATCCAACGTTAAAGTTTTCCGGACGGACGGACGGACGACTCGGGTGAGTACATAGACTCACTTTTGCTTCGCATGTGAGTCAAAAACCGGACATTTCCGAGAGGGAGACAGCGCTGACATTGCAAGCGGCCGCAACCGGCTCTCATCACAAAAACAACTGCCCTGCAAACATTACCGCCCTGGTAGTCCCCCTTGCTATGGTCTGCCTTTGTTTATTGCGTACTCAGGAGTGTCAACTTTCTTGACATGACATGACATCGCAAGATCGCCAAAGGATTTTTTTTCAGCCCCATTTTATCAAAGGGAAGGGGCAGGTGGAGATAATTCAAGGGAAGACAACTCTGTCTTACCTACAAACATTACGGCCCCCGGCGACTGGTGAATCCGGTTTCATTCTAGAATGGCACCCCTGTACTTGCGCAGGGTTAGAATTCCAACCTGGACCCGGTCCATTCTAGAATGAAACCGGATTCTAACTTCGCGCAGAACAGATGCACGTTATAGTCAACAAAATTTGGGGGGCTTGCGTGGCGCTGGCACCTTATATGAGTTGGCCGTTATACATCAGTCAAAACTAATGTGGAAGAGAGAAGCAAGCAGCCAGCAAGGGTAAATTGGGTGACTTGCAATGCGCTTGCATTTTATCGCATGCAGTAGGCCGTTACAGCTATTTGGGAAGAGAGAAGCAAGCAGCCGGCAAGGGTACATTGGGTGACTGACTTGCAAGGCGCTTGCATCGTATATCATGCAGTAGGCCTTTATACATTAGTCAAAACTAATTGGGAAGAGAGAAGCAAACAGCCGGCAAGGGTACATCAAAAACCATTGCCACAGTAACGACAGCAAAACTGCCGATATCGTTTCTTTTCATTATGATACAAGAAGATTTGTTTTGAGAATGTCAAAGTATGCAAAAGCTCTTTGCGGGTTGTTATGCAGTTTTGCTGATTAAAAATGTTGCTGTCAGCTGTTTACCTCACATGTATCAGCTGTCTCTGCTTGAGATAGGCAGTGTACAACTGACTTATAACTAAAATGAAATTGTTCAGAAACCAAAGAAAGTGTTGTGCGTTTGTCTCAAAACATAAACAAAATCACATAGGCAATTATCTTATGAGCTTCAATCTTATGAGCGTGTCAATATGAGGCATCTTTAACTGAAAAAGTAGACCATGTCCAACAAAAAATTAAAACTGCGCACGACCTGTTTCGAGAGCGCGCGACCTCTAATTAAGGGACTCACATAGCCACATTCTCGTTTAACTTAATGTTTAATTCAATCTGTCTCCTTTTATAAATAATCCAAGTCCCTAATGTGGCTTTGACATTTCTTGTCAAAACGGTCCCAAGCCCGTACAAACACAGAGGGAGGATTCGGAAAGCAGCACACACACACACACACACATACACACACTCAAACCTCAAATACAGATGCACACACAAACACAAATACTAACACAAACACTAGCACACACACACACTGACACACACATCATGTGCACACAAACACACACGCAAACAAACACTCACACACACAAACAAGTACATGACTCACGTACACTCAAACCTCAAATACAGACGCACACATAAGCACATATTATACAAACACTAACACACACACACACACACACTGGCACACATACATACACACCCACGCACACAAACACACGCACACAAACACTCACACACAAACACACACACACACTGAAACACTGGGCACACACTCACACACACACACAAACACTCACGTATACACAAATAAACACTTACACACACCCACACACACGCAGACTGTTGTTGTTGTTGTTGTTGTATATGCTAGTTCTTTTTTTCTCGTAGTTATCGCTCTCTTTTGCTCCCATCGTTCGAGTATCATCATCATCACCATCACTGATTAACATGATTATCATAATCATGATTATCATAATTATCATCATAGTGTTGGGACGATACTGGACAAATAAGAATATTACGTTAACATACTTTAAGTTTGAGTTCGCGCCTGCGCTTCTAAAATCAATGCGGACTTGATCCGAGCATAGATGTGTATTGACTCTATGATCCGAGGCAGGAATCCTAGGCTTGCCCTTTCGTTGGCTAGCTCTACAAAAATACATTATAACTCCATAATATTTTATTTTTGTGACTTAAAACTCTGTGTAAAGGCAAATGATGTTGTGCATATATATACTAAATATATAAGAATATTCAAAACCAGGATACTTTAGTTTATGGTCGTGCCTGCGATTCTAAAAACAATGCGAACATGGTCGGACGCAGATCTCCGACTGCTTGCACTTTTGCTCGCTAACTCTTCGAAAATACATCATAACTTCTTATATCTCTGACTTAAAACTTAGTACAAAGTATGATAATGCTGTGAAATTACTAGATACATAAATATATTACATGAACATTATTAAGTTTGAGGTTGATCCTACGTTCTTAAATCAATGCGAACATGGTCGGACGCTGAACCACGATGCTTTCACTTTCGCTCGATAGCTCGTCGCAAAATACATTATAACTCCATTATTTTTAATTTCTTTGACTTTAAACTTGGTATAAAGTCATATAATGTTGTGAAGATACTATATATATAAAAATATTTTATGTACATGCTTTAGTTTGAGGTCGCGCAAGGTAGTACAAGGTCGCGTGCGGTCGCGTAGTAATTAGTCAGACCGGTTGTACTGTATAGCCACTACGTCTTATAAAAGCAATCTGTTCTACTGTATAGCCACTACGTCTTATAAAAGCAATCTGTTCTACTGTATAGCCACTACGTCTTATAAAAGCAATCTGTCGTACTGTATAGCTACTACGTCTTATAAAAGCAATATGTTGTACTGTATAGCCACTTCGTCTTATATTAGCAATCTGTTGTACTGTATAGCCACTACGTCTTATAAAAGCAATGTTTTACTGTATAGCCACTACATCGTATAAAAGCAATCTGTTGTACTGTATAGCCACTATGTCTTATAAAAGCAATCTGTTGTACTGTATAGCCACTACATCTTATAAAAGCAATCTGTTGTACTGTATAGCCACTATGTCTTATAAAAGCAATCTGTTGTACTGTATAGCCACTACATCTTATAAAAGCAATCTGTTGTACTGTATAGCCACTTCATCTTATTATTAGCAATCTGTTCTACTGTATACCCACTACGTCTTATAAAAGCAATCTGTTCTACTGTATAGCCACTACGTCTTATAAAAGCAATCTGTCGTACTGTATAGCTACTACGTCTTATAAAAGCAATATGTTGTACTGTATAGCCACTTCGTCTTATATTAGCAATCTGTTCTACTGTATAGCCACTACGTCTTATAAAAGCAATCTGTTGTACTGTATAGCCACTACGTCTTATAAAAGCAATCTGTTTTACTGTATAGCCACTACATCTTATAAAAGCAATCTGTTGTACTGTATAGCCACTACGTCTTATTATTAGCAATCTGTTCTACTGTATAGCCACTACGTCTTATAAAAGCAATCTGTTGTACTGTATAGCCACTACGTCTTATAAAAGCAATCTGTCGTACTGTATAGCTACTACGTCTTATAAAAGCAATATGTTGTACTGTATAGCCACTTCGTCTTATATTAGCAATCTGTTCTACTGTATAGCCACTACGTCTTATAAAAGCAATCTGTTGTACTGTATAGCCACTACATCTTATAAAAGCAATCTGTTGTACTGTATAGCCACTACATCTTATAAAAGCAATCTGTTGTACTGTATAGCCACTATGTCTTATAAAAGCAATCTGTTGTACTGTATAGCCACTACGTCTTATAAAAGCAATCTGTTCTACTGTATAGCCACCACGTCTTACAAAAGCAATGTTTGCTGAATATGGCAGGGGAATTATTGGCCTATTCAGTCGATCGTATGTTTCAACATAAACTGCCTTATCGTTGTTACAGTGAAAATGAGCTGCGAACAAAGGCATTTTTCTTTTTCTTAGTGATGTGCTGTATATAAGCTTCACTTACCGTAAACGTATTTTGTCTACAAGCTTGCTCTGCAGTGTCAACCTTGTTTAAATGAATCTATTTTATCTCTCTCTGCTTTTCCTTCAAAAGACAACATTATCTTTACATAGGTTTTGTTAACACTAACAGTAACACACCTAAAAGATGTCACTTTAACAATTAAAAGCTAGCATTTTTTCAGCAAGGCACATTGTATATTGAGGATGTTGCATTTGTTGTTTTAGTGTTAGAGAGGTTTGGTTAACCTTACCGTATGGCTCTGGTTCCGTCATGTGCCAGTACTGCGGTGTCTCTTCTGCCACATCAATCTCTATCTTGATGTCAGACAGAATTGCTGTGTCTCCTTCCTCCATGCTGCAGTGAGAAGCTTCTGCATGTACCTGTCTGGTCACTAGTGAAGGCCTTGATGGTTCCCCACTGTTCACGGCGTTACTGTAGAAAAAGAACAAAAAATATGATACATGTATTTGAAGAAAACGAGGATGAATTGGTGCAATGGTTCTTCTGCTTGCACTTGCAGTAAAAAAAAACAACTTCCATGACAGCTGGCCGTTATGGTAATTCTTCCCACACGACATCACAACCACCAAAATAGCACAGCCGCCACAGGAACATCTGAACAGCCATTTTCAATTTTTCAAGGGAAAAAAGTCGTGGTCTTGTCTTTCAAAATAGTTTTGTTTTCACAAACTACAAACATGGCACGCGCCCCTCAGTATATATATATCACTATATGCAAAGTAATCATTGTATGCAGAAATCAGAGATAAACAGGTGAAATAAGGCAAAAGCTATGCGCACTCCGAGTGTTTACAGGATTGCTAGGTCTGTATACACTCCGACAATGAAAAGCTCTGTTACAACTCTTTTGTCAATGAAATGCCCCCTAACTAGTCATTAGGAAGTAGCCAATGAAAAACCAATATGATGTATTGACTTCCGCTATCTCTTTTTCGGAGTGTCGAGGGTTGGCAAATAATGTACATTTACATAGTATACAACCACTTCTGGGTCACAAAGTGTGTTCCAAACTGCCGTGCAGCAACAGTTTTTGTGTGTGTTACTGTATGTTTTTTCAGGGGTGGGACTCTCTTGTGATGAAAAAAGAGGAAATCACTTTTTTCTTGGGGGGTTCAAATTTTTTTTAAATGGTAAATTAAAATCTGTGCAATCTGGTGCAGTCTGAAAGTAAAATCGTACTTGTTTGGATCAGGTAAAAAAGGCATTCTCCTCGCTCCTCACCCCCAACCCCCCCAAAAAAAACCAAACACACACAAAAACGAACAAACCCAAAACAACCTCAACCAAACACAAACAAACCACTTTCACACAACAAGGTAATTTGTAATGGTGCATATTTACGCAATGAACCATGTATCCATAATCCAATACTGGCAATAGTATGATCTAAGTGACGCTCTAATGCATTGAAGCTCAAACTTACTGTTAGGCCTAAAAAAAAAATAGGTGAGGTTACGGTAACCCGACCTACCCTATTTTTAGGGGCCGATCCTATAACTTTTTATTACATTTGTCAAACAAAAAAAAAAAAAACGAGTGCAAAAAACGCAATGAAAGCGAAAGCGCCCGAGTCGCACACTTATTTCCCTGTCAAGTAGGTTTAATTTGTACACATTAGAAAAAAAAGTTAAAAAAAAAAAAAAAAAAAGTGATTGCCTCTACCTACCCTATTTTTTTTGGCTAGGTTACCGTAACCACACCTATTTTTTTTTTTGGCCTTAGTTATCAGGAGTTTTCAGTCAGCACAATTTAACTCTCAAGCCTCCAGTGTTCTGTTCCATATATAGATACTGTGATGAATTCTCCAATAAGTTCTTTATCGGTAATCTTGAACTTTAGCGTGTTAAAATAAATTCATAGCAAGCAAGCCAAAGAACATTTGTTGTGAAATTAATTGACGGATTGAGCTTAAGCATAATTAACATGATTAATTTGGTTGTTCAATCGACAAAAATGCACCGAACATGGCGTACGTTGTCAACCATGCCCGATCATACGGATAATTCCTTCTTTGACCCATGTAAACGAAATGCATTCGTACAGTACATCGGAGTTCATTCCGTAACTTCAAAGGGATCTAAAATGACATTAACGATCTCCCGTCAGACCTGACCTCGACTGCGCGACTTTTCGCCGACGACACAGCGTGCCATGCTGACGTCAAGACAGCAGCGGACCAAGAAAACCTCCAAACAGACCTCGACAGACTGGCGTCCTGGGAACAGAAGTGGAAGATGGCATTCCATCCTGCCAAATGCACCACCGTACACATGACCCGACGCCGTACCACTCTACCATACGAGTACCAGCTCCATGGCCAGAAACTCCAGGAGGAGACCCAGGCCAAGTACCTCGGCGTCACCCTGACCAAAGACCTGAAGTGGAACACCCACATCGCCAACATCACCACCAAGGCGAACAGAGCACTTGGCTTTGCTAGACGTAACATCAAGCTCAGCAACAAGAAGGCCAAGGCGGCTGCATACAAGGCACTAGTACGACCCATCCTAGAGTATGCCAGCCCAGTATGAGACCCACACACCGCTGAAGACATTTAACCTCTCTCGAAAAGGTCCAAAGAAGAGCAGCCAGATGGGTGTCGCATCGCTTCCGCCAGACTTCCAGCGTCAACAACATGCTCGAAGACCTTGAGTGGCCTACGCTCGAGAGCAGACGGAGGCGAGCGAGACTGACAACCTTCTACAAAGTCCACCACGGCCTTGTCGCAGTGAAGAGCAACCACGCACCAAAGCCAAGCCCACCCAAGTGCACGACTAGGCAGATCCATGCTCAATCCTATGAAATCCCCCACTCTACTAGGACAGCCTACAGGCAGAAAACATTCTTCCAGCGCACCATTCCAGAGTGGAACCGCCTGCCTGTAGAAACTGCTACAGCGCCATCCCTGGCGTCCTTTCAGGCCAGGCTGGCAACTCTCCACTGACCCACCACCCCCTCCCCCCCCTACCCCCAACCTCCCCCCCCCCTGACTCCACCTCTGACCAAGCAATAGACCGGAACCACCATCACCCAAGAGTAGCAGTTTCATCACCATGCTGATGTTGGCTACCTACCGCTAAGAAAGAAAGAAAGACTTGTTATGATTTATACAAGTGCAGCTTCTACAAATTTGGAGACTTAAATGCCTCTGAGCTATGAATTTAACACGCTAAAGTTTAAGATTACCTCTTTATCAACCTTCTCCCCTGTCGAATCCTATCTCCACTTGTTTTTCAAACTTTCATCCAATGTTGAACATTTGCTTCGTTCGACAATGTCCTTGCGGTGCACCATTTCGCAAACCGGAAAAGGCAAAGGTGAAGACTGTACCAAATACGATTCCGAACTGTTTGAGAAATAAATGCCGTTTGAGAATAAAATCGCTAAATTAATATCATTTGACGCGGACGGACAAATAGATTACTCCAGCGGAATTCGTAAGTTGTGTCCACAGAAATGAATCGACAATGAATGGCGTCGCCGGAATGACAATCTGCATGTTGATGTGGTTGTCTGGTCAGTTGAAGTCCGTGGAGCATCAGATTTGTTTAATTGTTTTGCACTGGCTATACGCACTCGGAGTGCCTGGTAGTTTACAAGGGTCAGAGTCCTGTATACACTCCGGCGTTTTCGACACCGCTTTGGAACACTTAGAGCTACATATCATATTTTCCAAAACACAAGTCAACATCCCACAATAGCAATTAGCGCCGGGTAATCTTGAACTGTTAAACTGTTGAACTGGTAATGTTAAATTCATAGCTCAGAATTCAGAGGCATCTTATCCGTGAATTCTGACAGGAGATATATATATAAAGTTCTTTGTCGTGTATATGATGTCGCCTGGTTGAAAACGTAAGCTTTCTGACGTCATTTTCATCGATCAAACAACCAAATTAATCAATTATGCTTAACTAGTGCAGATGACACCACAATTCACTCCAGCAACACAAATTTTTTAACTCGCTTATCAGAATCACTTCAAAGGAGTTATATGGACAGAGTGGACTGAACTAAACCATATGTCTCAACCCAAAGAAAACCAAATATATGCATGGTCATAACAACAAGACAAAAACGCCAGAATATTTGTTCAGCTGGTCCTGTTTTAATGATACATGGTGAAATAGTGGAAAAAGTCGACCATCACAAACTGCTGGTCAACCCACATAGAGCAACTTAGTAAAGTGGTGTCAAAGAAAGTGTATCTCTTATCTAGAATTAAACACTTCCTGAACTGCCACACCAGAAAGTTATTCTTCATTGCTCATATTCAATCTGTTATTGATTACGCATCCACTCTATGGGACTCCGCAAGTGAAAATTCCTTAAAACCACTCAGCAGATTACATAGAAGAGCGCTAAAAGTAGTATTACTAAAGCACACTACCCTCACAGAGTTAGACTACATACATTTTAGGGATCTTACCTCTAAAGTCAAGACTGCTTTTTTAACAAAGGAATCTTTATGCATAAAATTATATCCGAAACTCTACCCCAAACCATTTGTTCAAAGTTCTCTATGAAGAATTCACACCACCTTATTAACACTCCTCTTCCTAGGAGACTTATTTAAGTCTAGTCTAGTTTATTCAGGTGGCCGTCTCTGGAACGCTGAATGCCTTACGGGAAGCTACCAGCACAGATTCTTTCAAAAACAAATTTATCCTACATACGTGAGAGAGACACTCGTGAGATAATAATCGTTCAAATCACACGTGTGTATATCATGTAAATGAGGTCATGTCAAGCAAGTCTGGCAGGGACCTGTTTTTCCACTGCTTATGATGCCAAAGTCACCGAGACAAACGTCATTATAGAAACAAAAATTGCGCTCGCTAATTACCCTCGATGAATCTTTAGAACTAACACGTCACGCCACACTTTCAGAGTGACGTTTCTTTGCTTTGACGTAATAGATTGCACGAGGCTTTAGAAGAGATCGAGGTTCCAAAACAGGCGTCTTCAATTTAGCTGCCTCGTCTGCAAGACATTTTCAGTAAAATACACGTAAGTACAGTATGTAGGATAAACAGAATACTACATGGCTTGCTGTGTCGTACCAGATTTACACTCGTTGCTTTTTCAAATAGTGAACAGCTCGCTTTCGCTCGCAGTTCAATATTTAAAAAAAAAACTCGTGTAAATCTGGTACGACACAGCAAGCCATGTAGTATTCTCTATATATATCCCATTTAATGAAAATAGTATATTCTTGATTGTTATGTCCTTTGGGACACAGTCACTCACTTTTGATTTATTGTTTTGTTCACGAAATTATGATGCTCTGCATAATATCCATTGTCTTGCAGAGTTGATGTACTATTGCATAGTATTCTGACTCTAATTGACTTGCAAATGTTTGCTTTGCACCTTGTCATGAACATTTATAAACTACAATGTTTCATATAATGCACTTATGTACATAAACTTATACTGTTTTACTAATTATGTAAGTATGTAGTAGTAGTTATTATAGTAGATTTAGTCCCTCTTTAGGGCGAGGGCCAGATGCAAAAAAGTATACCAATGCTTATTCTGTTAAAATAAAGATTTGTCATTGTCATTGTCATTGTCTCTCTCTCTCTCTCTCTCTCTCTCTCTCTCTCTCTCTCTCTCTCTCTCTCTCTCTCTCTCTCTCTCTCTCTCTCTCTCTCTCTCTCTCTCTCTCTCTCTCTCTCTCTTTCTCTCTCTGTATTGTATGTAAATTGATGATAATTATGTTCTTACTTTCATTTTATTATAATCATGTAGCAGTAGTTTTCTTTACTTGCTTATTCTTTAGCAAATTTAGACTAGTCCCTCTTTAGGGCGAGGGCCAGATGTTAAAAAGCAGATCACTGCTCACTCTATTACCCTCGTTAAATAAAGAATTGTTCTTGTTCTTGCTCTCTCTCTCTCTCTCTCTCTCTCTCTCTCTCTCTCTCTCTCTCTCTCTCTCTCTCTCTCTCTCTCTCTCTTTCACACACGGACATACGCACGAACACACACTCACGGAGAAGTCGCCAAGGGCGCAATAACAAGGTACACAATTTTGAGTTGTTCTGTGATGTGAGAAAGCAAAACGGCTGATGTGCAAGAACAGCACGTGATAATGTGGACTTTTAAAGGCTCTGTCGTCTCTGTGAAAACAGTTCTGTTCGCGACCTCAGATCTACCTCTTTGTATTGTACGTGGGATAACACCACCCCTGTACTTACACATATATATATATATATATATATATATATATATATATATATATATATATATATATATGTATAGGTTACAACACGAGTGGTTTTTTATATGGCTTGTATTTCAGTCAAGACCCAGCGGATGAATATCATCGGGAGACACGAGCCTCTGGCGAGTGGCTCTCGATTGATATTCCCGCTGGGTCTTGACTGAAATACAAGCCATATAAAAAACCACGAGTGTTGTAATCTGTATATCCCATTCTACCATCAAACACAAAGTGTAGACTACTAGCGGCACTGTTGCGATCTGTGCAGGGTAAAACTGTTGCCAGCGAGACTTAGCCCTTTTGCAACCTTAAACTAAGTGACCGTCGCTGAAAAAATAAAACGAATGAGTGCATCGATAAGTACGCGGTAACACTACTAACTTTCAGACCATTTAAAAGCTTTAAGTAAAGGTTCGTAAGTTGCAAGAAAGTAATGAAGTCGAATAGAAATTAATTTAGTTGAAGCGCACAATTCTTTTGTTTTGCGTTTCAGGTCGGCAGAACGGGCGAAACGGGTTTGGGACCCATTTGGCTTACTCGATTCAGAATTGATTCCACGTTGTTTTTCTCGAACGTGTGTAATTAGGCTTATTGACAGAGAAGCAAATTTTAGGGAACAAATATGTAGGTTTAGATTTAACCATTTGCTCCCTATTTGAAATGTATCTACGTGATAAACTGTTTTGCGAGTGTGTTTGCATGGATGAACTTAAACTGGTATGGCCCGTGTGAGGAAAACGCGACCGACACGTCTGTCACCGCCGATTGATTGCATTTTGAAGGAATATGACTGGATTACGGAAAAATATGTGGACTTACTGCAGAGCCAGGCAAAAGAGTAGACTTGCTCGCAAAACACGTGAAACAGCCGATGTTTGATAGCTGAAGGCGCACACCAAAACACACTACCGACAGAAGTTCTCAAAAGTCGTCTGCTAACGATGCAAGGGGAGGGTACTCGTGTTTTTGTTTTGGTTCGCTAGCATCTGGTTATCTTGTAAGTTGAATGTTCGTTTTTTTCGACCTGCATTGCTTTCATAATGAAAGAAACTTTTGCTTATTGCATCTCATACATCAGATCAGTTCTGAGATTCATTCAGTTTTGCGTGCAACTGATATGGTTTTCTGAGCCGTGCAATACGATTTTAGAACTTCATACAAATGTGTCACATTGTTCGGCGCGAGGTCAAAGGTCGGGAGGAAAGTAGTCCTTTGCCCAAATCGGAATCTGCACTATCATATATTTTTTGGAGTCCATGATGTATTTATTGAGCTATAAAAATACAACATATATACCCATACTGAAGTAACAGAGACAAAGAAGGGAGGTCATGGGATATATATATATATATATATACTAGATGAATATCCGCTTCGCCGGGTAGCCGGCTTCGCCGGGAAGAAGTACTTAGAGCCGAACAATGGACCCGCCAAGCTTAGGTCCCTCCCAGATTCGTGGAATGGGAACAGCACGAAAATGATTCAGTGGCCATAATGCCATTCCTGACCATATCGAGTCCCATCCTTGTCGACGAATGTAACCGTGTTAATCACCTTTGGAGGCGAACTCCACTCAAACAGGGGCTGAGCAAGTTAGAGCTTATCTCTAAGCCCTTATGAACTGTTATGGCTTCTCAAAGGAAGGCCAGTACATAAAATTACACAAAAGCCGCCAGACCACATCACAAACAGAACTGAACAATGCACAGGTGTTCCTCACATAGAGACACACACACACACACACACACACACACACACAAACACAGAGAAGCCGTATCTATAGAGAGATAGATGACAGTGTATTTTTCGCGTGGCTATAAATTGATTCGACCTTTGCACTTTTACAGTGAGGATAATTTACGGGTCCAATTTACGTTCTGGACACTGCGGTGACCTTCTAAAAATAGTAACAGAACGGGGAATATCCGAAGATGCCGCCTTCATACAAAAGTGCACCATACGTAGGAAGGGAGGTAAACGCTGAAAACATGGAGAAGATGAGAAGATAAGGAAGAGTTACTTATAATGGTGAAATGAACACAAAAACCAAATTCGGTTCAGCGCTGCGCGCTGAGAGCACGTGTTGAAATATCTCATCGATGATATTGTGTCCGGGGTGTAGCTGAATACGGTGTCCAAATTTGAAAAAGATCCACCGAGAACTTTGGCTTTGGTGTGTCGGTATGGGGGCCCGGGTAGCTGAGGTGGAACCAAAATCGGTTCAGCGCTGCGCGCTGAGAGCACGTATTGAAATATCTCATCGACCAGATTTTGTGCAGGGTGTATCTGAATATGGACACCAAATTTGAAGCAGATCCATCGAGAACTTTGGCCGTGCATGGCGATCAATCACACACACACACACACACACACACACAGACACAAGTCGTATATATATATATATATATATATATATATATATGAGCAATGACACTATTTTAGTTCAAAAGCGGCTCTGCAGATGTAATCATTTCTATCGTACACTCAGAGTTGACTATATGTCTGTATCGCACACGCACACACACCGTGGCACACACACACTGACACACACACACACACACTCTCTCTTTTGTTGATCTCCGTCTCTCACCTCTGATCCTGGTCCCCCGTCCGTCTGCAGTGGTGAGCTGCAAAGTTATTGCCAAACTAGCGATTATCTCCCGTGGTCAAATCCTTTCACGAGAAGCGTGCAACACGAAAAACACGTGCACACTCTGGGCAATCAAAAGTGGCCTGTCTCGGTGACCGAGACCATTTCTAATTTGATACATTCCGTGTTAGTTTATTTCTGATGTGTTGTTTTGTCTGTTTTCATGGTTGTTGCTGTTGTTTTTGTTGCTGTCGTTGTTGTTGTTTTTGCTGTCGTTGTTGTTGTTTTAGGCGGAGGATATATATATATTGCACATAGATAAGTGAATTCAATGTTGTTCTTGCTCTTTTGTTTGTTTATTCGTTTGTTTGTTTGTTTGCTCATCTGTTTGTTTGTTTGCTCATCTGTTTGTTTGTTTGTTTGCTCATCTGTTTGTTTGATCTTCTTTTCTGTTTATCCCTAACTGATGTATTCTAGACTGAGGCTGCGTTTGGAGCCTAGTTATGCAAAGAACAAAGGAAGGAAGAAAGAGAGAAAGACTGACAGAAAAGCAAACAAGCAAGCAAGCAATCAACAGGCCAACCAACCAACCAACCAACCAACCAGCCAGCCAATCAACCTATCACCATACCCGACGTGTGTGTGTGTGTGTTCAATTGTTGGTGTATATGTCTTTGTGTTTGTACATGTGTGTGAGCGCGTGTGTATGTGTGCCTGTGTGTATTTTTTCATGTGAATTTATATGATTGTTCGCAAATATGTGTGTGTAAATGTTGGTGAGTTTGTGCGCGTGTATGTTTGACTGGCCATGTGTGTGTGTGTGTATGTGTGTAAGTGTGTGTGTGTGTCAGTGTGTGTGTGTGTCAGTGTGTGTGTGTGTATGTGTGTGACTGTCACTGTGTGTGTGAGTGCGTGTGTGAGTGTGTGTGTGTACGTGTGTGTGTGTGTGTGTGTGTGTGTGTGTGTGTGTGTGTGTGTGTGTGTGTGTTTATAGGGTAAAGACAGCGATTCAAATAAACACAACTGACCAGCGGTGAATCAGGTCTTTATTTTAGAATTACAAGGATGTTCAGAATTCGAACTAGAATTCATACTAGCTGACGTGACACTTTCCGAATGAAACATTCAAGCAGAATCTAGGATCTGACTTGCATCAATTGCTGAGCTGGCATGGCCAATACACCAATTGTGGAAATAACTCTGTCGGGTTGTTATGGGCTGTGGTAGAGTTGCTTTTCCCTGGAAACACGGCTGAGGCAAGCTACGCGTACGTACGTGGCATTGTAGGCCAATCACTAAAAAGCAATAAAATCACGTGTAGCTTGCCACGCAAAGGAAAAGCAACTCTGTCACTTCCCATACAAACTTGACAGAGTTATTTCCGAACATTGTCTGTGACTAGGTCGTAGTGGGATCAGGGTTGCAGGCGCAGGTTGGGCATCCGTTGGCATCGTGAGCGTGGCCATGGAAACAGTAGTTGTTGCAGATAGCGTTGAAGCGGCAATCTGCGTCAAACATATCACACACGACGACGTGTTGAGTATCATGACGTCAAGACAATTGTAACTACCTATTTCGTCTCAAACACCCGTACACACAACGAGAGGGAAATACATATTTGTATTTGTAGTTTGAATTCTCTTAGTCTTACTCATTTATTTTCGATTTGTTTATTTTATTTATCAACGTATTTCTTTGTTTCTTTGTGTCATATTGTTTTCTCTTATTCAGTCAAGTTGTTTTCATTCAGCTTTTCCCTCTCATTTATTTATTTGCTTATTTGCGTATTTGTTTGTTTGGTTTTTTTGCTTGTCAGTGAACAGATACTGACATACACTGAGCGATACATTTATTACATTCCTCTCTCATTCATCCACCCATACTTCGCCTTCAGAAAAGTCAGTTAGTGTCAGGACTTACCATGCAGACCGCCGATGCTGAGGAAGGGTTTCTGGCAGGTGTGCCCACAGCCGTTGGAACGACAGTGATACCCTTGACCACAGTCGTCGTCCGAACTGCACATCTCCACGCATGTTCCCACCAGCTGCCTCAGGGAAAACGCATGGCTCGAAACTGCGGCAGAATGATTAGACTCAACAAATACTTTTAGGTAGGCAGTAAAGCGAATTTGCACTAACGAGCACGGAGAATAAAGCGCGCGGCGCGAGGAGACAGAATTTGAACGTATGCACAAACGCGGGCCAACGCACGCGCACACACAGACCAACGCACCAGCGCGGACAGTCGCGGCGCAGCAAGCGCGCATACAGAATTAGGTTGCGCTTGCGGGCACACACACTCTCACGTACACACACACACACACACACACACCGTGACAAACAAACAAACAAACAAACAAACACACACACACACACACACACACACACACACACACACACACACACACACACACACACACACACACAGAGTAGCAAGTTAATACAAACACACAAACACAGCGACAATACCCTGGCAGAAACAGCTAACGGTTTGGTGATTTTGCCCAACGACAATACACGGCAAAAGAGTTCTACGTACAAAGTTTGGTTTTGAGTTTGGACCAATATGACATCACACAGCATGAATACCTTAGATTTGCACACACAAAAACTGAGACTAGATTCTCAAACAGAATGAGGCAGAGCGTTGTTAAAGGCACAGTAAGCCTCCCGTAAACCATCACAGAGCTCCCCGAGCGTCTAAATACAGTACAAGCATACTTCCATTTGAACGCTCACCGAACGGGAACATCCTGGCTGCTTTTTGTCGAGCGTGAGACATTTTCCAAGAATTTATTTTCGTGGACTTGGCCCTGAAGAACAATGGCGCCTCGTTTTTGCGCTAGACCTAACTTTTAAAATCTAAATAATAAATTGACAGCTTGTTACACAAACATTCTTTAATCATAAAATAATTCGTTTTTCATCAAGACAAGATCAGAACAATTCGAAGTTGTGAAAGTAAAAAAAGAAAAGCCCGGAAGCAGGGTCACGCAAGGGTCGTAGCAGACGACGGCCCGGTTTATCAGTGCAAATCGCCGTTCCTCTCAACAGTCAAAAGCCATCGCTAGAGTTCTTGTGAACCACAGCCGTTGTTTCGTGCATAAAAAAAAGTGCTATTGTAGATAAGCTCACGTCGAGTCGCATTCAAATGACTAACTATGACGACTGCATTGTGAAAAGGGGGAAAACTGGATCACACGGGTTCACGATGGCTCAGGGGTAAGATAAACCACGCAAAAATAAATTCTTTGAAAATTGTTCGCTCTTTACGGAGGGCACCAAGGATGTTCTCAATTGGTGAGTGTTTAAATGAAAGGGTGTTTGTACTGTGTGTAAAAGCCTGACCGTATCTGTGATGGTTTACGGGAGGCTTACTCTGCCTTTAAGATATCAAATAACCAAAGGGAAGTAATCGCTCTTAATGCATACGACATGTGTAATAGAGTATGTCGTATGCATTAAGAGCGATTACTTCCCTTTGGTTATTTGAGACTAGATTAGTTTAAAAAATAAAGCGTTTAAACTTGTCACAGAACTCACCAACCAGAGCAGCAAACAGGAAAATAACAGCAATTTTCATCTTGGTGGGGTACTTTTCACACGAAAAAAAGGATCACAGATGGCCCGGAACAGACAAAATTCGTTCCCTCGAAGATTCACTCTTAGGCTTAGTACCCTTATCTGATCAGATCATATCCTGTTTGTATGTTTTCAATGTCTCCTTTTATCTCTGAGAGGTTTCCGGTCGGAGGTCGCGATGTCGTATTTCACTGCAAAAAAAAACAAGTCGCGTAAGGCGAAAATACAATATTTAGTCAAGTAGCTGCCATTTTTCAGCAAGACCGTATACTCGTAGCATCGTCAGTCCACCGCTCATGGCAAAGGCAGGGAAATTGACAAGAAGAGCGGGGTAGTAGTTGCGCCGCTAAAAAGGATAGCACGCTTTTCTGTACCTCTCTTTGTTTTAACTTTCTGAGCGTGTTTTTAATCCAAACATATCATATCTATATGTTTTTGGAATCAGGAACCGACAAGAAATAAGATGAAAGTGTTTTTAAATTGATTTGGACAATTTAATTTTAATAATAATTTTTATATATTTAATTTTCAGAGCTTGTTTTTAATCCGAATATAACATATTTATATGTTTTTGGAATCAGCAAATGATGGAGAATAAGATAAACGTAAATTTGGATCGTTTTATAAATTTTTATTTTTTTTTACAATTTTCAGATTTTTAATGACCAAAGTCATTAATTAATTTTGAAGCCACCAAGCTGAAATGCAATACCGAACCCCGGGCTTCGTCGAAGATTACTTGACCAAAATTTCAACCAATTTGGTTGAAAAATGAGGGCGTGACAGTGCCGCCTCAACTTTCACGAAAAGCCGGATATGACGTCATCAAAGACATTTATCAAAAAAATGAAAAAAACGTTCGGGGATTTCATACCCAGGAACTCTCATGTCAAATTTCATCGGTCCAGTAGTTTAGTCTGAATCGCTCTACACACACACACACACACACACACACACACACACACACACACACACACACGCACGCACATACACCACGACCCTCGTTTCGATTCCCCCTCGATGTTAAAATATTTAGTCAAAACTTGACTAAATATAAAAACTACGATATTTCGGTTAAGGGTGGAGTCTACAGATGAGAGAGAAAAACAAGTCGCGTAAGGCGAAAATACAATATTTAGTCAAGTAGCTGTCGAACTCACAGAATGAAACTGAACGCAGCAAGACCGTATACTCGTAGCATCGTCACTCCACCGCCCGTGGCAAAGGCAGTGCCCGTGGAATTGACAAGAAGAGCGGGGTATTCGTTGCGCTAAGAAGGATAGCACGCTTTTCTGTACCTCTCTTCGTTTTAACTTTCTGAGCGTGTTTTTAATCCAAACATATCATATCTATATATTTTTGGAATCAGGAACCGACAAGGAATACGATGAAAGTGTTTTTAAATTGATTTCGAAAAAAAAAATTTGATAATAATTTTTATATATTTAATTTTCAGAGCTTGTTTTTAATCCAAATATAACATATTGATATGTTTTTGGAATCAGCAAATGATGGAGAATAAGATAAACGTAAATTTGGATCGTTTTATAAATTTTTAATTTTTTTTACAATTTTCAGATTTTTAATGACCAAAGTCATTAATTAATTTTTAAGCCACCAAGCTGAAATGCAATACCGAACCCCGGGCTTCGTCGAAGAGTACTTGACCAAAATTTCAACCAATTTGGTTGAAAAATGAGGGCGTGACAGTGCCGCCTCAACTTTCACGAAAAGCCGGATATGACGTCATCAAAGACATTTATCAAAAAAATGAAAAAAACGTTCGGGGATTTCATACCCAGGAACTCTCATGTCAAATTTCATAAAGATCGGTCCAGTAGTTTAGTCTGAATCGCTCTACACACACACACACACAGACACACACACACACGCACACACGCACATACACCACGACCCTCGTTTCGATTCCCCCTCGATGTTAAAATATTTAGTCAAAACTTGACTAAATATAAAAAAGGTGTGTGGAATGATGTGATAGAAGGATAGGTGGTAGACCTGGGCTTGAGAGGGGGGGAGGGGGGGGGGGCATTTGGGAGCGGTTCCTAGACTGAGGATCAACGTGAAACCTTTTGGTAACAACCCCCCCCCCCCCCCCTCCTCCGCAAGCCAAACTGACGAGACCTTTCAGTTACCCAAAGTGATCACCCGGGGCCGGATGAACTGTCTGAGATAGGGGAACGCTATACCGGCATACATGACCAACTTAGCTATACGACAATCAATTAATGTTTATATACAACCAACAACAGCGAAAAATGTCACGCGCCTGTTTTCTAAAAAACCCGCTGTGGATTTTTTTTACCCCACATATTCGACAAAAGATACAAACCTCACAGACAAAAAGTTATGTAGGCCTACAGACCTTATCCTTTAAAGGCAAATGTTTTCATTATCTTTAGGCGTCAAAACAGATCTGCTAGCTATCTCTGATCGCCAAAGGCTATTGAAGGGCTGGGTCTAAGTCAGTTGTGTGTGTGAGAGTTTAAATGTGGGTCATTTATATGCCTGTGCCGTGTAAATATGTGTATGTGAATGTGTGTGTGTTTTCTGTCAATCGTGAGACGCTATGATATGCCACTAACTTGCACCTTTGTTTTTTGTTCCACAACGTTCAGCAGTTACTTGGTAAAAATATTACTAAAATGCAAAGAGATCAACCATAAACATGACTAAGGCAAGGGAAGTTACTGGTGCGATCGTACAACGGTTAAAGCCTGCCGTGTATTACGATTACCTCCCTTGGTATGTGTGTTCTGCGGGCCTTCTTGCGAACCGACAGCCTGTAGTATTGTGTATATTTTACCCTTACCTCTCTCTCTCCCGCTGTCTCTCTCTCTCCCTCTCTCTCTTTCACACACGGACACACACAACCACGGACACACGCACGAACACACATACACACACGTAAGCACACTAAAACACACCTTATCGACGTCGTTATGGAAATTCGGTGTAACTCACTTAAAGGCAGTTTTTCAGCAGAAGGCCAAAGCTGATTATTTTTATCATGAAGTAGTGTTTATATTTGTACCTGATATGGATAGACAGATAAAAGAATGCTAAATCATGTATTGTCCATTGTATTTTAGGGAATATTTCTCATGGAGTATGATTTATTTTGCCTGAAGCACAAAAACATCAAAATCACCAAGAATCGAGTTGCGCCAAAATTCCATGAAAACGACGTTATGCACTATCTATCTGCAGTCTGGCATATTTTACCCTTGCCTCTTTCTCTCTTTCACACACGGACATACGCACGAACACACACACCTTTATGCACTAACTATCTGCGGTCTGGCCTTACCAATGTTTTTTTGCTTGCTAAACTTGCGGAGTGATAACAAAATAAAACACGTTAAGTGAGACTTCTTCTGCGTTCGATAAAGAAGAAGATGTCAAAGAAAAAAAATAAGTGAGACATAATCATCATGCAGCGCAATAAAAAAAAATCAACAAAGGCCGGTTACTCTGATGATAATGGAACTTTATTTGACAAAGATATATATGCAACCCATGCATGCGATTTCGTAACCTAGCCATCGTTGTCTGCGTGCATTACACGCCCATGAGGAAGGTCTTTGACCGAAAATGTGGGTAGCCAACTTATCTTGTTTGTTTTATGCAACACAATAAAAAGTCCAAAACCAAGCCAGAATGTCGCATCTTTTTAAAACCCAAATTTTCGGCCCGCAGGCCTTCTTCAAAGGTACACAGACCAAGCGTCTATAGTTACAACACACACACACATTATGTGTTGTAAACTGTAGACGCTTGGTCTGTGTACCTTTGAAGAAGGCCTGCGGGCCTGAAAATTTTGATTTTAAAAAGATGCGACATTCTGGCTTGGTTTTGGACTTTTTATTGTGTTGTATAAATAAGCTTTCTTAAGCTTTAAAAAGTTTTCCAGCTTTCATTCTGTGGAGTGGTGCAGAGGAAAAAGAGTTTCTTGAATTCTGTATATTATATATATAGGTTTAAAGGCCCAATCCGCCTCGAGCAAAAAAATTCATCTCACCGTCTTAGATCTGGTCAGCCTTTAACATGGGATTAGACCAATTTGGGCGGGGACGTAGCTCAGTTGGTAGCGCGCTGGCTTTGTAGCCAGTTGGTCGCTATCAGCGTGGGTTCGATCCCCACGTTCGGCGAGAGATTTATTTCTCGGAGTCAACTTTGTGCAGACTCTTTGGTGTCCGAACACCCCCGTGTGCACACATGCGCACGAAAAAGATCCCACGTTCACAGCGAAAGTCTCAGGGCTTGGAAAACACGAAGACACGCATGCGTCATCTCTCGTCTCTGATTATCATGATCGTATTTCGATACTTTGACGAGACAAACCCAATGCTGGTGTGTCGAAGAAGACAGCCACAGCGGGCTTGTTCGAATCAAAGTATCACACCATATCTTCAGCGTATTACCAATACCTGTCCCAATATAGACCAGTTGGTCTGAGAGGACGTTAAACCCTAATAGTCAGTCAGTCAGACCAATTTGGGTTCTCTCAGACTTTGTTGCTGTTCATGATTGAGATTATTTACACCAAACTGTCAGTTTTTTACTTGTCCTGGTCATGTTCATAACTCCACAAGCATGCATAACAAAAACTGAGAGACGACACTTAAAAACACAGGCATGGGAATTGAAAATTGTAAAATAGGCGGAAAATTTATAACTGAAGACGCGAAGCGTCAAGTCGACGGCGTGAAGCGCCTAGCCTTACTAGGGGGGTCCGGGGGCATGCCCCCCCGGAAATTTTTTTCTCCAAAGAACCCAGATGGTGCAATCTGGTGTCATCTGAGCTCCAAGTTTGCCATTAAATTCTGTTTTTAGAATCAGAGTTTTTAGTACAAAAATGTACCAATTTTTGCTTACATGTATTATATATGGTTTAAATTTGTAAAAAAAATTATCTGTTGAGACAAACAGGAAAATGTAACTTGTAACACAATCTGTGCAATCTGGTTTACTTTCAAACATAAAAGTTCAATAACTGAGGCGGGCGGTAGCAGTGCGGGAACAAAGTATGGAAAGTTTTCGCGGGCTTTTGCGCAAAGGCCAAAGTAACCCGTGCTTTTTTTGTGTGCCTCCCCCCTTTATTTTTTCGGCGGACACTTTTGCATTTTCGGCGGAACAAAAAAAAAAATCGGCGGAAATCCGCCATTCGGCGGACAATTCCCATGCCTGAAAACAGTTTTGATGAAAAGGTCTCATCATGTACTTACTGATCATGTCACCATGCGATATTTTGTGACGCTCCGTTGTTTAGTTCTGATGAAGCGAAGTGTGCGCGACGCTCCAAATTTCAGTTTCTAGTTTGGCGACTATGCATCACTTTTGTCACCCCTCTGTAGCATCACATTCTGTGCATGCAAAGTTATTTATTACCTGTATCATTATGTGTTAACATATGTTTTTTTCAAATCACCAGACCATGTGAACCTAGCATTATCTTCTCACCTGTATGTGTTAACATGTGCCGTTTCAAATCTCTAACCCTTATAAACCCAGCATCACATTCTGCACATGAATGTCTTTTCTCACCTGTGTGTATTAACATGTGTCGAGTCAAAGAACCAGACCGTGTGAACTTAGCTTTACATTCTGTACATGCATAGTGTTTCACTCCTTTATGCGTTAACATGTGTCGCTTTAAATATTCAGACTGTACAAACCTGGCATCACACTCTTTACATAAATGCTTTTTTACTCCTTTATGTAATGCCATGTGTCGCATCAAATTACTAGACAATGTGAACCTGACATCACACTCTGTACATGCATAGTTTTTCTCTGCTTTATGCGTTGACATGTGTCGCATCAAAGAACCAGACTGTGTGAACCTGGCATCACACTCTGTGCATGCATATTTCTTCTCTCCTGTATGTGTCAACATGTGTCGCTTCAAATCACCAGACCGTTTGAAGTTTGAGCCGCATCCTGTACAAACATGTTTCTTATCTCCTGTATGTGTTAACATGTGTCGTGTCAAATCTCTCGCCCTTATAAACCTAGCATCACATTCTGCGCATGCATATTTCTTCTCTCCTGTATGTGTTAACATGTGTCGTGTCAAATCTCTCGACCTTATAAACCTAGCATCACATTCTGCGCATGAATGTTTTTTCGCATCGGTATGTGTTGACATGTGTCGAGTCAAAGAACCAGACCGTGTGAACCTAGATTCACATTCTGTACATGCATAGTGTTTCACTCCTGTATACTTCAAATCACTAGACCGTTTGAGTTGTTTCTTTCCTGGCCCATGTCCCCCGACCATATGTGTTTGTTTTTCTGTGTGTCTGAAGTCACAGACACCATCAGACAAATGTTCCCCTATCAGCTGCATGCCATTGTCAGTGTTGACTGCAGTCCACGTTTCTGGTGTCTCTATCTCTTGTTTGAGCCAAGTATCACTGTGAGTGTTGACTGCAGTCTGTGTTTCTGGTGTCTGTATCTCTTGTTTCAGCCAGGTATCACTGTGAGTGTTGACTGCAGTCTGTGTTCCTGGTGTCTGTATTTCTTGTTTCAGCAAGGTATCACTGTGCCTGCTGACTGCAGCATGTCCTTTCAATGTCAGGACTGTAGGCATGGTAGCTGTGTTCTCTGTGGCAACATCCTCTCTGACTGGCACTGAAAAGAAAGCATTAGACACATTCATAAAGGTAATGCTGATATTCCCAGTCGAGTCATGTTATCAAATCTATATTCTTTGTTTTTATTGTGTTTGGTTCTATAAATCAATTATCATATTACATGTACATGTATTTCAGATATATATATCCCTTCAGTCTTTTAAAGATGGTGTCTATCGTTTATTTGAGCATTGAACATTTTTTTGTCATGAGTAGACACAAATTGTTTTTGCTGTAAATGACTATACAACCATTAAATACTCTCGATATCGTTACATCTTCGTTCTGTTTCAGATCTGTACGCTTTTATGTGAGTTCTGTTTTATTGTCAGACTTTTTATGTGTAACTATGTGTCTATTACTTATCTTACGTGTTTTTTTCATCTTTTTAAAAAACAGTTTTTCTAGATTATCTTATATATGTTCTATAAGTGGTCGTTGTCTATGAATTGTTTTTAATGCTTGTATGTTATTTCTTACGAGAAAACTTTTTATATGTAAAATGTTAAATTTTAATGTCTAATGTAAAGCGCCATGACACTGCCATTTGGCTGTTAACAGCCCTATAAAAGAATGTTTTATTATTATTCTTATTATATTTTGTATTAAATTTAAAAGTATGTGTCGCCAAAAGCTTGAGTACATGTACCAATTTGCATTCCAAATTTCCCTCAGTTTTGACCTGATATGTCAGATGAATTATCTGCCCAAAACAGATAAACTTTTGCATTTCTTTGCACCCTCTAAAATTATTATTCATCAGACCAACATATTAGACTGAAGAGAGCTACCTCTGTTCTCTTTACTCACAAACATGTATCACGAGACATTCATAACTTTTATAAAATTTATACTGTCAAAAGTTGGAGTGACTTTTTCGTCCAAATGCCTGATTGAGCCATGTGTGACTTTTAGGACATTTTTTTCCTTTTCCGGTTTCCCAATCGTTGTACATGTAATATTTTACAAGAAATTTTGGACATTTAGGCGAAGCATGTTCAAATACAAAAAAAATCCCAAACTTCACGTTCCCATGCGCATATTACACAAAATCATGTGCGATCCAAAGTAAAATGGCCTCCATGAAACTCTGTATATATTCAAAGCAAGAATCCATTTACATTATACCTGTGACACAAAACTCAAAAAATTTACTACAGTTGACTCCCCCCCCCCCCCCCCCCCCCCCTGTTTAGGACCTCACAAAATTTTAGAAAATTGGGTCTTTCGAAGGAGGAAGTCTTAAAATGGGGGTAATTTTATAGAGGTTATGAACAAAAAACAAGTCAATAATAAAAAAAATAAGATTATGTTTTTCTTCTTCTTGTCGTTCGCTGTTAGATCGTCAGTCCGGACTGCAGGGCGAAACGTGCTGTTTATGTCTGAGAAAACAAGGTCTTAAAAACGATTAGTCTTAAACTGAGGGGTCTCAAAAGGGTGGTTCCACTGCATCTTTTGCCGTTGAGTAATTATATCAGTGAACAAAATGCGGTGCGGTCAATTTTTCTCTGTGAGATTGGAGGGTTGATTAAATGTAGTAATATTGCTTCACGCGACTTGTTAGTTAATTGTTTCTTTTTTCATGTCTGATGAAATTAATTTGTTAGACTTACAGTACGGTTGCGGCCCAGTCATGCGCCAACACTGCGCCAGGGTCTCTTCAGCGACATCAATCTCTATTTTGACGTCAGACAGAATGGCTGTGTCTCCTTCCTCCATGATGCAATGACAAGCCTGACTGCTCACTGCTCAAGATGTTGCTGCAGGGAGATTCATCCCTGGCTTAAAGAAAATCAGAAAAAAAGGCATTCAGCAATGATTTAGACACAGCTGCAGCAATTAGTTTCAAAGTGGTGTGTTAAAAGCTGACAAGTGACATAGTCCTATTTAATTAGTTTAATTACTTCCAGGGCTTTTTCCATCGTTGCGGGGATGTATACATTAAGCTTCCTGCAAAGTTTTAGGTTTGAAGTCCTTACCAATTACGAGAAATAATTAATTCTTTATTGCATTGTTTAGCAACATTTCGCCAGGACTTGGGCTATTTTTAGACCGTTGACGTCACGTCGTGACATTTCGTAAACCAAAGATGGCGTTTGAGACTGTTCTGTTTACATTCGACACTATCAACACCACTTTGCAATACTGAAATAATTTTTTCTGTGTTCGAAAGCTACAGCCAATCGTTATTATATATCCCCTTAGGTACAGTTTTATAACATTATTGGCACATGTAAACAATATGAATTAATTAACGAACGCTACGAATATGGCAGCCTTTAAATACTACGCTTATTAATTACATGAATTTTAATCAGAAAAGGGTGGTCGTGTCACATTTAAATTTTTATCCAGTACTGGCACAGGGATGGCCAAATCTAAAAAATGTAACTCGCCAGCTGGGCGAGTAACCTCAAGAAAGTCACTAGCCCGTCAGAAATTTCACTACAGAGCTACATATTCCACGCACTAAAAATAAGACACAATGCGGATAGTATGAATGACCGACAGGTTTTATTTTACACGCAAAATAGCGGTGATACGATGGACAACTAATTGGCGGACAGCAAGGTATAGTATTTCCCAGCTGGCATCTTGTCTAGCTCTCAAGTTTCTGTTTTGTTTTCTTTCGGGGGTGGGGGTAATACTCTTCGCGCAAGTTCCACTCATACTATGAGCAATTTCAGTTTTGTGCGACTTGATTTTTTCCAACTTTATTGGTTATGTTGTTCCAGTCACAAATGCATTCTTTCTGTCTTTCTGTGTTCTTGAAAATCTTTTACAGAGTACAATTCTCCATCGTCTCCCCATTGAAATCAGACCGCTCGCCAGTGTTCTTTGAATGGTCGATTTTTTTGGGTTCTCATACTGTTGGATTTTTTCCCTTCCTCCCGGCATGAGCCTTTATTTAGTTATTCTTTTGTGCAGGTTCACCTAGATGACAGACGTATGTGGCGTTGAAATCAGTAGTGAAAGTCCAAACAGCAAAGCCGCAATACGAATAAAATGCCGGAAGAGCATCCGAAATAGGGGGTCCGGAAATAGGTACCACGTTCTCGTGTCATTTCAACAAGGCCGTGTTTTTGGAGACGACAGAAGTTCCTTCATTGTAACGAGTTTGAATGACTTTGAAACTGGATAGTACAATCCAAAGTTGTTTTGCATTTGACCAACATTTTTACTGGCCAGCTGGGCGAGTTGCTAGATGGTTTCTATTAGCTCAGGACATTTTTTTACTTGCCCCTCACGACCGGGCGGACGATTTGGCCATCCCCGCTGGTGGGTACTCATTCGTCTAGTAGACAGATAACTGTTGGATTCAGGAAGTCAAAAGGTTCTCTTATACCAAACCGCCTCCTGTGTCTGCATCAGATTGCTTGCGCTGGAATCTGCTTAGGCCAAAAAAAAAAAAATAGGTGTGGTTACGGTAACATAGCCCAAAAAAATAGGGTAGGAAGGTAGGCAATCACTTCTTTTTTTTAACTTTTTTTTCTAATGTGTACAAATTAAACCTACTTGACAGGGAAATAAGTGTGCGACACGGGCGATTTTGCTTTCATTGCGTTTTCTGCACTCGTTTTTTTGTTTTTTGTTTTTTTGTTGACAAATGTAATAAAAAGTTATAGGGTCGGCCCCTAAAAATAGGGTAGGTCGGGTTACCGTAACCACACCTATTTTTTTTTTAGGCCTTACATAGACCCACATTATGTCACCACCGAGTGGTAGACACAGATGACATTTGGTAGCACTGACTGCCAGCTTCACAGTAATGTGTACCCCTAGCGCGGCCCAGCTTGGGCGGGAATGTTCTGAGCAAAACACTATGTGTTACTCCATACCCCCCGCCCTCCATGGAACTTCTTGACCCCAAATTATTGGTGGGGAGTTTGCCCAGTTGGTAGAGGCGCTGGCTTTAAAACCAGTTGTTACTGTCAGCGTGGGTTCAACCCCCGAGTTCGGCGCGGGATGTGTGTCCCAGAGTCAACTTTGTGCAGACTCTCCTCGGTGTCCGAACACCCCCTGTGTGCACGCATGAGCATGATAAAGATACTAGGGTCACAACGAAAGCCTGAGGCCTTGGAAACACGAATACATGCATGCAAAAATGTGAAGCCCCGGTGTCCGTTCGGCCAACAGCCCATAAAGTAACCATTTCAGCACTGACCCAACCCGGTCCCTATAGCCTATTTCAGGTCTCCTCTAGCAGCCAGCAGTCTACCCCCCTTCATTTTTATTTTGTATACGAACCTGGGTTTTCCCATGTAACATGCCCCTAATGGCTTGGTCGTGAGGGTGTAAAACTTATATTTTCTCAAGTCAAATCTATAATCGAGCAAGCCCTCACTCATTCATTGCTGTACATCATGACACAGCATAAAAAAGGCAAACAAAAATTGTTCACTATGTCAATGAAGTTTTAACTATAATTTCTATTGTCTTTCTTCTTTTTTGTGTGTGTACTTGTCTTTTCGTGCCTGAAAAAGACCCATAGGTCGAAACGTCGCCGTTATTTGTTCCGTGTTTGTCATTTTAACGTGAGTTCAGTGCTTTAATTTGGTCTTTTTTTGGTATAATTCGAAGGTTACAATTCCTCCTGTGATGGCCGTCATCAATTTAACCACAATCCAAACTTGATCTGCAGCGCTTTGTGCGAGTTTAAATATGTACCTCTAGGGCGGAAAAGTAGGATGAAAATCAAATCAAAGACGTTGTGCAGTGTGAGAACTTTTATCAGAAATCACTGTGTCAAAATATAACCCATACACAGTTGTTTCAAATGTGAATTACTAAGCAATAAGTTTATGGTGTGTGCTGACATAATTACAACTAACAAACGGACCTGTATAGCTGTTGGGGTGACTAGAGCCAGAAGCAGTATTTTGGTTAGTTATAATTTTGGCAAAGGCTGCATGCACTCTGAGGCGAATGGCAAATTCGCTATGCGAACGGAAGGTAAGGTCGGAGCGTATACAGGGGGCAGAATCTTCTATACACTGGGAGTGCGCGTAGCCAGTGCGCCTGCAAAATTGGTGACTTACATTGCAGTAGCTTAGGAGCTATGAATTCACAACTCTAAAGTTCAACGTGACATTACCGGTTTGAATTCACAAAGCTAAAGTTCAAGATTACCAATGCAACTTGTACGAATTCAGGTCTGGCGCAATAACAGTTCACTCCACGATAAACTCCACTCCCTCTGTCCCCCCCCCCTCCCCCCTCCGCATTAGATTCCCCTCCCCTTGCTTTAGATTCCCTTCCCCTCTCTCATTAGACCCATTAGCCCTCTCCATCCCTAGTGACCCATAAGTAATTACTACTTGATATAGGTAGAATCTAACACTCTTGCTCCATATTGTTCGTCCTGTTTGTATTGTTTCGTCGGGGCCCAGTTGCTGCGCTAGGTAGCACTGCCACTGGGTAGCCCCTCAGCCCAGGGCCTGAAATCGGGCGCCACGCCAAATAGCGAAAAGCAATAGCTTGCCTACCAACCCACCGCTGTTTTGATTTTCGTAGGTACACTATCCACTTTATCTTTCACTCTAGGGAAATTATGCGCACCAACCAAAATGAGGATCGTTGCCCTGTAAAGGGATGTCCTCATAAGCGTGAAGAAGAAGAAGAGTACTGAATGATACAGGCTAAACACACACAGGCAAGCTTTTTCATCTTCCCTTGTGCACAGCGAAGAACTAATGCAGCAGGCCTATGTTTGAAGTCATGTTTGTAAGATTACCTTGAGAACGTAGTGAGGTCGCAGCTAATCTGTTACAGTTAATCCTTCGTCTTCCGCTTGCTCTCGGTCAGCTCTGAACACAGTACTGTGTACTACCTTTGTCCTTGCTCGAAACGAAGTATGGCAGTCGGGAAGAGTGATTTCCCCTGAATGACTTGTTGCCTGAAACTCCCAAATAAACCACAGACCGATTGGTTAGAACTGCTTTACGTCCTCCAATGCATGAAGGGCCTGCTACTGTACTTAGGACATGAGTTTTCAAACTGTTGTGATGGGGTGGAAGGAGGAAGAAATTAAATGGTAGTAATAGGGGAAGGGCCCCTAATATGGACCACTTTTTGTTTCATGTTTTCTTGCGAAGAAGTTTCATTTTGTGTTTGGTAGTCCTTCTCTCTTAGGTTAACCGTTAGGCCTAATTAGAGTGAAATAGCTTTGATAGACATTCAGCAAAAATTAAATACAGGAAAAAAAATCACAAATGGTCCATATTAGGAGCCTGGGCGCCCAATATGGACCAGTGAAGCGGCCTTCATGAATCACTGTAAAAAGCCTCCCCCTATACTTCAAAATAACATGATGCAACTTAGTGTGCAAGTCAGACTAATTCAAATATGCTTTAGATTTATCTTTTTCGGGTTGATGAGAGCATTATTTGAAGCACACCAGGAAACTGAAGAAGCTTATCAAAAACAGAGTGAAAATAAGTGAAATTATCAACTTCCACAAAAAAAAAGACTATTTGTAATATTTTTTTGAAATCTCGAGGGCTTGTCATAGGATATTTTCAGCAAGCTTCTTAATGAATTAATCAAAATTGCCTTTAGCTTTTATTTTCTTCGATTTGTTGAAGGTGGTCCATATTAGGGGACTCACACATATTTTGAGGTTTTGCTATTATTTTTTGTTTGCAGTAGAAACTCGCGGTAAACACTGCTAAAATGTAACAAATACGGTCTTAGCTGTCATATACAGCCATTTGTGTGTGATAAAAGCTTTGGCTGTGGACAGAAACGAGTCCGTTATAGGCAGAAAATTTAGAGTGAACGCTGCTAAAAGTGAAAAAAAGCGAAAAACCTAACGGTTTTGAGGTTTGTGTTTCTGCAACGGTTTTGACATGTGCAACTTATCCAGAGAGGGTGAATAAAGCGAATGAAATTGTTTTGAGCGCTCTAGCGCCGTTAGTTTGTCAGAACAGGAGGTGGTCCATATTCGGACCCGGTCCATATTAGGAGCCTTTCCCTTTTGCCTAGTAGTGAAGTAATCAACAGGTTTTTAATTTGCGTGGTACATTTATTTACATGTGATTGTCTCACTATTTCGGTTTCAGTGTGACCTCTCATCTCTTTTTACATTTAGTCAAGTTTTGACTAAATGTTTTAACGTAGAGGGGGGAATCGAGACGAGGGTCGTGGTGTATACATGTGCGTGTGTGTGTCTGTGTGTGTGTGTATGTGTGTGTGTGTGTGTGTGTGCGGTGTAGAGCAATTCAGACTAAACTACTGGACCGATCTTTATGAAATTTGACATGAGAGTTTCTGGGTATGATATCCCCATACGTTTTTTCATTTTTTTGATTAATGTCTTTGATGACGTCATATCCGGCTTTTCGTGAAAGTTGAGGCGGCACTGTCACGCCCTCATTTTTCAACCAAATTGGTTGAAGTTTTGGTCAAGTAATCTTCGACGAAGCCCGGACTTTGGTATTGCATTTCAGCGTGGTGGCTTAAAAAATAATTAATGACTTTGGTCATTAAAAATCTGAAAATTGTAAAAAAAAATTGTTTTTTTATCAAACGATCCAAATTTACGTTTATCTTATTCTCCATCATTTTCTGATTCCAAAAACATATAAATATGTTATATTTGGATTAAATACAAGCTCTGAAAATTAAATATATAAAAATTATTATCAAAATTAAGTTTTCCAAATCAAATTAAAAACACTTTCATCTTATTCCTTGTCGGTTCCTGATTCCAAAAACATATAGATATGATATGTTTGGATTAAAAACACGCTCAGGAAGTTAAAACAAAGAGAGGTACAGAAAAGCGTACAAATGCTACCCCGCTCTTCTTGTCAATTTCACTGCCTATGCCGTGAGCGATGGACTGACGATGCTACGAGTATACGGTCTTGCTGCGTTGCATTGCGTTCAGTTTCATTCTGTGAGGTCGACAGCTACTTGACTAAATGTTGTATTTTCGCCTTACGCGACTTGTTCATTTTTGGCTCACGTAAGTGTAGCCTATGCGATGATAAACTTTGTCTGTCTGTGCGTGCGTGCGTGCGTGCGTGCGTGCGTATGTATGTATGTGTGTATGTCTGTGGTAGAAACTTTAACATTTCCGAGTCTATGGATTACGTCAGTCTCGGTCAAAAGTGTTCGACGTGTGTGATAGAAACTATTTGAAGACGTCACATTATGACGTAAGAGGGTTAGACGTCACGCAAAGGAATTACTGAAAGTCTCGGTCATTGTTATTGTGAGCGGGCCGAGACTTCTTGGCAGATCCAGGGTCTCGCTTTCTTGCATAGTTTCACCTATGCTTACTGTGTGTGTGTGTGTGTGTGTGTGTGTGTGTGTGTGTGTGTGTGTGTGTGTGTGTGTGTGTGTGTGTGTGTGTGTGTGTGTGTGTGTATGTGTGACGGAGTGATTGAGTTTGTGTTACTGTTTGTCGATTTCTTACGTGAGCCTTGAAGGCTTCGCCTCTTGTTTCCAGTGTATTCATGTGCGCCGACTAACAAGCTGGTGTGTGTGTGTGTCAGTGTGTGTGTGTGTCAGTGTGTGTGTGTGGAGTGACGGCCGGTGTGTGTGTATGTCAGTGTGTCAGTGTGTGCGTGCGTGCGTGTGTGTGTGTGTTTGTGTGTGTGTGTGTGTGGACTGTGAGCCAGTGTGTGTGTGTGTGCGTGTGTGTGTGTTTGTTTGTGTGTGTGGTGTGTGTGTGTCAAGGTGTGTGTGTGTGTGTGTGTGTGTGTGTGTGCGTGCGTGCGACGGTGTGTGTGTGTGTGTGCGTGCGGCCGCGTGCGTGTGTCACAGTGCGTGCGTGTGTATCAGTGTGTGTGTGTGTGTGTAAGTGTAACTGTGTCAGTGATAGACATTCTACCAACAAGTGTATACAAGAGAAAAAGCCTTACGTTCTAGTGGTTCAAGTGTGTTTCTGCAACTGTTTATAACCAGAGAGGGTAAAGTACAGCAAATCATGAAATTGTTTTGAGCGCTGCAGCTCTGGCACCGGTTAGTTTGTCAGAACCGCCGGAGAGGGTCCATATATCAAGTTAGGCAACCTTCCTCGAACACTGAATCTCTTGTGCACACTATACTAATGAATAACAAGACAAAAAGGCGCTTTACTTGTGCCAGTGTGTAAATTAGAAATTTAATTAAACGAATTAGGAGGGAAATGACAGACAGACAGACAGATAGACACACACACACACACACACACACACACACACACACACACACACACACACACACACACACACACACAGTAGCTAGACTCTTTGGTTTTATTAATTCATCAACAATGCCATTCAAGCAAAGATATTGATATGTCTCCAATTAAAGCGATGATCGTATGCATGCAATATCTTGGCCAGAAGTAAGACCTGAACACCTGCAAACCCTTGTGGAAACCTGCCAAGTGTAGCAATTTGCATTTTTGTGTGTGGCATATTTAGCCAAGAAATTCAAGTTATGTTTTAGTATATCATTGTGTAGAACTTGCTCGCACAACCACGTTAAGGCTTTTTTTGCGCAAGAATAATATACATTTTGAATTAAAAAAAAATTTTTTTTTAAGAAACACCGGCCAATAGAGAATGTTTGCAGACAGTATTTCATGGCACACATTCTGATCACCTACACAGAGTGAGAATCAGAAATGAAAACAGGGATTCAGAAGAAAGAGCAAACTGTTGCATCTTTGTGAATATTTGTTTGAGCGTAGTAATTCTAAGTTTGACGGAACAGCGTAGAAATTTGTCTTAACATGTTGCATGCTACGCTGAAAGTGTAACAGTTGGAGCGTAACAGTTGGAGCGTAACAGTTGGAGTGTAACAGTTGGAGCGTAACAGTTGGAGCATAACAGTTGGAGTGTAACAGTTGGAAGCTAGTGGATCTGTCAAAATGCTTTTCTCAGGAAAGTAGGCTTATGTGTTTCTAAAACCGACAGAGAAAATTTTAGCGAAACAAGAAAAGCAAATGCTTACACGACTCGCCTTCGTCACCGCCGCAACCCCTCCCCCCCCTCCCCCTCCCCTGGACCTCCCTCCCTTTTAAAGCCCCCAACCCCCGATCATACCCTAGCTCCACCTCTTCAAGATACTGTTTTCTCAGATATTCTGTTCATAACCTCTGTAAGTTTAACCCAATTATTAAGACCTGATTTTCTCAGGGTTTTGTTTGTAAAGGAGGTTTCCACTACTGTGAAAGTCGAGCGTCGTAACCTCGAAGGGTCACGTGACGAGTTGGCGGTCCAGGCTATTTGGTCTATGGGTGAGTCAAAAACGGAAGAAGAAAAATGACAGCATTTAGGCAACAGTGGAAGTCGTGCTGAACGCTGACCCCTCTACTTCTGACGTCGTGGCCACCGACACTGACTCCGCGTCATCATCACGCTCCGTGACGTCTTCGAGCGCTGGCGGCTTCCTGGCGTAACTGGACACTTTCCGGGACATCACGGTGATTCCTACGGCCGCCGTACGGGGTCTGTCCTTGTTCCTGGCCCAGTCGACAACACTGGCGAGCAGAGCGGTCAGCCCTACGGCCGCCACAACCCCTCCCCCCACGGCTGTCATGATGGCCAGCTGACCACTCGACTCGCTCACCTGTGTTTTACTGCGGGCCGTCTCGATCGACCCTGTAGCGTTGTCCGTGTCAGTGTCGGTCTCCGTGGCGGTGGCGTTTGTGGCGGTGGCGTTGGGGAAGGGAGGGAGGTCGGTGACGGTGGTAGTGTTGGACCAGGTGCGGTCGAAGAGGTGGTTCGGGACACACCCGGCGCTGATCATGCGTTTCTCGGGCTCGATGCCCTCTGGGATGACGTAGCGCAGTTCGCTGACCACATCGTGCACAGCCAGCACCTGTGACGTCATCCGACCAAATCTCGACTTGAATTTTTTGTATCACATGACCCCGAGGATAAACCAAACTGGTATAAATCTGGCAGCTAGATCATCAAACTCTTGAAGTGTGCAAAGTTCTAAAGTTCTAGCTTCAAAAACATCCTAGATAACATCAATGTCAATTGTAATTATGAATCGAACATGACCCCGCTGAGACGAGAGTCGAGCAAACTAGGCCTAGGGTGATCATCAGATCCAAGAAGTGTGCAAAGTTTCTAAGGTCTAGCTTCAAAAACGGGCCGAGATAACCTCAACGTTAAAGGCACAGTAAGCCTCCCGTAACCCATCACAGATACTGTCAGGCTTTTACACACAGTACAAACACCCTTTCATTTAAACACTCACCGCTTGAGAACATCCTAGGTGCCCTCCGTAAAGAGCGAGCAATTTTCAAAGAATGTATTTGTGCGTGGTTTATCTTACCCCTGAGCCATCGTGAACCCGTGTGATCCAGTTTCTCTTTTTCACAATGTAGTCGTCAGTTAGTAATTTGAATGCGACTCCATGTGAGCTTATCTGCAATAGCACGTTATTATGTACCTCTGACTATGCACGAAACAAACGCTGTGGTTCACAAGAACTCTAGCGATGGCTTTTGACTGTTCAGAGGAACTGGCGTTAGGCATAAACCGTCGTCTGTTACGAGAACCACGACCTTGCGTGACCCTGCTTCCGGACTTTTCTTTTTTCAAACTTTCAAAACTTCGAATTGTCTTGATGAAAAAAGAATTCTTTTATGATTTAAGAATGTTTGTGCATAACAAGCTGTCAATTTATTATTTAGATTTTAAAAGTTAGGTCTAGCGCCAAAACGCACCACGGTCCGATTGTCTACTGAGACAATCCGCAAAATTAATTCTTTGAAAATTACTCGCTCTGTACGTAGGGCACCTAGGATGTTCCCGTTTGGCGAGCGTTCAAATGGAAGGGTGTTTGTACTGTGTGTAAAAGCCTGACAGTATCTGTGATGGTTTACGGGAGGCTTACTGTGCCTTTAAGTGTCAATGAATCGAACATGACCCCGCTGTGACTAGTCAGGCAAACTAGGGTGATCATCAGACCCAAGAAGCGTGCAAAGTTTCAAAGGTCAAGCTTAAAAAAACATCCTAGATAACATCATGTTAAATTTATTTGAATCAAACAAAACACCTCTGTGACATTTGGCGTTGGTCAGTCAAACGGTTGTCAAGTCGGGCGATTATCAGACCCTAGAAATGCAAAGTGTCAAAGTTCTACCCTCAAAACCATTCGAGATTACATCAATGTTTTTTTTTTATGAATCGAACATGACCCCGCTGTGGCCCGAACTTTTACCCAGGATGACATAATTTATGAAGAGGTAGAATAAGACAACAGTTTAAAACTATGCACTTATAGTACATCGAGGTTATGAAGGCGAGATTGTGTGTACGTGTGCGAGATTAGAGATTGTGTGTACGTGTGCGAGATTATTGCTAACTACAGACAGTAGTAAATGTTTGACCCTGATTGTCAAGAACAGTGTGTGTGTGTGTGTGTGTGTGTGTGTGTGTGTGTGTGTGTGTGTGTGTGTGTGTGTGTGTGTGTGTGTGTGTGTGTGTGTGAGTGTTTATTGCTGAAGACTACAGTCAGTAGTATAAATACCTGTCGCTGGCTGCCTAGGTAGTCTTGATGTGTGACCGTGATTGAGAGAGAGAGAGAGAGAGAGAGAGAGAGAGAGAGAGAGAGAGAGAGAGAGAGAGAGAGAGAGATAAGAGAGAGAGAGAGAGAGAGAGAGAGAGAGAAAGAAAAAGAGAGAAAGAAAGAGAGAAAGAGAGAGAGAGAGAAAGAGAGAGAGAGAGAGAAAGAGAGCGAGAGAGCGAGTGTGTGTGTGTGTGTGTGTGTGCGTGTGTGTGTGTGTGTGTGTTTATTGCTGAAGACTACTGCCAGTTGTAAATACCGGTCACCGCTGTCCAGGTAGCTGTGAGGTGTGGCCGTGTTTGTCAAGGCCAGAGTGTGTGAGTGTTTATTGCTAAAGACTACAGTCAGTAGTTAATACCTTGCGCCGACTGTCCAGGTAGCCTCGATCCGTGGTCGTGTTCATCATGCGCAGAGTCTGGATCTGCGCCAACTTGTTCAAGCTGTGTGTCAGCTTAAACTCGTACTCGTTGTCATAGCTCACTCCTGTTGCCTGGCAACATACGATCAAAATTGATAGTTGAAATGTTGCCTGGCAACACAGGATCACAAAGTGATAGTTAAAATGTTGTCCTGCAACACAGGATAAAACAAGTCGCGTAAGGCGAAAATACAATATTTAGTCAAGTAGCTGTCGAACTCACAGAATGAAACTGAACGCAATGCCATTTTTCAGCAAGACCGTATACTCGTAGCATCGTCAGTCCACCGCTCATGGCAAAGGCAGTGAAATTGACAAGAAGAGCGGGGTAGTAGGTGCGCTAAGAAGGATAGCACGCTTTTCTGTACCTCTCTTTGTTTTAACTTTCTGAGCGTGTTTTTAATCCAAACATATCATATCTATATGTTTTTGGAATCAGGAACCGACAAGGAATAAGATGAAAGTGTTTTTAAATTGATTTGGACAATTTAATTTTGATAATAGTGTTTATATATTTAATTTTCAGAGCTTGTTTTTAATCGGAATATAACATATTTATATGTTTTTGGAATCAGCAAATGATGGAGAATAAGATAAACGTAAATTTGGATCGTTTTATAAATTGTTATTATTTTTTACAATTTTCAGATTTTTAATGACCAAAGTCATTAATTAATTTTTAAGCCACCACGCTGAAATGCAATACCGAAGTCCGGGCTTCGTCGAAGATTACTTGACCAAAATTTCAACCAATTTGGTTGAAAAATGAGGGCGTGACAGTGCCGCCTCAACTTTCACGAAAAGCCGGATATGACGTCATCAACGACATTTATCAAAAAAATGAAAAAAACGTTCGGGGATTTCATACCCAGGAACTCTCATGTCAAATTTCATAAAGATCGGTCCAGTAGTTTAGTCTGAATCGCTCTACACACACACACACACACACACACACACACACACACACACACACAGACACACACACACACGCACATACACCACGACCCTCGTTTCGATTCCCCCTCGATGTTAAAATATTTAGTCAAAACTTGACTAAATATAACAAGAAGGGCAAAGCCCATACGACTCACATGCTTGACCTTGACCTTTACAGCAATGACATCATACACTAAGAACTGCTTTACACATTTTTCCTACCAACAAGGTCAAGGTCATCCAAGGTCATGCAACACAAAGCTGTTAATTCAAGACATAGGAAGTACAATATAAGATGTTTGATGGGGTGTTGACAGACCAGCTTTTTTGTCGGTCCGAGGGGGAGCATATCGTCTTTTGTTTCATATTTATTGACCAAGGCCGAAGGCCGCGGTCAATAAATATGAAACAAAAGTCGATATGCCCCCCGAGGACCGACAAAAAAGCTAGTCTGGCAACAAACCATCAAACATCGTTTTTGTCATCATTTTGGTGGTTCAACATTAAGTGAAAAATCAACACAGGGAGCCATGGTTTGACACGCGAGTTCTGTTATTATAATGCATGTTCGGGGCCCCAGCACGTTGTTCAAAGCTGGCGTGCGAAAGCAACTTACTGTGTGTGATTTGAGTTTATAATGTTGAGACAAGTATGTCAGGTTTGAGGATGCGAAGTTCTGTAGGTTCCGACTACAGAGTGGTGTGTGAAACCAACAGTAAGCGCCTTTGAGACGATAGTGCCCACATGTTGCATTCGAGCGATGGGATTGTCGTATTTCAAACGAGGTGATTTACTTGCACAGTCAGCGTTGACCATCTCACAACAGATCTGTTATGTGGATTATCGTGCGACGTTCGAGTCGGGGGCAAGGAATCGCAGGAAGCAAAGATGAGTCTTTTTCCATTGTCACCTTTCTTTCCGGTTGTTGGTGCATATAATATTGTGCGGACAAAATGATGCGACGGCGAGTGTTTTTTGCCTCCAAGATTTTGTGGTGTGGGTATTGTTTTGCTCGTTTCATACCCACACCAAAACCTGAAACACACCCCACCCCACCCTCCCCCTCCCTCACAATCAGTCCATGAACACAAACACTGACACACACAAATTAATGATCAAGTTACCCCCCCCCCCCCCCAACCCTTCACTTGCACACCTGCAACGCAGACGATCATATCATTGATTAAATATTCATATAGGTCAGTGTTGGGTTTTTTGTTCGTGTTTGTGTTATTGCAGAATTGGTTTTCTCTTATTGCTACACGTGTCTCTTCATTACATTTCACCATCGCCCTACCACCCTGCCCCTCTCGGTATTCCACCCCTCGGTTTTCAGTGGTAAATATTAGTAATCGAAAATTGAAGCTACGTTGAGTCAAAGGTCACAGAAGATTTGCATCGTGCAGCACTGCACGAATTGGGTCAAAGGACACAAACGATTTGCGTCGTGCCGCGAAGGAAAGATAATCGCGATCTTGTTTCTCATTGCCTCTCTGTTTTTCATTAGACTTGTCATTCTGCTTGCTCGGCTTTGTCAGATGTCTTCATTTCTTGTTGCTATGTTCTTTGCTTTTTTATTATTATTTTTTTATTTGCGCTTAGTTTATCGATACAACGTCTTGTGCACGGGTCAAAATGTGTGTGTCAGGGGTCAATTGGTTTGACTTAAAACTTGACGTTCGTGTTTCTCCAAAGAGATACACGCACTCCATGACATTGTGAGAAGATAAAACATATCGATAGGTTTCATTTGTTTGCGATAAAGCATAAATGTATGACCTTTGATGAGGTAGTTTTGTTTTTTGTTTACATTTGCCAGTTCGTATTTGGAACTTGGCGAAGCAGTGTCGTCTGTTTAGGTCTGGGGAAACGCCAATGAAAAGAGCCGAAGAATCCTCGAGCGTTTCTATTGGGTTTGCTTTTGATTATCCATGTAATAGGGCTTCCTGCAACTATGGTAACCGGGGATTTATTCCCCGGGGAACATGAGATTTATTTCCCAGGTGCTTGTGAATGAAAACTCGTGAAAATGATGACAATGGTGCTTATTGGCTCTTTCTACCATGAGATATGGTCACTTTTAGTGGTTCACTACCTTATTTTGGTCACATTTCATAAGGGTCAAAGTGACCTTGATCTTGATCATATGTGACCAAATGTGTCTCATGATGAAAGCATAACATGTGCCCCACATAATTTTTAAGTTTGAAACAGTTATCTTCCATAGTTCAGGGTCAAGGTCACTTCAAAATATGTATACAATCCAACTTTGAAGAGCTCCTGTGACCTTGACCTTGAAGCAAGGTAAACCAAACTGGTATCAAAAGATGGGGCTTACTTTGCCCTATATATCATATATAGGTGAGGTATTGAATCTCAAAAACTTCAGAGAAAATGGGAAAAATGTGAAAAATAGCTGTTTTTTAGGCAACATTTATGGCCCCTGCGACCTTGACCTTGAAGCAAGGTCAAGATGCTATGTATGTTTTTTGGGGCCTTGTCATCATACACCATCTTGCCAAATTTGGTACTGATAGACTGAATAGTGTCCAAGAAATATCCAACGTTAAAGTTTTCCGGACGGACGGACGACTCGGGTGAGTACATAGACTCACTTTTGCTTCGCATGTGAGTCAAAAAGAGAGTTAAAATGTTGCCTGGCAACACGTACCCCCCCCCCCCCCCCCCTCACACCCACACATTCCGGTAACCCGCATGCCCCACCCCGCCCCACTTACCCCGCCAAGCCCCCCTCCCCCAACGCCCCCCCCCCCCCCACCCCCACACACAGACACACTCCTTTCATCTTCACAACCCCGCCCCCGCCCCAACCTCAGGGAAAGCGGGCTGTCAGCATACCTCACAGGAGGCGGTGAGACCCAGACCCTGAGTCAAGCTGTTGGTCTGCTGAATCCTAACGCCGGTGAGAAGGAAGACCTTCATCACGAACGAGGAAGTGAAGGATTCGGGCAGCTCCTCGGCGTTAGGAGGAAGGTAAGTCGCCATGCACTCGGCCTGCCTCAGGTGGTGTTTGGCGGCCACAGAAATGTTGTAGCACAACTCAAATTCCCCGCCAGGCTTCTCTGGGGGTCGGGTGAGCGTGTAGTCGTCGTCAGGGTCCACTTTCAGGCGAAGTTCTGGCACCAGACCTTGTAATAATACAGTGGAACCTTCATTTTAAGACACCCCCCCCCCCAAATCTGAGAAAATCATGGAGGAAGTCCTCAAATGGGGGTGAGTGTACAGAGGTTATAAACAGAACGTCTAAGAAAACAGTGTCTTAAAGAGAGGAAGACGTAAATTGGGGGGGGGGGGGGGTCATAAAAAAGGGGGGGGGGTCCACACAAAAAAGAGGGGGGGGGGGGTCAACACAAAAAATGAGGGGTCCACCAAAAAAAATAGGGGGGGGGGGGGGTCCTCCTGTATGATGTTGGGTGTTCAGGCCCCCACAAAAATATGTTGGTTTAGGGTAACCCGACCGACCCTATTTTTTCCCGCCGACCCTGAAGTTTTTTTTTATCATTTCTCAAAAAAACAAAAAAAAAGTAGGTAGAAAAGTCTAAGATGCATCACATACTCTTATTTTCACCGATGGTTCCAGACCTTGGGAAAGTGAGAAAGCGGTGAGGTGGGAGATATTGGTACGACGTCAGTCTGAATTCTCAGCTATGAATTTAACACACTAAAGTTCAAGATTACCGGCATCAAGATTACTGGTGACATAGTTTATATAATCATAATACTATACTGACCTCGCCAGCGCTGAGAAGAACAGCACATGAGGGCATAATGGTGGACTCTCAAGGCGTTGGTAGCTTTCACCGTGATGTTGACCTGACCACACACACTGCCGATAGTTAGGACTGCTGTGAGTATGACCGTCAACGTCCCGGCCATTTTGGTGTACTTTACGCCAGGGCTAAAAAGAACGACGTATCAATTAGTAGTGACGACTCAGATGACGTCAAACACTTTCGGGTTCGAAATCTCGGCGTGTCTTGCCCAGCCCTGAAGTCCTGTCTCGCAGTTGTTCGATTTGGCCAGCCTCGAGCTTACCTCACACAGGAATTCACGACTTGCAGGACCCCTTGACCCAGCTACGTGCCGAGGATCGAACTAATTTGAAGATGACATTGTGTTCGATTTACAATGTGGTGAATATTATGATAAACGGCAAAGAAAGAAAAAGCATTTTATTTTAACATCTTAGGGTAAAGGGGGCTAATTTGGACACCCTAAGAACTAGACGTTGAGAATGTTTGGCTTCAATGTATTTCTTTGTGATTTCGTTTATGTACATATTTCGCATGTAATACCCGAACCCCACGAATTACCTTTGGAGGCAAAGCCAGTCATAAAGTTGTCCGAATTTTAGAGCTAAATGAATAGCCACATACAAACTGCTATATAGGTACAGAAAAGTGTCCAAGAGCATTCAAGGAGACAGCAACAGCAAGACTCAAACATCCTTCTGCACGCTTCCTTTTCTTTTCATATTCAGCTGCTTTACCGCAATGTTTGGCGATGCTTTTCTCAACACGTCTGGTCTGTCAGAACACAGTGATTGGAATACCAAACGATCACGGATGACGAAAGCTGAACTGACATCACATTCAAGCTGCGAGTTAAAGAATGGAACTTTATGCGTGCCAATAGGGCGTATGCATAAACTGACTTATGAGAGTAGTTTCCCTTGTTTGGGATACCAAACAATGGCGTCAGCGAAGGGAAAGCCTGCTACCCGTGAGCGAGTTACAGTCGTTCTTGCGTGAAAGAGGCGTCACGTTTAGCGATTACCGCAAGCATGAACTGTCCGTATTAGTGCAGAAAGCATTTGAAATCAAGTTGCCCATCGATCCCGAGGCGCTGATCGAGGATCGAGCCGAAGTGATCGGCTTGAAACTGCGCGATTTAGCCGGTCCAGAAAGAGCGGTGCGTCCCGCTAGCGCTACGTGTCATTTGTGCTACGTATCGTTGGCGCTATTTTCTCTAGTGCTATCGACACAAATTGACAAAAAAGGAGTAGTGCTATCGGCACGTATTGCTATTGCCACAATTCACACATGCCATTATCACCTCCCCCTCTCTCTCCCCATCTGTCTTCTCTCGCTCTTTCTTTCTCGCTCGCTCTTTCCCCCTCCCCCCGCCTCTCCCCCCCCCCCCTCTACATCCACGGATGTTTTTCTGTGTGTGAGTTTGTGTGTACGATACTGTGTGTACGTTTGTGTGTGTGTGTGTGTGTGTGTGTAATGAAGAGAGAGAGAGAGACAGAGCGAGAGAGAGAGAGAGAGGGAGAGCGGTAATTGAATTTGCCTTTTACCGAATGAAAACAATTGTCAAAAACAGTGCATTAAGAACTAAAACCAACCAACCATGAAATAACAAGAGGCGAAGCCTTCAAGGCTCACGTAAGAAATCGACAAACAGTAACACAAACTCAATCACTCCGTCACACACACACACACACACACACACACACCACACACACCACACACCACACACACACACACACACACACACACACACAGTAAGCATAGGTGAAACTATATGCAAGAAAGCGAGACCCTGGATCTGCCAAGAAGTCTCGGCCCGCTCACAATAACAATGACCGAGACTTTCAGTAATTCCTTTGCGTGACGTCTAACCCTCTTACGTCATAATGTGACGTCTTCAAATAGTTTCTATCACACACGTCGAACACTTTTGACCGAGACTGACGTAATCCATAGACTCGGAAATGTTAAAGTTTCTACCACAGACATACACACATACATACGCACGCACGCACGCACGCACAGACAGACAAAGTTTATCATCGCATAGGCTACACTTACGTGAGCCAAAAACCACCCTCCATCCCTCTCTCTCTTTGTTAACTGTCTCTCTCTGTTAACTGTCTCTCTCTCTGTTAACTGTCTCTCTCTGTTAACTGTCTCTCTCTTCCGCTTTCTCGCTCTTTCTCTGTATTTCTGTCTGTCAACCCCCCCCCCCCCCCCCGGATCTCTCTCCCCCTCTAATTTAATAAAATAATTTGGGAGAGAAGAAAAGGTTTCACTAATATCCTCGGTTATACCTTGTGTCAATATTTGTATTTAAAAATATATGCAATAACACTGTCTTACAATTTGTCAAAAACAAAGCACTTTTTCTTCTAAAAAGATCAAATTCCGAGAGAAACAACTGAAAATCATGCAGAGACTTTCTTCCAAAAATTACATTACAAATCTCTGGCAAAGTGAGAGGAAAAACAAAATATTCCTTCAGAGATTGCGAGAGAGAGAGAGAGAGAGAGAGAGAGAGAGAGAGAGAGAGAGAGAGAGAGAGAGAGAGAGAGAGACACACACACACACACAAGACAAGACAAGACAAAGACAAATTATTTATTAACGAGGGTAATGGCATAAACAAACCGGTGCTTTTTCACATCCAGCCCTCGCACATGGGAGGGTTTAATCTAATGATAATACGTTTAAAAAAATGTTAGAATATGAATTAAAGAAGTAAAAAAAAGCAAACAACCGAACAAACAAACGATTAACAGACTAAACAAACAAACATACATACAAACTAACATAACAAAGAGAGAGAGAGAGAGAGAGAGAACTCAGAATGGTTTATTATATTAAGGTCACAGAGAGAGAGAGAGAAAGAGAGGGACAGAGAGAGAGAGAGACAGAGTGAGTGAGCGAGCGAGTAAGCAAGAGAGAGAGATAGACACACACACACACACACACACATATATACACACACACTGAAACAGACACACACACGCACACACATACACAGACATAAATATATACACACACAAACCGGAAGGAGTGAGAGCGCGAGAAAAAATGAGAAAGAGAAAGTCGTCAGTAAGTAGTGGTATTGACACGTAGCGATAATGACACGTAGCGCTAAAAGATGTAGTGCTGTCGACACGTAGTGATAATGAACGAATGATAGCGACTCATAGACAAATTATTTGTAGCACTAATCAACGTAGCGATAGCGGCACGTAGCACAAATGACACGTAGGACAAATGACACGTAGCACAAATGACACGTAGCGCTAGCGATACGCACCCCAGAAAACCCACGACGACGCAATGTTCAGCTGCAGAATCCTGGTTTCTTGTCAGGAAGAACCAACATAAACATTCTACCTGTAGCAAGCTGTGACCCAGCGCTGACACTTATCGTAGTGATAATTAAACTTTCCAGGCTTCACGAATGGAAAAAAATTCGATCCACACACACCGTTCGGGATACCTAGTGTCCATATTGCACACTCCCCATGCACATCCCCCATGCACATCTTTTCTGTCTCGGCATTTTATAACCTCAAAAATGTCACAGTCTACACAGCACTGTGAAAACAAAAACACGCCATGTTTGTTATCCCTTTCAAGGGAAGCTACTCTCGCGCTCTCCTCCCGCGCGATTTACGAATATGGACTATTCAGTCCCGCCGTCATAAGAAATCTGTCTGCTACGAAAGAATGCGTTGACAAATGGACATATGCACACACACCATGTCAAATACAGTTTCATCTGTAAGTATAAGATTTCAAGACGCATTTATTCATTTTGCCAGTGATTCATTTAAATCAAAGTAATCTGTCTGCTTCCCAACCGCCTCAACCGAACAGCCCAGATCTATTTTTGTTCAACGTTACCAGAGAAATATCTCTCAGATTGATGCCAAATGTAGCAACATTCTATTTTTGATGGATTTGTCGTGATGTTTTTCGTCAGGTCACGCCTATCTTGAAAACTATGCGTAGCATAGAACCAGCGCCCTTCAAACAATGTTTTCTGTGGAATTTAAAAGGATGGATGTTTCTGCGGAATCAATTGACAGTGTTTTGAACTTGAACTTGAACTTGAACTTGAACTTGAAGTTTACTATGTGGTAGGCTGTGTAGCCTTTACATAGGTCCTATTGACTGTAGCATGCGTGGCGGGCTGTTCTACAATCTAGACTAGGCAGGTAGGGTTGTACATAGAAGTACTGTGGCGCCAGAAATTGTCTATCCTGGTCTTAAAGCTGTTGACTGATGGCGCTGTTACTGCCTCTTCAGGCAAACTGTTCCAGGTGTTCACTACTCGCTGGGAGAAGTAATTGCTTCGTACGTTCAGTCTACAGTGGTCTTTGCCGAGTTTCAGAGAGTGGCCTCTAGTGTCTCTACTGCTGATGGGCTCAAAGTGGGGTCTGTCCGCTTCGTACATGCCGTGCACATACCTGAAGGTGTCTATCATGTCGCCTCGCAGGCGACGGTGTTCCAGGCTTGGAAGTTTCAGAGCTTTCAGCCTCTCACAGTAGGGCTCGTCTTTCAGACCTGGAATGAGTTTGGTCGCTCTGCGTTGCACGTTCTCCACTTCAGCACATATCGTCTTGTTGTGTGGCTGCCACACTGAGTGCCCGTATTCCAGCTTAGGTCGGACCAGACTCTTGTATAGTTGGATGAACATTTCCTCCGTCAGGTAGTCAAAAGTTCTCCTGATGACGCCCACGATCTGGTTGGCCTTTCCAGAGACTATGCTGACGTGTTCTTTGAAGCTCAGTCTGTTGTCGACGTGCACACCCAAGTCTTTCTCCACCTCACTCTCCTGTAGCTCAATGTTGACATCCACTCCTCCCCTCTTCCCCTTCATAAAGTACTTTGCCTCGGACTTCTTGTTGCCGAGCTTCAAGGTGTGGCACTTATCTGGGTGGAAGCGGAGCAGCCAGTTGTCCGACCACTGTTGTAGACTGTCCAGGTCATGCTGTAGTGCCTCTGGTCCCCCCTCTGTGTCGCTGCGGGTGTAGACCTTCGTATCGTCGGCGAATAGGCGGACAGGACAGGAACACACCTCCGGCAGGTCGTTGATGTAGATGACGAAGAGTAGAGGCCCGCAAACGCTGCCTTGCGGCACGCCGCTAGTAACTTTAGCTTGCTGTGAGGATGCTCCGTTAACCACTACGCACTGGGTTCTGTCCGTGAGGAATGACTCCACCCATCTTAGGACCTTTCCTTGGATTCCGTGGGCCGCAACTTTTGACAGCAGACGTTTGTGAGGCACCGAATCGAACGCTTTCATGAAATCAGTGTAAATGATGTCCACACTCCCGCCATCGTCAAGAACCTCAGTCCAGGCATCCAAAACATCCAGGAGTTGAGTCACGCATGACCGACCTGCGACGAAACCGTGCTGCTCTTTGTGGATAAGGTTATTCTCTGCCAGGTGCTTCATGACTCTCTCCCTCACTAGACCCTCCATCACTTTGCACAGGATACAGGTCAGGCTCACCGGTCTGTAGTTGCCTGGGGTCAGGCGACTGCCTTTCTTAAAGATGGGAGTCACCGTAGCTCGTTTCCAGTCGCCTGGTACTTGTTCGGCTGCCAGAGAGCGACGGAAGAGTTCCGCTACTGGGTGTGCTAGTGACTCCGCAGCCGTCGAGAGTACCAAGGGGCTGATGCCATCCGGTCCACCCGCTTTGTTCGTCTTCAGACCCTGGAGCTTCTTCTTCACCTCCTCATCCTTGATGTCGAAGTCAACGAGTGCTTCTCCGTAGTTGTAGGTTGGAGGCTGTGGTAGTGGGCCGTCATCTTCATTGGTGAATACACTCTGAAAAAAAGTGTTGAGCAGCTCTGCCTTGTCCCGGTCTGCTGTGGCTCGATTTCCGTCCTCTGTCTTTAGGTCGCCCACGCCCGATCTTGTCGAGGTCTTGGACTTCACGTATGACCAGAATGCCTTGGGGTTGGTCCTGGCGCTCTTTGCGACCGTTTTCTCCAGCTTCTTTTTTGCTCTCCTGCAGGCTGCCGATGCCCGATTCCTTGCTCTTACATAGGCCGTGTAGTCCTCCCCACTCTTCGTCTGTAGCCATCGTCGGAACAGTTTGTGCTTGGTTCGTACTGAGGTCAGCGTGCCACCATCCATCCACTTCTGCCTGCGTCTGCCTTGTGTGTTGCGTTTTGGTACTGCCTTCTCAACTGCACTGGAGATCTTGCCTTTCAGCAGGGTCCAGTATTCTTCCACTTTCAGTCCCTTTCCCTCTCTCTTCCAGTCGATCGCTCCCAGTTCCCTAGTCAGGACGTCCGCATCCATTTTTGCGTAGTTGAAAGAAGTGCGTGCTGTGGGCTTCTTCATGTTCATGCTCAGGTCGATGATGAGGGTGAAGTGATCGCTCTTGCCCATACCTGGCGTGGTGCTGATTTCTTCCACTGTGCCTTCCTCGCTGGTCAAAACCAGGTCCACTATGTTGGCCTTCTGCCCTGGGCGAAACCTTGTGGGCTCTTTTTGGTGCTGTACCAGAAATGCATCCTTTGTTGCTTTGACGAAAGAGGTTGCTGGGTGTGATGGTCCTGCTTCGCTGGTGCTCGAGTCCCAATCTATCTCTGGGTAGTTGAAGTCTCCCATAATCAGTAGCTCGTAGTGTTTCAGTTGTGCAGCCTTCACTAGTAGGGAGTTCAGCTTCTCGTTGTTGTCTTTGCTGGAGTTTGGGCTTCGGTAGACCAGCCCCACAAGCAGTGAGGGCAGGTTGTCTCTTTTGCATTCTGCTAGCATGTGTTCTTCAAAATCACTGTCTATAGTGTCTACAGGGGAGGGTTTCAGGCTGCTGTGTATGTACAGACATATTCCTCTTGATCCGGTTTCCAGATTATGAAACATTTCGTAGTCTGGTATTGCTAGTTCACACTCCTGCAAACTGTACCGAGCGTTCTTCGGTTTGATTTCCGTAATGCCAATGATCGAGGGTTTGTGGATCTCCACAAGGGCAGCAAGCTCAGCTCGCTTGGTATTCAGGGTGTCAACGTTACTATATATACAAGTGCAGTTGGCCTGAGTATGTACATCAAAGTCTTTTTTTCCCCGCAGTTTGGATCACGTTTAAAACTATTTACATTCTTCTTCCTCTTCTTCAACGTTCTTTGAGCGCTTCTTCCTCGCTGTCCATCTGGGCCAGCGGGTTCCTCCCGATGTTTACCACTTTGCCCTTCCTTCTGATCCAGATGGCATGTGTGTCGTTTTCCTGTAGTGACTGGGCCTTTCTCTCTTTCCATTCTAAAAAAAGAGCCTGCTCCTCTTGTCTTTCGCCCGGTGTCATATCTTTTCTTATTGCAATCTTGCTGATGAGCCTGGGGTCGTCTTCTGTGATACCCTTGGTGGCCTTTCTGAAGGAGGTGATGGTTTCATCTCTGGCTGCATCCGTGGCAAACGTCAGCCGAAGCGGCCTGGTTTTCTTCACCCCCTCTTCCTGGGCCTTGGGGTTTCCTAGCCGTCTGATGTTTGTGGGTTGATGTGGGCTTTTAGTCTCTGCCAAAATTGTCTGGACCAATTCCATGTCTTTCGTCTTGCTTTGATCGGTTGATGGGTCTTCTTCTAGTCTGAAGATGACAAGATTGCCTCTGCGTCGAGCTCTATCTTCCATTTCAGCGACCTGTTTTCTTGCCTGTTCGTCTGCTAGTTCTTGATGAGGGCCGCGCTCTCAATGCTACTTCCTGCTTGTGGTTCTGACATTTGTTCCATCTGTGCCTCTAGTTTCTCCACCCTTTTGTCCATGCCAGACGCCTCCATTGTTCCTACTCTCGAGTCTATGTCAGACACTGTGCCTTCCAGCTTGCTAATCCTCACATCCATCCTCATGAAATTGTTGAGAAACTTTGCGGCTAGGTCGTTGCATGGCCTTGGGCAATAGAAATGCAAGCATGATCTTTGCTTCGTACCTTCCTGCTGGAGGGATGCATACAAGTTATCATCAACTTTGACGCAGCTTGCATGGTACCATGCACTACATAACTCGCAGCTCAGAGCCTTGTCTTTCTCTTGTACATCTTGTTTGCATAAAGTGCACAGTACCTTGATCTTCTTGTTTTGTGTCTGGGGTTGTTTGCCTGTGCTGCCCGTGGAGTTGCTTCGGGTGCCAAGCCTGGATCTTGCCTGCTCGTCTCCCATTGCAGAAATGCACTGGCTCACCCGCCGCTCCCGTGGACCGTAAGTTGCCAACGCTGCACTGTTTACGCCTCAATACTAACAGTGGTGGGACCGCACTGTCTAATCATGAGTCAAAAGTTATTCCGCACTCCTAGCTTGACGGTTGTCTCTTCACAGCAATAATGCACTGCCACAAAAGTAGGCTGTCGAATGTTATAAAGTTATCGTCTGTACGTACCTCGCCTACCAACCGGAAGTTCCTAGTTTCCAAATCACCAGTCACTTTTCAGGCAACAAAGTCCAGAATGGTGAAAAGTACACCACCTTATCTTGAGTCAAAAGATATCCTGTTCACTTAGCTTGATAAGTCTCTGACTGAGATACGTATTCACTGCCACAGAGTTGATTTAATCCTATGTTTGTCTCCGCTCACCCCTCGCGTCAAACCGGAAGTGTCCAACTTTTCAGCTAAGTTAGCTTTTTCGAGCCACAATGTCCAAAATAACAGAAATAAATGTCCGTTTCGTGTGTCAAAGGTTATCCTGCACTATTATCCTGGCTGTCTTCAGTTCATATCACTTTTCAAAGCCTCAAAGATGGTTGAATCGAATGCTTTTGCCGGAGCCTCTCGGAGAGCCTACCTACCGCCACGCATGCGAGACCATCGACGAGGAGGTGCCGACTTCCTGTTTTGTTGTTGTTCCTCTGCCATCTAGAACTCGATATTGTGGAAGATTTTCAGTCACCTCTACCACTGATAGGGAGGCCCACAGTGAAAATCCAAAATGGCGGCCACAGCCGTGAATTTCTTTTACTTTTCTCTGAAGATTTGAAAGGCTTAATACATATTTCGAAAACGTCAAACAACTTGCAAACTTGAGTTTTGGAAACAAATTGAATTATATATTTGGGTCCACTTGGATAAACAGATAAAGTTAACTGTGCATGAAATCATGTTTGGAGTTAAAAATCGAAAAATGCATGCAACTCTGTTGAAAGAACTAAACTGCATAATTTTGGTTGCTAAAATGTGCATAAGTATTTATAAGAAAACCAAGGCTTCAATGCCTCTTTTTGTTATCTTGGAAAGGCAACTGCAGATCAGAAATATTTATTTCTGATTAAAAAGTTCCAAGACAAATATTTAGTACATTTTTTTTTAATAAAAACAAGTGTAAATGTTACCTCCACCCCCTGACCCCCCCCCCCCCCTTTCACTCTCTCTCTCTCTCTCTCTCTCTCTCTCTCTCTCTCTCTCTCTCTCTCTCTCTCTCTCTCTCTCTCTTTCTCTCTTTCTCTGTCGCTCTATCAGTACAGAAAGATGTCTTTATAATGAATTGTCAGAATGTATTCCAAATGAGTGTGGTCAATTATGTATCTATACATCCGTAGATGCCTTTCATTTGTTTCATGAATGTTAATACTATAGACTTTTTGAGTGGTAAATGTTGAAGGATGAAAGAAAATATATTGTGAGTGGACGGATGCATGTAATTCATTAAAAGCCCCACAATGATGTGCTTGGCAAAAAAAAAAAAAAAAAAAAAAAAGGGTTTCTCCAGTTGTTGTTCTTTTGAATGATTGTTGGTATGTGAACGTCCTGTTTTTGTTTCATGAGTAAAACAAGTCCCAAACTTACCCTAAAACGCTATCTTCCGCTTCGGACTTAGCCGCAGACGCGGTGTACAGGGAAAAAGCTATTTGACGTCGCGGCAAGCGGAACACTCGAAATCGTCACCCAAGTTCCAAGAGTGCGCAAAGGAAAACTATTTAAAGTTCAATACTGAAATTTAGTGTGGCATAAGATCAACCCTTTGTTATGATGTATTCGGAAGAGAGACTTACCAAAATTGTATTAACGTCTTAAAAAAAAGGTGGGTTCTGAACACAGTGTTTTATTTTTGGCACAGATGTTTCTGGAAATCGCTCTTTTCCGTCAATAATTTCAAAAGGCCAATCTATCAGTAGAATATCTTTTCTCATCAATGTGTGCATTACTTTGACCGGGCCAATCGATTGAAGTGAAGCGATTTTTCAACTGTTGTACTTCCGAAGACATGACTGTTGTCATTTGCTAACAGTCCGCATATTAGAAATAACGGTTTCATTACTGTTTAATTCGACCAAAACAAATTTCGAAGCGACCTCGCGAATTAGACAGAACAGCCGCAATGGGAACTTGAGCGCTCCTACCTGATTATGCCTGTCAGTCAAAGAATTCTCGTGACCTGAGTCAGCCAATCAGAGTAATACTCCTAATGTGATGAATATTCACAGATCAAATGCGTTTGACACACAACAATCTCACAAGATAAACCATGTTTAGCATGCGTTTCGGTTGCTTCGCTTTTTCTTGTTGAATAGAGAGTGACAGATTTAGAACCGACTCAATTTAAGACGGATGGGAAATGACGTAAAGATAGGGCCTACATTTGACGTAACGCGAGTGACGCAATTTCACTTGATTTTCCGAACTTAGGTAATTTAGATTTCAAGTGAGCGGGTCGGCATTTCACACTCAGAGGATGGGCGGTACCTTGCTGTTCCGTAAAGCACCCACCGACAAAACTCGCTTATCGGTATTTTTTTTAGATAAAGAGAGTATTATCTGACAGCATTTGAAATGTCATTCCTTGGAAAAAAATCACGCTGATGCTGTTGATTTATATTTTTACTTTGTTTTGTCAATGTTTAGCTTGATATACAAAAAGGGTCCCTGCCTGAACGTTATAACATTTATCAGGTCACCTAGAATCCGTCCTGGTTGGTCAAAAAGCCATATGGGGCACGGAATTGGTAATAAACGACTCTAACGCTAAGCTTACAATTTGTATGACCGGATCATAATCAGTTTTGACCTTGAAATTTGACGATGCTCAACCACATTTTAGTTTTCTCAGGAGATCTATTGTTTTAGATCTAAATAGAGTGTTTGGTAGTTATTTGAGATCTAGTCTAACTCCTCTGTCGCAAAATTGATCATTTCTTTTAACAAATACCAAATTTGGCACAGTAAGAGAGTTTTGTGTTCTGAACAAATCCTGATACAGAGCCATTGTGAAATATTATTATTTAACCCTACCCCCCCCCCCCCCCCCCCCCACCAGCCATAACGTCACATATTGGCTATGGTTCCCTCAGGTGTCTGCCTCTATGTACAGAATTAAAATCCACATTTATGCTCCAAATTGCACCACATTTTTGGTTGAGGTAGTTTGAGACATGGGGCCGGATTACATTTACCCCAGTTGCCATGGCAACACTGGCAAAGAGTGCCTTTGGCAACACCGAAGGCATTATTTTGCTCCAAATCGATCCAAATTTGATGTGTAGACAGTTTGAGGCATGGGGTGTGTTATGACTGGATGTCATGGTTGCCATGGCAACAATTCATTTGCAATGTTGGAAATGGCAACAATGACGAACACCGCGGAAGGTGCTTTTTTGGAAGGGAGGCGGTGCAGCAGACCGCATAAGAGAGAGAGAGAGAGAGAGAGAGAGAGAGAGAGAGAGAGAGAGAGAGAGAGAGAGAGAGAGAGAGAGAGGGGGGGGTGGAGAGTCAAATGAAATAACTACAACAAAACTAAAAACAAACATCAGCAGCAACGGTTTCAACAAATAGCAAGGTTTTCTACCTTAATTCTGACAAGTCGAGGAGCAACCATTGCATATGCAGAGAGCGGTGCACTTTAGTCCAGTCTTGAAGCATTTGCAACGTTTGCTGCTGCAGCCCGTCTTGCAACCACATTTCAAGAGTTCCTGGCAGGTTTCTGAAGCCTGTGGAAGGGTTGTCCACAATGGATGCCAGTTTCCTTTCACAAACTGCCACCCCCAGTCAGATGGATCAGAAAGGGGTGGGGTTGGATTGGATGCTTGGCTCCAGATATGTGCTCCTTGGTAGACTGCACGTTTGCAATGTTGTATTAAAGCCTCCTTGGATGGTGGGATGTGGTCAATCTGACGCCCAGTCTTGGTGAAGAGATGCTTTCTGGCATTGTTCACATCCACACAATTGCTTGTTTTGTCATACAGGAGCACAACAAATCGTTCAAGAGCCACCATGTCGACCGCAGTGAGGCTGAATGGGTATGTGCAAAGACGGCAGAAAGTTTCTGTTATATCTTTGAAGTTGTGCCATGTATCCCATGCCTTCTTCTTCCCAACATTGTTGAACGAGGAAACGGTGTCGCAGCCGGTCATGCTGTGAAAGAAAGGCAGACAACGTGCTTTGTCTATCCCAACTGCCTTTGCGATGTCATGAGCAGCGATGTACCGGAAATGTTTGCCAACTCCCATGGCAATCCACACTTCCAGTCCAGGATGTTCTGTCACAGCTGCTACAGCAAGGACGACCACATCTGTGTCCACAGTACGAAGCAACACACGATTGCTAACCTGTGCTGCATGGGCAAGGTGGACCATCATCCGCGTGTCCGCTTCTTCATGACTGCATGGCGATATGCCAGTCAAATCCATCGGTTGGTTGGAGAGAGCGATGGGACCTTGAGTGGTGATGATACTTTTTTCTGTCTCCACTGTCATGACGCATTGAGCAAGATAGTTGAACAGCTCTGTTTTGTTGGCATCAACACGAAGGAAACTGCTCCAGTTTTGCGGGATCGCTGTGACAGGAGTAACTCTTTTCCTTTTTCCAAATCCCCTACTTTCTCTTGTGCTGCTTTTCAAGCTATCTGGTTTGTAGATATCCCATACAACATCAAGACGAGAAACAGCTTGAAGTGAACGTGCGATAAATGGAAGGAAGACATCCTCTGAATATGATCCAAAGGTTCTTGCTGTTCCAGGTGTGAGCATATTTACTACCACTGCTCCATCCAGGATCATGACTGGAATGTCAGGTACCATATATCAGTAGTCTGCAAAAGTGGCTCGAGGCACTCCAGAAGGCTTGCTTTTGTTGTTGATCTCATTTTTCCATTACAGGCCAGTGATGGAGGAAAGGGGTGATTCTCGTACTTGAAGAAATCATCAAGCCCACCGCTGCGAGTCTGGCAAGCAATGTAGAGCCGGGAGAAGAGATAACAGTCACTTTTCAGTCTTGAAATCTGCTGCGATTGTCCTGATTTTCTCTTCCGTTTTGTTCCAGAAATCATCATCATATTGTTGCGTTTGATGGGATCTGACAGCTTCTTCGTTTGATTAGAAAATCTATCATTGACAAATGCTTCATACTGTTCTTCGCCGATATTACGAGAGAGTGGGAGATCAATAGAGAGAGAGAGAGCAAAAAAGAGAGAGCAAAAGAGAGAGAGAGCAAAAGAGAGAGAAAATGAGAGCTAGAAAGACGGAGATAAATGAAGAGAGAAAACAAGAGAAAGAGAGAGAGAGAGAGAGAGAGAGAAAGAGAGAGAGAGAGACATGGAGAGAGAGACAGAGAGAGAGAGAGAGAGAGAGAGAGAAAGACTGAGATAAATGAAGAGAGAAAACAAGAGAGAGAGAGAGAGAGAGAGAGAGAGAGAGAGAAAGAAAGAGAGAGAAATGGAGACAGAGAGAAATGGAGAGAGAGAGATGGAGGGAGAGAGAGTGACACAGAGAGAGAGAGAGAGAGAGAGAGAGAGAGAGAGAGAGATAAAGGCTGAGATAAATGAAGAGAGAAAAACAAGAGAGAGAGAGAGAGAGAGAGAGAGAGAGAGAGAGCAAGAGAGAGAGAGCAAGAAAGAGATAGCGAGACAGAGAGAGAGAGAGAGAGAGAGAGAGAGAGAGAGAGAGAGAGAGAGAGAGAGAGAGAGAGAGAGAGAGAGAAACACAGAGAGACACACACACAGAGAAAAAAACAACCAAAGAGACAGAAAGACTTCAAAGAGAAAGTAAGAAAAAAAAAACGAAAAGAAAAAGACCGATTAATGGAAGCAGAAGAAGAAATTTGGAACACTGTGTGTGTGATAAGGACAAATGATGTACATGCCTTTCTCTCTCTCTCTCTCTCTCTCTCTCTCTCTCTCTCTCTCTCTCTCTCTCTCTCTCTCTTCTCTCTCTCTCTCTGTCACTCTCTCTCCCTCCATCTCTCTCTCTCCATTTCTCTCTCTCTCCATTTCACTCTCTTTCTTTCTCTCTCTCTCTCTCTCTCTCTCTCTCTCTCTCTCTCTCTCTCTCTCTCTCTCTCTCTCTCTCTCTCTAAGACAGAACAACGCAATAACCTTTTTTTGTGTAGATTCGATTGACTTTTACCTGAAATAAAATATTCATGAAGCCGGTTCTGACTGAGTTAATATATTTCTGGAAAGCTGAACAACGCAATGCGTCTGTGACTGGTGAAGAAGCAGAGCTGGAGCTTTTTGTATTGTTTGTCGTTTGTTTTATTACACACGCACTCACATACGGTCAACAAAATGTTGCATGTTCCTGCTTGACAAACAAATGCCTGCATACATGCGTGCACGTACGAACGTACGAACATTCATACCTGTGCAAACAATCTGCCACTTCAAGTTCAACACCCAAACCCCACACATTCCTCCAAAAGGAGTCTGAAGTATAATACTGGCATTTGTGGTATTGAACGAGGACCTCAACTTCCATTGTCTAGTGCATGTGGGTCTCATGTTGTACGTGTGAAACCACTTACTTAAAAAAGAAAAAATCTTGTAAGCTTATCAACAAAAAACGAACAATTATATTCTTAAACAAACTGGTTAGAATAACAGATTTAGGAGAATGCAATGCAAGGAACATCATTATCTAATTCGGTCGATGCTTAGATCTAGAAAAGCACCCACTTATTCCAGTATAATAGAGAGAAAAAATCCAATTGAAAAAGTTCCAGATCTAGACAAGGCAGCACTAGCAGCAATTTTAGCTAGCAAACTCGAACTTGCCCTGCATTCATGCAAGGTCGAACCACTTTCCCTGCCTAGTGGGGGTTTGGCGGGTAGAGGGCCGGTGCTGGCACACTCGGAGTGAAACGACATGTCACCTACTTAAACAACGATAAACACTTTCAAACTAAGCCTGGAACTTACCTTGCAAACTCATTTGGGCGATTTCAAGTTGCTTTGGTTCGTGCAAAGGCGGCCATTTTGAAATTTGCTTAACTGCGGTATTGATCATGCTTTGGAGTAATTATAAAAGAAACGAAGCGGTAAACATGCCAAATAAATATTTTGACGATATATGTACATTTGCTGCTAATGTTTCAAAGCAGATAAATATTTTTTTCCCTTTCTTTTATTTTTGCAAACCATTTGCTGCTGATGCTGTTGATCCGAGTTCGTCTGCTCAAGTGTTGGTTTTAAAGTATTATTTTCTTCAAACATATCGAATGTTTGCAATGGCTCTGTATCAGAAATCAATAACAACTACTTTATTATTAATTATGCCAAGTTTCATAAATGTTAAGCAATCTGATCAATTCCAGTTATGAGTTGCGACAGAGGAGTTAGACTAATCGTGTATACTCTCCAGTGGAAAGGGCGTTTGTTTACATGTATGCGCTTTAGTAAGGTACGGCACAGAATGTGCATGCTTTTGCTAGATTACAGTTTTGACTTTAATATCATCTGCTTTGAGGAATAGTTACCATCTGGACTAAAATTAAAATTAATGTGGGACTCCTGACACAGGAGAGTGGAAGATAAAAACCGCTCGCTTATTAAAGCCCCAGTCCGTCTCAAATTGTCTACAGAACGATTTAAATCTTCTCATGAAAAAAAGCAGTTCTAACCTTATCGAACACGTTCACTTGCAATAACATTTAATAGCATTAAATGACACAGTTCGTTTGAATGGCTGATTTAGCTCGCGTAAACCACACACCTGTTTTCGTGGTTTTCCTGAGCCATCGTGAACCGGTGTGATACACTTAACTTTCCTTTTTTTTCCTTCACAATTTAGTAGTCAGTTTGTGATTTCAATGCAACTGGCTGTATCTGCAATAGCACGTTATTGTCTACCTCTGAATCTAACTCGCAACAAACGGCTGCGAGTCACACGAACTGAGCGGTGGCGGTTGACTGTTCAAAGAAACTGGCGACATGCAGAACATTCGTCTGCTACGAGAAACACGTTTTGAGGGACACACTTCCGGGCTATCTTTTTTTAAACTTTCAAAACTTCGAGTTGTACTAATCTTGTCTTGATGAAAAAAGAATTATTTTATGATTTATGAATGTTTGTGTAACAAGCTGTCAATTTATTATTTAAATTTTAAAAGTTAGGTCTAGCGCCAGATCGCGCCGTCCGATTGTCGGATCAGACAATCCGGCTGGCCGCACTAAAATGATTTCTTTGAAAATTGCTCGCTCTTTACGATGTTTTCAAGCGGTGAGTGTTTAAACGAAAGGGTGTTTGTACTGTGTGTAAAAGCCTGACAGTGACAGTGTCTGGGATTTAATGTTTATATAATTATTTAGCAAAGTTACGGAACACTTTCTAGCAATATTCATTGCATGTGTTTCTTAATGACAGTACAGCGAATGTCCCTTGAACATTTTAAGGTCCAGATCGTCAGAAAACGTTCCCAAATTGGCTCTTTATGTGCTGTTTCTTCAGTTTACACGGGAAACGACTATCCCTCCACTAAGTCACATACCAAAATTCAAAACCCTGACTGCTTGCTGGGGTGAGTTTGAATATGTTGATGAATTAATGTTGGAATAAGGCACCAGTGCCTTACACGAAAATAATTCTTTAACAATTACCACTGTGCACAGACAGCACCGATGCTGTTTATTGTTGGTATGTGACCAAGTGGAGGGGTGGTTTTATCCCAGGTCAAGCATGACAAGATCTGAGACGGTGAGATGAACTGTTTACACGAGGCGAGGTGGGTCTTGAGGTTGTTTTTGTTCACGGACGGACCCATGCATACAGTACAGAGAGATACTGTTCAGAACAAATACTCACCCATTACATCATACAGGTAAACAGGCGAGGCAAAAACGCATCAAAACTCAAATAGTGTGTGATTATCTGTGTCATGAATGATTTTTAGAGCGCGTTAAAAGCAAGAGAGGTGCTGCTTTCCTTTGCTGTGACACAAAAAACAACCAAACTGAATACGCGGTGCCGTCGTGACGTCTCTGTGAATGTCCTTTGGATCCTCAATGACACTTTTAGTTCCAATAGTCGCACAATTATGTCTGAAAAGATTTGCCATGCATCATCAGTCATTTCAACTTTTTCTTCTTGTAGATTTAAATTCTTCGTTTTTGTGTGTGCTTGTTTTCCGACTTTGAAGGGTTATAAGTTGCATGCATGGGTGGAAAAAGCATTCTCCATAGTATAATATCCCCGAACCCTACCCCTCCTCTTTCTTATACTACTGACCACACCACCTACTTTGCTTTTTTACTGATGCAGAATATTTACTTCTCGCAAACTTGAACTTTGGTATTGGAAAAATCCCAAGCCCAGTGGTAAAAGTGCTGATTCTATTACTTTCTCAACTTTTTTTGCTGTTAAACATACACTTTTACATTGAGTGTATTCGGGTTTCAGAATACTGCTTCAACTATTAAATAGTTGACTTTGTACGAAAAAGACCTTCAATTTGGTATATCAGTGTATAAACCAGGGGGGGGGGGGGGGGGGGGGGAGGTGGAGGGTCAGTTGGTAGCGCGCTGGATTTGTATTCAGTTGGCCGCTGTCAGCGTGAGTTCAAACCCACGTTCGGCGGAAATTTATTTCTCAGAGTCAACTTTGTGTGCAGACTCTCTTCGGTGTCCGAACACCCCCCGTGTACATTACATTGGGTGTGCACGTTAAAGATCCCACGATTGACAAAAGGGTCTTTCCTGGTAAAATTGCTTAGGCACAGTTAATAATTGTCTACCTATACCCGTGTGACTTGGAATAATAGGCCGTGAAAGGTAAATATGCGCCGAAATGGCTGCAATCTACTGGCCGTATAAAATTTCATCTCACACGGCATCATTGCAGAGCGCCTAGAACTGTACCCACGGAATATGCGCGATATAAGCGTCCTATTGATTGATTGATTGAAGAAAAGACCCCCCGTCCATCACAAGTGACAGCCAAGACATAGGCCCCGCCCACCTCGTGACGAGTGCCTGTGGTCCACGGTGTGTTTTGGCAAGCGCCAAATTTCGCCCACTAGGTAGATAATCGATACTATACAGATATTTCGCATACCACGGAACAAAGTCAATATTCCCAGGGCTTGGGCTCAATTCTAAATGACATGTTTTTGTTTACGGTGTAAGTTACCGGGTATAAACACCCAATGCAATGCAAATATGGGTTGTACTTATTTCTATAAGCTTTTTAGTGCTGACGTACCGATTTTTCCAAAGGCTGTGTGCTTGATCGATCTCTCATAATCTAATATCTGAGACGTAATATGTGTTTGTATCAAGCACACCGTTAACACACATCACTTCTTGATCTTCGTGTTGAACAAGGTGAGACTGTAATAGTTCAGAAATACTTTTCTTACGTCAATATTTTGATCAATTTTGAAATTAACTCAAAGCCAGCCAACGGGTGTCTTATAAGTATACGTTAGTTGCTGTTTGACCAAGATATAACATTTGTAATTTGACACAAATCGAGACAGAAATTGTTTTATGAGACCGAGCTAGTAATCATGGTGAGCAATGTCTATCACGATATGTGTTAATTTTGAATTATGGTCAACAGTACAAGTAACATTATTGTTGTCGTTTTTACAATTACACGCACAAACATGTGAAGTCTTGGTCAGTTGCCTAAAAGGTCGTTTTAGTCGGCCTCTGACGTCACACGATTGAAAGCATGGAATCGATTTATTTATACATATCCGATCGCACAAACCGTTGTGGGTACACATAACAACTTCAGTGAGGTTGGTTGTCAGATTCACCGATATCGTTCAAACGCAAACGCAAGCTTCGTCAATGATTCTTGTTGTTTGAGTTTAATTGAAAGGCAGTCTTTTTACCGTAAAAACAGTTCCCCTCACAATCTCACGTTTATAAAAGAGAAAAGACCTTCCTTTGCTCACTTGGGCACAAACCAAATAACAACATCTAACCAACACCAGATTCTGTGTCTTTCCAAAGTCCAACTCGAATGAATTACAATGTTTATTGAGTGTTAAGTCATCTTAGTGTATTAACATCTCATGTTCCAAATAGTCACTAGAATGGGGGACACAAATACTTCATTAGCAGCAGTGTTAAATGCTGAATAGAATAGGTAGAATTCTTGTTGTTGGTTTACGATTAAACGCACACACCTGTGAAGTCTTAGTGAATCGTCAATTGATCCCTGTTAAATAACTCTTTAATCCGAACGTTGATCTATTGAAAGCGGACAAACACTCAAGTCCTTAATGGCTCAAAACCGTAGGACTTTTAATATTAATTTTAACGTTGATCTATAATTATAGTGAAGTGAACGACCTTAACTGGCATAGAAAGTTTGACTGAAATAACACGGGCATTCATGATTTAGTCTGGGTACTACATTTGTTGCAATACGTTTGTGGCTGAGTTTAGATGTGTATGCGTGTGTCTGACCTTACAGACAGAAATCCTACTGCCTGTTTCAAAGGCTACCCTAATTTTCCTTGCATTAACAATTCAAACAGCTTCGTGTCCTCTTTGGTTGAATGCCAGTCAGTCAATGTTATCAAATCACTATCTGTGTGACGTGTGTTGTGTTGTGTTGTTAGCAGCGTATACACACCAAATGCAATGCCAATATGAGCTGTACTTATAACACCCCCGGTATAGGGGTGTGTATAGGATTCGCTCGATGTGTTTGTTTGTTTGTTTGGGTGTGTGTTTGTGTTCGCATATAGATCTCAAGAATGAACGGACCGATCGTCACCAAACTTGGTGAACAGGTTCTATACATTCCTGAGACGATCCTTACAAAAATTGGGACCAGTCAAACACACGGTTAGGGAGTTATTGGTGGATTAAGATTCTACAAGGACTTATAGAGGGACATATTAATGGTCAAAGGGAAATAACCTTCTCAGTTGGTGGCAGTGAGAATGGTTATTTCCCTTTGACCAACGGGGGTGTTTTTCCTACCTCGGAGGAATTTCTTGTTTTGTTTAGGCTTGTGTGTGTGTGTGACTGTGTGTGTGTGTGCTGACGTAAAGAGTCCAAAGGCTATGTATCTCATGATCTTATAGATCTGTGACGCAGTATTATTGGGTACCTGGCACACCCACGCACAGAAAGAACTTCTTGATCTTCGCGTTGAACATGGTGAGACTGTAAAAGTTCAAAAATACTTGTTTTAATCAATGTTTTCATCAATCTTGAACGTTATTAACCCACAGCCAACCAACGGGTGTCGTATTAGTATGCGCATTTTAGATCAAGACAGTCATTGTTTTATCAGAATGAGCTAGCGATCGAGTTGAAAATCATGATATGTGTTAATATAACATGTGGACTGGGTGGCCGAGTGGTAACGCACTTGCGCTCGGAAGCGAGAGGTTGCGAGTTCGACCCTGGGTCAGGGCGTTAGCAATTTTCT
>NC_090260.1:18581596-18661596 GCF_037325665.1 Littorina saxatilis | reverse complement strand
AAAATTCCATTTCAAACGGCAGAAATTAATATGTAAGCGCCTAGGGCTATATCTAGATTAGGCGCATAAAAATGATCACAATAATAATAATAATAATAATAATAATAATAATTACACCCCCGGTATAGGGGTGTGTATAGGTTCCACTGGATGTGTTTGTTTGTTTGTGTGTTTGTGTGTTTGTGTTCGCATATAGATCTCAAGAATGAACGGACCGATCGTCACCAAACTTGGTGAACAGGTTCTATACATTCCTGAGACGGTCCTTACAAAAATTGGGACCAGTCAAACACACGGTTAGGGAGTTATTGGTGGATTAAGATTAAGAGTGACATATTAATGGTCAAAGGGAAATAACCTTCTCAGTTGGTGGCAGTGAGAATGGTTATTTCCCTTTGACCAACGGGGGTGTTTTTCCTACCTCAACGTACCCTTTCGCGATGGACCCTGTGTTTGACTTCTGACTTTTGACTTCTGACTTTTGACTTCGGGGGTGTTTTTCCTACCTCGGAGGAATTTCTGTTTTCACTGTTTTGCCATTTCTCTTGACAACATTTCTTCTTCCAAATATTTTGGCAAAACCAAGTAGTCCGCTTGCTTAGATCTGCCCATGTTTTGTTAGATCTGATATTGGGGGAACAGTTTGTTTGTTTGTTTGTTTGCTTAACGCCCTCTATATATATAAGTCCACAAAATCAAAACCGTCCATCAGATTATTATGAAAATCAGGTTTTAAACGTATTATCTCGGTGGGTGGATCTAGATAATCATCACTTTTGAGACATTTTATCTCTCGGAAGTAGCTTCAGTGGACTTACTCGGTTTTGTTAACACACGACAAATATGCTATATGCATCATTTGCTTGAGTTAGCAAGCATTTAAAGACATCAGACACCGTGTGACCCCCCTCCCACCCCCCCCCCCAAAAAAAAAAAAAAAAAAAAAAAAAAAAAAAACACTAACAACCAAAAACACGACTTTGCTACTATTTTGCCTGAATAATTGCAGGATGTATTGATACAAGTGTAAACAAATTATGAGTATGATGACATACATTTTTTTTTTATCACACTGAACCACACTTTTCCATCCATTGATTAATTGGAGCATGCGAACCACAGAGGTTGCAGAGGTTGCCTGTGCACAGCAGATGACACAAACAGACAGGGTTGACTGTTCCGACGAGGCTGCGCAAACAAGTTGCATTGCCCGTACTGATGAGACTACACAAACTACTGCAGACAAAGAAATCAACGTTGAACCAGGAGAGCGAACAGGTGAGAGGCTCCGCTCACATTATGTAACTTCAGCAGGAACGACGACGCACTGCAGCTAGCTTATCCCAGCCCGCTACACGTTGCATGAAAGGAAAACAGGCCAAGTACTCGTCATAATCACTATCGCGGCATAAATAATAGGCCATGCGTCGTCTGTGCCGCTGAAACAGGTATATTCTGCCCATAAGTAATATGTAGACGTAATCAGGTAAAGGGTCGAGTGTCTGGGCTCAAGTACTGTATCTCTGATGGTTTAAAATAAGTGTAAATACCATCATTTCAAAGCACGTTGTAAATCACTGTGTATTTGCCAATTAAGGTTCTTTACATGAGATTAGAGCATCTTTGGGCTTGACCCCATGCGAAAATTATAAATTCTGGATTCTGCCTGTGTTGTTGTTGTTGTTGTAATTGTTGCGAAATTAGTTGTGTAACTTCTGTGTGTGGGTGCGTTTGTGTGTGTGTGTGTGTGTGTGTGTGTGTGTGTGTGTGTGTGTGTGTGTGTGTGTGTGTGTGTGTGTTACAACAACAGGGCATCGGCCTGAAGCCAAGAACAAAAATGACTGGCAGGGACCATATGTGACTCACATCAATAAAGCTGGGACAGTCATCATACAGGGAGGCGCATCACAAGTAGTTGACGATAACGGTAAGACATGACAGCTTTATCCTGATTTTAGCCCTACTTTTGTTTACGTTTTTCCCCCCATACATTTCTTTGATGACGTCATATCCAACCTGTTACAAGTTGGAGGAAGCTAGCACTATCGCGACTTCATTTTTCAACAAAATTGATTGAAATGTTGTTCAACCATCTTTGAGTCAGTCCGTACTTTGGGATTCCATTTCAGTTAAAGGCACAGTAAGCCTCCCGTAAACCATCACAGATACTGTCAGGCTTTTACACACAATACAAACACCCTTTTATTTAAACACTCACGGCTTGAGAACATCCTACCCAATAAACATGCCAGAACTGGGCCATTGATGGCGTTTTGATGGCAATGCCAGTTGCCAGAACTACTGCGATCAATGGCACATTGATGGCCCAATGCTGGCATATTACCCATATGCAAGCCAGCATTTTGCCATCAAAAAACCAGAATTTTGCCAGCAAAAAGCCATCATTTATTTGCTGGCTTATTGATGGCTTGCCATCAAAAAAACAGAATTTTGCCAGCCTTTTGTCAGCATTTTGCCAGAATGTTGCCAGCATTTATCCAGCATTTTGCCGGTTTTTAGGTCCATATAAAACCCCGCATTTTCCCATATATTTTCCGTTATTGGCACTTTACCTGCTGAAATTACCGGGCCAATTGTGGCCCGGCAAAATGCCATATTTCTGCCATTACCATCGCCAGCAAAATGCCAATAAGTTACAGTAAATATACCAATACCACTGATTCTGGTAGCATGACGGCTCTATTCATGTACTCTACCTGCACAGTCTTGTTAGCCCATAGATGGTTGTTGAAAGTCTATAAATATGCTTTGTTTTGTCATTTTTACTGTGAATGTAATAATAATGACATAAAACAGCACATCTATGGACTTTTCAACCCATGCTGGCGGCAAAACGTGCGCAAATAAAGCAAAGGTCAATGCCGTCAAGCTGTACATTAGCAATACATATGCGTAATTGTCAAATTCATCAGTAAAATGCAATTGAAATGCTAATCACATTTGTCGTGTAACTTATCTGGCAAGTAAAGGCAGTGGTTTTGACAGAATATCGTCATCAACGCAGTTATAGCGGGCACAACAACAATACAGTAATATAGATTAAAAAACAAATGTAAAGCTTCCAAACAGCAACGACTCATTCTCGAAGCATTACAGAAACGTACGCTTTGTTTTCAGTTGCTCATTGTTTTATTTTATTTGTACAGCGTTCCGAATTTCACACTCGAAACATGATGACCAAAGGCAGGAATGTTTCTTGTTCACTTTCCAGTAAACTTCCGTAGGATTGTCTTGATTCTGTCATTTCTCTGTTCGCATCCGCAACGTTGAGATAACGCTTCTTTTCTTTGTCCTGGCGTCGTAGCCTACGGTAAGTCTGTTTGTGAAGCAATTGAAACTCTTAAGTCCTCCTACCGCTCACCTTCTGAAACATGAAAGCAATCGAGTTTTGTTGGTTTTAATTCATTATTCCATATCACACACACACACACACACACACACACACACACACACACACACACACACACACACTCAAACAAACACAAGCATACACGCACGCATGCAAGCAAACCAACACTCGCACGCACGCACGCACGCACGCACGCACACACACACACACACACACATACACACACACACACACACGCACATACACACACACTCAAACAAACACAAGCATACACGCACGCATGCAAGCAAACCAGCACTCGCACACACACACACACACACACACACACACACACACACACTCACACACACACACACACACACACACACACACACACACACACACACACACACACACACACACACAGGCATTCTCACAGAGAGGACGACTTGTAATCAATAATATTTTCTGAACTGACTCAAACGCCAAGCAGAAGAAAGGGGTCAACGGGAATACACATTCTTTAAAAATTGCTCGCTCTTTACGTAGGGCACCTAGAATGTTCCCGTTTGGTGAGCGTTCAAATGGAAGGGTGTTTGTACTGTGTATGAAGCCTGACAGTATCTGTGATGGTTTACGGGAGGCGCACTGTGCCTTTAAGGAGCTTAAAATGCAATTCACCAGCTTGTACATTATGAATGGGATTAAGATGGATTTTTGCAAACAGATTTAAAAATGACTGCATTGTATTCTTTTAGATCTCATGAATCCAACTCTGTATGTGTATGTTTCGCAATGTTCACCCGATATAATACCCTTTTCTTTGGAAAATATGCACATCGGAGCCACGATTCGCCGCCGATTGCTGGCAGTGATCGCTAAGTACATGTTTTTTTTCTAGATTCACGTGACCCCAAGCCAAACCCACGCGACCTCCGTCAAAACACGTTTTCAGCGATTACTGCGGGCCAGCGATCATTGCCACAACAAATCGTGAACTCCGATTTGCATTTGTTTAAAGAAAAGGGTATCATATTAAGCGCACACTTCATAACATACACATCGGAGTGAGTTATTCGTCGCGATCGCAGGTTAAAGCCGCGGTCGTCAGCATGCTCCTTGCTCCGACTCTCTTTGAAAAGCTTACATCAGTAACAGGGGCTCTTCCACTACCACACCGCGTGAAAATCGTGACAGGGTCATTTCCCAATAACTCCTCAGCAAAGGATAGCTGTATTGGGTTATTCACATAGCCCAAACTTGTACGTGCTTGAATTTCTTGACCTAACCTGAAAGCGTTATTTCTTTTTGTCCGGGCACTTTGTTACAGAGAGATCGGAGCAACTGAGAAGAGAAGTCAAAACAGCGGATGAATTGAAAGGGTTGAGGACGCAGTTGACTGAGTTGATGACAGAGTTTAAACAATCACGAGCTGAAGGTAGCACGCCCCAAAGCCTTTCAGGTAATACTCAATCTTTGGATCCAGAAGAAGTGAGAATTCGACTTGACAGGGAATTTTCAGTTTTGAAGTCGCAGATAAGCGGTCTTCTGGATGAACTGTCCACCCTTGAGAATAAACTGAGAGAAGAAAGACAGCAACTTGAAGTTTCAACAAAACAACAAAAACAGGTATGTAAACACACACTCATACACACACACACACACACACACACACACACACACACACACACACACACACACACACACACACACACACACACACACACACACACACACACACACACACACACACACTCGAAAACACACACTCGAAAATGCATACATACATACATACATACATACATACATACATACATACATACATACATACATACATACATACATACATACATACATACATACATACATACATACATACATACACATATACCCCGCGCGCGTAGGCAGGTACGCACGCATGCATGCACGCACGAACGCACATAGTTATACAAATACTATTCTCGGAGAACTGACATCGATTTGGACCAATTTTGTTCTTCCAATTTGACTCATGTTGTTCTAACGAGTTCTATTTAAACCTTTACAGCAGTAAATTATCTCTAGCAAATAATGACATTATTTGGTTATTCCACGGAAAACTAGAAATGCCGCGGGTGAAAAAAATGTGTTTCCGTGGAATAACCGAATGTTGTCTTTATTTGCCGAAGCATCGGTTTTTTTCTGAATTCATAAACTAAAGTGAAGAATGTTCCTATCAAGCGGAACTGTTGTTTAAATGCGAAAAAGGTTCAACTATTTTTTTCCGCGGAATCTTTTACCTGAGAAATTGAAGCACGTGTACGTGTTCCCCCTTTGCTGAGAGATAGACTTGTATAATCTGCTTGCATTTCAACAGGAACAAAGCAGTGATGACGAACTGACCACTGACTGTGAGTATGACTTGTGTGAATTAGACAAACTGAGCGGGGATATCTTGCCTTTCATTCCCAAAGATTCTGTCAGGTTGCAGTTTATGTACCCTTTGAGGCAACAGGCGCAAAAGTAAGATGTTCTCGAGACTGAATCTTGGGGAATTATAGCAGGACGGTGGTCGTCGTGTCGATGAAAGAACCAATCAGCAGCACAGGGCTGTTGTCCTTGAAGCAAACTGACCGGTGAAGTTGCCTCCCCGTTAGCATAGCTTTGCGCTAGGTCACAGCAAAACAGGGGCACTGTTTCAAATTATACTAGTCACTAGTTGACACGGTGACAGCTCTTTAAGTAGCTCAGATAAATTAAGGAAAAAAACAAGATAAAAGTAATTTATATTAAAACGCACAAACCTCTTTGCCTAAATCACGGAGTGAAGACGAAGATGCGTTCGTTAAACTAGCTGTTTTAACGACTAAGTTTTCAATGGGCGGAGCCGGCCGGTCTTGCCCGTGTTATATAGTGCTAAAAAAAAACAAGGGCATTTCCACGACCGAACACTCGGCAACGTTAGCTTTTTATGATCGGTGGCCAAGGTTAGTATATGCCAAAGGACGCACGCATGCGGATTCGGCGAAAGTGCAAATACTAGCCATATAATTCTTACGACAAATACTGCAAAAATGTGCAAAAATCGCTTATTAGCCATGTGCATGGCTTGATTCTTTTAGTGTGACTGAATTCTGACGGCACGGGCCCACCACCGTCAACGACACACCACCGCTCCCATGTCTCTCTATTTTTTCTCAAGAGTTATTACTGAGGTATATTTCTACTGCAATATAAACTGGTCGTTTAAAGCAAGATATGCTGTCGCAAAAGGGCAAGGACAGCAAGTAGAGCATTTGAGATTTTCACCTCTTTTTTTTACATGAACATGTATTCAAACTTGCGCCGGATCTTATGTGCAAAAATGTTGCTTTTAGATGTTATAGTTAATCGAGAAGATATCAGGTAAGTCCAGGTATCACCTGCTTCTCCGGAACCTCAAGGCAAAAGAAATCAGTTCCACTCGTTTTTGTCTTGGTTGACTGCACACCCATTCTAAACAATGATGTGCAAGTAATAATAATAATCATAATCATAATAATAGAACATGTGTATAGCAGAATGTAATGGTGACTGAAGAATCAATGTGGAAAAATAAGAAAAGAAGTCGGTGATGAGTTGATTCTTTACTGAAAACAAAAAACAAACATGACGTTTCGGATCATAGATCCTTCGACAGATCAAAAAAAAGGTGAATGAAAATACGTCACAGCAAAAAACACGTCAAAAAAACGTCATTAATCTCTCTCGCAAAAAACGTCATACACACACAAGTCTTACGTCATACGTAGCGCGCAAAACGTCATTACTCTCTCCTGCTATAGACGTCATAAACACACAAGTCTTACGTAATACGTCACGCTCGCTTGCTCTCTCTCTCTCTCTCTCTCTCTCTCTCTCTCTCTCTCTCTCTCTCTCTCTCTCTCTCTCTCTCTCTCTCTCTCTCTCTCTCTCTCTCTCTCTCTCTCCTGGGATGTCTTTGACGAGGGTTGTCACTACTCTCTGATGTTGAGACCAAGAGGCTTTGTTGTTCCTAGCCTCATGATCAAGTTTGTCTCCAGAAATTTGCGATGCACAACATCGGTGTGGTTCTGCCACACAGCAGCGATGGACATGTGCTGCAGATGATGAAAGTTACTGTTGAAATGGTTTCCCACTGGGGTGTCCGTTTGGCACCTAACCGCTCTCACATGTTCCTCCAGTCTTTCAGCCAGTGTACGGTAGGTTTCACCAACGTACATTTTGTTGCACTGACTGCATGTGATGATGTACACCACGTTGGTGGACTGACAGGTAAAGCTTGATCTGATCGTGAATGAGTTACCACTTGGTCCGTTGAATGTGGTGGTGGTGGTGTTGAGGAAAGGACAAGCTTTGCATTTGGGCTTCAGACAGCATCTGTTTCCAGGTGTTTGTCCACTGGAAGGTTGGAAGCTGGAATGAACCAACTGGTCACGGAGACTGGTGTCTTTCAGATACGCTACCAGTGGGGGTTTAGCAAAGACATCTTTCAGTTTGGAGTCTCTCTGCAGGATTGCAAAGTTATCCAACAGAATGTTTTTGACAATAATGTTGTGTGGATGGTACACCAGTGTCAAGATGGTTCTGTCCTGGGACTGGTCTTTTGCTGTGGTTTCTAGGGCTTTGCGTTGAGGAACGTGTTTAGCTCTAGACATGGCTTCAGTGACAATGTTATCTGGGTATCCACGATTTTTTATGAAAGACACCATCCTTTGTATGACGTTTTTTGCGAGAGAGATTAATGACGTTTTTTTGACGTGCTTTTTGCTGTGACGTATTTTCATTCACTTTTTTTTGATCTGTCGAAGGATCTATGATCCGAAACGTCATGTTTGTTTTTTGTTTTCAGTAAAGAATCAACTCATCACCGACTTCTTTTCTTATTCATGTGTATAGCGCTTTCCACAGCTCAAATAGCTCTACAGGTTCCATCAAACAACATTTTTTTTTTTAAACAAAAAAACAATTTACATCAATAATGTCCTGATAATGCATACATACTTGCATGGTAATACGAAGAAGCAAATAGTTTAATAGTTCACCACTGTATGCACAGTCAAGCACGCAAACAGACATATACAACAGATTGATAGTCGCCAACTGAACTGGCACGGCACCGATTATACTGATATTGTGTTATTTTTAAAAGAGCTGTCCTTCTTGTGTACTTTTGAATGTAAGGTACGTCTTAACTTCAACATTCCTTTGATATGTTTCGGAATTCATCTGTCTTAAGTTAATGTAAAACATACATAACAGGCCAACGACAACATTTTATTTTTGCACAGAAATAATTATGCATTCTAAAAGGTAACCATTAGCGTTGGTAATGTTTATTCCAGCACTTGCATCCGATTGGATGCTGTTTACATAATAATACCATCTGTGATGTGTGCCTCGACTCGTTTCAGGTCGGACAATAACAATAGGAACAGGGACGGACAGCCGAGAGCCGTGGATCACATCAATGGTGGTGGACGTTGAGTCTGGCAGAGTTTACATGGTTGACAACTACAACGACAAAATCCTTATCCTTACTCTCTCTTCACTGCAAGTCGTCTATGAAAAAAATCTTCGTCTCAAGCCTTGGGTTGTGGCTTTGCTTTCAGACCAGCACGTGCTGGTAGTGACGTCATTTCACGAGAAGCGTATGGTTTTAATTGACATCGAGGACAGCAATACTCCTGTGAAGGAGGTCAAAACGCTACGACGTTACCTGGGTGTTGCGGCGGGAAGTGATGGCAACTTAGTAGTCAGCTGCATTCAAGATGGAGATGGAGAAGCAAGCGTTGACATCATCACGCTAGAGGGAAAGCCGGTACGAACGGTGCTGTCAGCTAGCCAAGCCCTGCCCGAATTGAAGAGGCCGCGTTACCTCTGTGTTCAGGGATCAAAAGCTTTCGTTTCAGACAGTAAGAGTGACTGTGTGTTTTGCTTAGACCTGGACCAGGGCCGATTGACGGACACTCTAACACACCCTCAGCTTAAAAAGCCGTTTCAGGTTTGCACTGACAGTGCTGGCAACCTGTACGTGGTCAGTTCAAGAGGAGTTTGTGTCCTGAAGAAAATGACGAATGCTTTGGCGTTTGAGCCACGGGTGGATGTGAGGCACCAGGCGCTGGTGGACCTTGAGACACCGCGGTGCGTCAGCGTGACGGACACTCAGCTGCTGGTCAGCTGGGAAATGTCGATTGGTGGACCACGTTATTCCGTGCTGAAGGTCTATAATTTCACTTAAGCCCGTCCTTAATGGAGCACGAAGTCGGCTTGGCAAATCTACGCGAAGTCTTTATACCGAAAACCTGTGTACTTTGTACCCTACTTCGCTTCGCAAGTTTTGACATGCGAAGCCACGCCGTAGCTCAGCGACGAAGTTTTTCTTTTTGTCAGAAGAGTGATTTTTGATTCAAGATGGACGTAGAAATCACATTTAAAACCGAGCATGCTGACAGAAGTTTAATTAAGGAACGAATTCTCATTCCGGAAGTTTCGTGAAGTGAGCTACGCAAAGTCGACTTCGTTCAAAAGCTTACAGTAATGTGACCCTCCACCACGAAATGAGTCGCATGTCACCTTTGCATGATTTTCATATTTTTACATTTTCCCACAGAGTTTTGTATGCTCTATCCAGTGGTGAAAACCGTTTTAGAAAAAAGCGAAAACTGTTTGAGTTATAAGCCTGTGACTAAGGTGACCCTCACACTGTTACCATACACTCCCCGGACCTATATTAAGCCTAGCGCAGAACCGCGCGTGGTGACATGCGACTCATTTCGTGGTGGAGGGTCCCAGTTGAGGACAGGCTTTAAGGCCGAGGTGGCACGGAATGTTGGTCAACAAACGTGTCGTGGGTTCTCAGCATGTTTAGGTACTTTCAGCACCATAGTACCATTGTGCGATCAAATGTTGGCATCAGCTTCTTCTTCTTTGTTATAACATTGACCGGGAGTCGGGACGATGTCATGTTGTGTGTGTGTGTGTGTGTGTGTGTGTGTGTGTGTGTGTGTGTGTGTGTGTGTGTGTGTGTGTGCGTGTGTGTGTAGAGCAATTCAAGGAAAACAATCAAACAGATCTTTATGAAACTTTACATGAAAGTTCTCCCAGGAAATACCCCAACAATTGTTTCCCTTCTGTTCGATAAATGTATTTGATGGCTGCATATCCGGGTTTTACATTGTATTTAGTATCTTCTCCTACATCCAAACATATATAGAAATGTCAAGTACTCAATACAAATTACTCAGACCACCACCACCATCTCTCTCTCTCTCTCTCTCTCTCTCTCTCTCTCTCTCTCTCTCTCTCTCTCTCTCTCTCTCTCTCTCTCTCTCTCTCTCTCTCTCCTTCTTACACCCCTTACCTGTTCGCAAACCTTAACCCATATGAATGTATGTTAAATGTATGTTTATTGTATATACGTGGCAATGTATATTTGTAAACTTGTCTTTATATAAAATAAAATATATATAAAAAAAATTGGTTTATTTATTAACTGTATTGCCAGACCCACCCGAAGACGTTTTACGAGAAGTGAATGCAGCCTTTTATTCCTTCCTGTGGAATGGTAAACCTGCAAAGATTCGGCATGATGTCGTTTGCAGCCCCCATTGCAATGGCGGTCTGAATATGATTGACATTTACACTTTTGTGGCATCAGTAAAGATAAATTGGATTCGCAGATTAAAGATGTTTGAATTTGATGTTAAAAAGCTTATTTTTGATATGATACCTGAAATGAAAGACATATTTAAAGTGGGTGCCGAGTATGTAAATGTGTTAATGAAACGATGTGGTAACAGTTTTTGGAAGGACGTTTTGAAACATTATAAGAAATGCTGTTCCTTAAGCGAGGTAATTAATGTGAATGATTTTGTTTCTGAGTGTATACATTACAATTTGAACATTATACGAGACCACGGTACAATAGTAAATAAGGAATGGATTGAAAATGATGTAGTGTTTGTCCATCAGTTGCTACATCTAAATGGAAATTTCTTTACCTTTGCAGAATTTAGGTTACATTTTCATTTTGTTCAAACTAATTTTTTATTCTATGAGGGAGTGATTAAGTCCTTACGAAAATATCAGAGAAAAGTAAAAATTGATTCGTTGAATGGTTTTCAGATTAGGGATTATAAACCCTGGCAGATTATTTGTAGAGGCAAACAGGCAATTAAAGAAGTCTTTTTGAAATCAAAATTTGATGATAACCCTGCAGGCATGAACAGATGGAATATGTATTTTTACAACCTGAACTGGAAACAGATTTTTGATAAGTGTTTTAAAACAACTAAGGACACACAGTTAAGATGGTTCCAGACCAGATTGCTTCACCGCATTCTTGGTGTTGCTAGCCGGTTATTTGTTCAAAAGATTCTTGACAGTCCCCTGTGTGCCTTTTGTAAAATTGAAAATGAAACAATTTCCTATATATTTTGGTACTGCCCGCTTAGTCGGACATTTTGGACTGATTTGGAAGATTTGTTAAACAGAAGTGGTATTTACCGCGCAAATGTTCATTTTACAGAAGAATTTATTTTGTTTGGGTGTATGAACAATGTTAAGGTAGATGTGGTTTTGGATTTTATCATTTTGTTTGCAAAGTTTTATATTTATAAGAGTAAGTTACAAGAGACAAGGCCACTGTTAGAAATATTTTTAAGAAATTTGAAATACAGATTTGAAATAGAAAAATATTCCAGTTTCAATTCTGGTAACATTACCAAATTTGTAGAATTATGGTCCCCATATGAAGAGTTGGTTAGGTAGTACGCTAGGTTGTGCAGAGATGTGATGATTTGCGTATATATATATATGTGTTTTTGCTTTGATTTTTGTTTGTTTGTTTGTTTTTTTGGTTTTTTTTATTTGACGGTATTATCAACTGACTGTATTATTATTAAGCAGGTAATACGTCCATAATTGTCAAGTATTGTAATCTACATGTTATGTTAATTAAGCTCCGGCCTTACTTGTATGCGAACGGATGTTATATGTCCGTCTGTCTGTTATGTCCTAATGTTGCATATAAATTATATATGTCTTGTATACTTGCCATTTACATGTTTATTACAAAAGTTGATGGATGAATGATGATACATTGTAGACGGATGCATGTTAATGATTAAAAGCCCCACAATGATGTGCTTGGCAAGACAAACAAAACAAAAACAAAAAAATGTCATGTTTTTTTTTCTTTTGAAAATGAGATCACAGTAAAAAGAAATAGGTACTACGTTTGCATGCTTCGCGGAGACTAACGGGACCCGCCTCCCTCTTCGGCTATTAAGTTGTAGATTTTCGGTCTCGGTGATGACTGATTTTAAGTGTTGATCTTTTATTTTATTTTATTTATTTATCTTATGCAATTTATATCGCGCGCATATCTCAACCACGGATTCAAGGCGCAGGGATTTATTTATGCCGTGTGAGATCGAATTTTTTACACAATATATCACGCATTCACATCGGCCAGCAAACCTCAAGCCTATTAGGGCGAGCATTCACCTTTCACGGCCTATTATTCCAAGTTTCAGGTCCCCATATTGACTAATTTTCTGATATCGCTTCACACGACTTGTTTTTTCATTTAACGACCAAATGAAGATTTCGTTATTAGATTTGTTATGAAAAACGTAAATTTGCGCCAAAAATAAAACAACTCTGACAATGAAATAAGAAACACGATATCAAAACAACACAATCAAAAGTATGTTAACTATTAGAATCACATTGTTTGATTATTAGACATGCTTCTTATATATATATAGTCATTTAGCTTGAAGAATAAAGTTTGGGAAAAAACCTACCCTAGGAAACAGAACCTGAATGGCGTGCAACCACTCAGGTTTTATTGCATACACATTAATCATCAGTTCTCTATTTTAATCATAGTAATAACAATAATGATAACAATAATACTAATAATACTTATAACTATAATTACAGCGCGCACTACTGAAATCTGAGCCCTTCGCATTTAATGTTTTAACTATATGACTAAACAAAACCCATTATATTATAATATCTAGCAAAATAATAGAACAATAAACTTTACACTCGAGCATGTGCAGTAGTCCTGAGACATTATGTGCAACATCAACGTCTGTTCTTTTCGTGCAGCTAGTCTTGTGTACACACACACACACACACACGCACACGCACACACACACACACACACACATACCTAAAGTGTGGATGGTTACCTAAGAGGCGGCACTGGGTGGAGTGCCTTTCTAGTGCACTTGCACTACAACAGCACTGGGTGCAGTACTCGCTCCGGCATCGAAGAATTTTGCACTAAAAAATGCACAAAATTTGACCTATTTCGTCGCCTATAGAGGACGGAAAGAATGTCATTTTGAACATTGTTATGACATTCTTTCCGTCAAAAAAGTCAATTTAACGGTGTTAAATGAAGCGACCATCCACACAATTAGGTTGCCATCCAGAGTTTAGGTTGCCATCCACGTGTGGATGGTTGCCTTATGGTGATTTAGGCAACCAAACCTGTGGAAACGGGGGTACACACACACACACACACACACACACACACACACAAATAAACGCTTGAAACGACTGGAATTATCTTTCTGATGCTCTTTTAATTGCTACAACACAGATCTGTCAAGATTTCTGCATAGGTAAAGTGCTGTCGTCCACGGTGATCAACATTAAAAAAAAAAAAAAAACGCACGCACATGTGTTATTAACAATGTCTAATCTCAAAAAAAAAAAAAAATTAAAAAAAACCCCATTTAACTCAGTATAAGACTACTTTCTGTGAAGGACATGATTTTTGGGGCTGATATGATTTAGTAATTACAACACAGGTGTCGGATAGGGACATTAAAAGTCTGCAGATGCTGGAATGTTTTTAAACCGACTGATGTTAAAGGCACACCATCTCATATCTGGTCAGGCTTTTACACGAATGAAGACCATGCCCCCACTACGTAATAATAATAATAATAATAATAATAATGGACATTTATTAATCGCCGTTTCTCACAAGAGCTCACGGCGATTTACATATTAATTTCTGCCGTGCGAGATGGAATCTTTTTACACAATATATCACGCATTCACATCGGCCAGCAAACCTCAAGCCTATTAGAGCGAGCATTCACCTTTCACGGCCTTTATTCCAAGTCACACGGGTATTTGGTGGACATTTTTAGCTATGCCTTTTCAATTTTGCCAGGAAAGACCCTTTTGTCAATCGTGGGATCTTTAACGTGCACACCCCAATGTAGTGTACACGAAGGGACCTCGGTTTTTCGTCTCATCCGAAAGACTAGCACTTGAACCCACCACCTAGGTTAGGAAAGGGGGGAGAAAATTGCGGCCTGACCCAGGCCTGAACACGCAACCTCTCGATTCCGAGCGCAAGTGCGTTACCACTCGGCCACCCAGTCCCCACATACCACAACCAACGCCCTGACTTCTTGCTGTGGTGACTAAAAATAGTAACAGAATGATGAAGAAGAAGAAAAAGAGACTAGAAATAGCAACAAAATCCTCAAGAAGAAAAAAACTCTAAAAATAGTAACAGAATGATAAAGAAGAAAATGAGACTAAAAATAGTAACAGAATGATGAAGAAGAAGAAAAAGAGACTAAAAATAGTAACAGAATGATGAAAAAAAAGAAAGCAAGACTAAAAATAGTAACAGAATGATGAGGAAGAAAAAGAGACTAAAACTAGTAACAGAATGATGAAGAAGAAGAAAAAGAGACTAAAAATAGTAACAGAATGATGAAGAAAAAGAAAAAGAGACTAAAAATAGTAACAGAATGATGAAGAGGAAGAAAAAGAGACTAAAAATAGTAACAGAATGATGAAGAAAAAGAAAAAGAGACTAAAAATAGTAACAGAATGATGAAGAAGAAGAAAAAGAGACTAAGAATAGTAACAGAATGATGAAGAGAAAGAGAACAAGAAAAAAGAAGAAAAAGAGAACAAAAACAGCAAAAGAACGACGAAGAAGAAGAAAAAGAGAACAAAAACAGCAAAAGAACGACGAAGAAGAAGGGGGGGGGGGGGGGAATAAAAGAAGATAATAGGGGTGGGTTGTAATTTCATTCTCGTCAATGACAAGAGCTTAACTTGCTGTCACGGGTCGCTGCAGGCGTCGCTGTCCTCCATATTTTCTGGCTGATTATTTCATTCATCACCCGTTCGTCGAGGTCTCTCCTCGCTGTCATGAGTTTAAGGAGCGGGATTTGTTGAGAGGTGGTGAAATTGAAGAATAACAAGAGGCGAAGCCTTCAAGGCTCACGTAAGAAATCGACAAACTCAATCACTTCGTCAAACATACACACACACACACACACACACACACAGTAAGCGGCATAGGTGACACTGTGCAAGAAAGCGAGACACTAGATCTAGATCTGAATGGCCGATTTCGAAGAAAAAACTAGTCTCGGCCCGCTCAAAATAACAATGACCGAGACTTTCAGTAATTCCTTCGCGTGACGTCTAACCCTCTTACGTCATAATGTGACGTCTTCAAATGTTGTGACGTCTTCAAATGTTAAAGTTTCTACCACAGACATACATACATACATACATACATACGCACGCACGCACGCACAGACAGACAAAAGTTAGCATCGCATAGGCTACACTTACGTGAGCCAAAAATTGATGTTGTGCATTCATCCGTAGCGTGACTCACAACTATTGTCAGTCAACATGGGGTTTGTATTACAACGTGTGTGTGTGTGTGTGTGTGTGTGTGTGTGTGTGCCAGTGCGTGCGTGCGTGCGTGCGTGCGTGTGTGTGCGTGTGTGTGTGTGTGTGTGTGTGTGTGTGTGTGTGTGTGTCTGTGAGTGAGGTGTTTATTGGAATTGTAACGCGCTTGGAGCTGTGAATTTTATTTAATGATTACATCAAAAAATGTCCAAAACAATGTAGGCTAACCTTTTGGTATATATGCTCAAGTTGCGAGGAGGGGGGAGGGAGGGGGGTGGTGGGGTGGGGGTGTTCTAATATATATCCCATGTAAAATTCTCTCCAGATATTTGACGGTGAGCCAAACCGTTCCCACGGGAAGGAGTGTGCTGCTGTCATGGGGAAAAGGTGACGTTCGTAACGTTGGGTAAGGCAAAAAAAAAAAATTGTCTGTTTCTGGTCACCCGACCGACCCTAAATTTCGGCGCCGACCCTAAACTTTTTTGTCCAAACTCAAATTTTGTTTTGTTTTTTTGTTGTTGTTGTGGTAAAGGACAGGGTGAGAAAATGAACAACAAAAACGTGTGAAAACGAAAGTCCGCTGACGATTTGTAAATGTGTTGAGTGTCTTGTCTCTATGTATAGTGAATCCAGTCTCTTTGCGCGATTTTTAAAGTTAGTTTTATTGGTCTACATTTGGGGTAAAAAAAATAAAAAAAATAAAATAAAATAAAAATTCCTACCTACCTACCCTATTTGTTTTAGCCATGTTACCAGAAACAGACAATTTTTTTTTGGCCTAAAGCACAAGAAGAACAACAAATCATGCAAAAGCCTTGAAAAGATTGAGTCTCAGTCAAATCAGAAGCCTTGAAAAGATTGAGTCTCAGTCAAATCAGAAGCCTTGAAAAGATTGAGTCTCAGTCAAATCAGAAGCCTTGAAAAGATTGAGTCTCAGTCAAATCAGAAGCCTTGAAAAGATTGAGTCTCAGTCAAATCAGAAGCCTTGAAAAGATTGAGTCTCAGTCAAATCAGAAGCCTTGAAAAGATTGAGTCTCAGTCAAATCAGAAGCCTTGAAAAGATTGAGTCTCAGTCAAATCAGAAGCCTTGAAAAGATTGAGTCTCAGTCAAATCAGAAGCCTTGAAAAGATTGAGTCTCAGTCAAATCAGAAGCCTTGAAAAGATTGAGTCTCAGTCAAATCAGAAGCCTTGAAAAGATTGAGTCTCAGTCAAATCAGAAGCCTTGAAAAGATTGAGTCTCAGTCAAATCAGAAGCCTTGAAAAGATTGAGTCTCAGTCAAATCAGAAGCCTTGAAAAGATTGAGTCTCAGTCAAATCAGAAGCCTTGAAAAGATTGAGTCTCAGTCAAATCAGAAGCCTTGAAAAGATTGAGTCTCAGTCAAATCAGAAGCCTTGAAAAGATTGAGTCTCAGTCAAATCAGAAGCCTTGAAAAGATTGAGTCTCAGTCAAATCAGAAGCCTTGAAAAGATTGAGTCTCAGTCAAATCAAAAGCCTTGAAAAGATTGAGTCTCAGTCAAATCAGAAGACCACCATAGAAGTCGCCAAAACAATAATGTTAATTTACAGAGAAGTCGTGTTGCACGATGCCTGTCGTTTTATTCAAGGATTACATTTTTCATTGAAACTGTAATATGGAGAATCATTCCAAGTTCTGTCGCGTCTGAATAATTCCAGGGTGGAAGATCACTGCAACAGAAAAGATGGATATTAGTACCAAATGTATGCAAAAACCTTCCATTTGTGTATGATCCGGAGACTCATAGATATGTATCTCTATAAATATTTGAAGTTTTTGCTTTACATTATCTGCAAACCTTGAATATGATAGCATATTTCTACCAGCTGTGCTTCCGATGATCAAACTTGTAAATAAACAACGGCGTAATTTGACCTACACTGTCTTCATGGTATGGGGTGTTTGCGACCCATAATTACGAACTTATCAGCACGTGTACGGGAACGTGTACGGCTAACGTAATCAAATCTAGTTTTTTATGTCACGCGCTTGCCAAGATGTACACGTCTTGCTATGAGGAAATCAACGTAAAGGAAAATGGATGACTGCATTTGGAACATTGGAGAAATGTGAGCATCATCTAGACCAATTCTCCAAGACGTGTACGGGTACGCGAACAGGTCTTGGCTACACGTTCGCTCATCTAGAACACTGTAAAATACTCAGTTCAACATACTGACCGTGTCCAACCGAAGCGTGGAATCGGAAGGCTGATAATGGCTCGCTCAGACAACAGACTGCGTCCAGTTCCCAAGGTCCCCAATCGGAGCGGTTGCCGTAGCAACACTGATGCTGTCTCCATCTGGGGTAGATGGTACGTCGGTGCTGCTCAGACTGTTGGGCGTGACGCCAACAGTTGATCCTGCAGTGCCCGTGTTGCCAGGAGTATTGGTGTTGCCAGGAGGATCAGTAGCGTTGCCATCGTTGACAGGAGAAGTGGAAGCGTTCCCAAAGGTGTCAGGAGAAACAGTAGCGTTCCCAAAGGTGTCAGGAGAAACAGTAGCGTTCCCAAAGGTGTCAAGAGAAGCAGTAGCGTTCCCAAAAGTGTCAGAAGAACTAACAGCGTTCCCAAAAGTATCAGGAGAAACAGTAGCGTTCCCAAGGGTGTCAGGGAAAACAGTAGCGTTCCCAGAGTTGCCAGCAGAAGACACAACACCGCCGATGTAGGCGGGCATGCTAATAGTGCTGAGACGTTGCATGCTGGTGCTACCGTCCCTGGGCATCGAGGCGGTGGTTGGGGTAGTTGTAGTTGTGTCTTGTCCGATGGTTGTTACATCGCCGAGGATGCCAGCCCCGTTGGTAGGAGTGGTTGGGGTAGTTGTAGTTGTGCCTTGTCCGATGGTTGTCACATCGCCGAGGATGCCAGCCCCGTTGGTAGGAGTGGTTGGGGTAGTTGTAGTTGTGTCTTGTCCGATGGTTGTCACATCGCCGAGGATGCCAGCCCCGTTGGTAGGAGTGGTTGGGGTAGTTATAGTTGTGTCTTGTTCGATGGTTGTTACATCGCCGAGGATGCCAGCCCCGTTAATAGGAGTGGTTGGGGTAGTTATAGTTGTGTCTTGTTCGATGGTTGTTACATCGCCGAGGATGCCAGCCCCGTCGATAGGAGTGGTTGGGGTAGTTGTAGTTGTGTCTTGTCCGATGGTTGTCACATCGCCGAGGATGCCAGCCCCGTTGGTAGGAGTGGTAGGGGTAGTTGTAGTTGTGTCTTGTCCGTTTGTTGTTACATCGCCGAGGATGCCAGCCCCGTTGGTAGGAGTGTTGGTAGCACTGTCGGTCGTAGTTGAAAGGGGAGAGCCAAATGTGTTGTCAAGACCAGTCGCCGAGGTGTCAGTGTCGCTGGCAGGGGTGGTTGTCGTGGTAGCAGGGGTGTTGCCGGCAGTAGTACCAGCAGTGTTGTCCTCAGTATCGCCAATTGTCGTTACGGCAGCGTTGCTTTCAGCTGCAGTGTCATAATGATAATAATAATAGTCACTGATTTGTTTGTTCGAGTAGGATGGGCAGCTGACAGACTTCCTCCCTCACCTCGACGTATACCGTAGCACACACACACACACACACACACACACACACACACACACACACATATACACACACACACACACACACATATAGACACACACATACACACACACGCACACACACACACTCACACACACACACACACACACACACACACACGCACGTACGCATGCACATACACACACAAACACACACACGCACGCATGCACACACACACACACACACACACACACACAGACATATACACACACGCAAACACACTCACAAGTCGTGAAAGATAGTTTGTTTATGTCGACTGTATTACACACACACACACACACACACACACACATACACACACACACACACACATACACACACACACCCACACAGACACAGACACACACACACACACACATACACACACACGCACGTACGCATGCACACATACACACAAACACACACACACACACACACACAAACACACACACAAACATACACACACACAAACACACATACACACACTAACACACACACACACACACACACAGTGACACACACACACAAACACACACACACACACAAGTCGTGAAAGATAGACATGCCGTCGTAAGGACCCTTACGGTCCTGTGCAGGTGTACTGTATGGACTGAATTATCGACATTTATTTATTTATTTATTTTCTTTCAAACCTTGTTCGTTCCGTGTTGCGTCTGCTTTTTGTTGTCTTTTGTGTTCTTGTTTTTTCTGATGAAGCTTCCAGAAGCGAAAATTCGTTATCGTCTTGTGTCGTCTTTGTATCGGTGAGTACAGTAATCTTTTGTTTTTTAACTTTATTTATATGGGATATTTATATAGCGCTTGACGTTCTCTAAGCACTTTACCTATTAATTTCTGCCGTGTGAGATGAACTTTTTTACACAATATATCACGCATTCACATCGGCCAGTAAATCTCCAGCCATTACGGCGAATATTTACTTTTCACGGCCTATTATTCCAAGTCACACGGGTATTTGGTGGACATTTTTTTTTTTTATCTATGCCTGTACATTTTTGACAGGAAAGACCCTTTTGTCAATCGTGGGATCTTTAACGTGCACACCCCAATGTAGTGTACACATTCAAAGTCGTAATACACTTACCGTCGGTGGAAGTTGTGCCAGCCATACCGAAGCTGTCAGGTAGAACAGTCACGCCAAAGACTGCAGAAAGCCAGGCTGTGACCCCCCATGGCTTAGCTTTGACAAGCGAGTTGAGGGGTTCGTCCGGAGAGCCTGGCATTGACTTGTCCATGTTGTGGAAATGGTGAAAGAAATACGGAAAGTCCGCATGTTTGTAGGTTTCTTTTTCACATTGCTGCCCGCTGTATCTCGGTCTGCACCGACACTGGTCGGGGGCGACACATCTTCCTCCGTTCAGACAAGGTTGCCAGCAGACCGCTGAAATGTGCAGTGAGTTTTTATAAGAGTTGACTTTTTGTTTCCGTCAGTGCATGTTGGCAGTGGGGTGGGGGTGGGGTTTGGAATTAAGAGTGTGGGATGACGTGTGTGTGTGTGTGTGTGTGTGTGTGTGTGTGTGTGTGTGTGTGTGTGTGTGTGTGTGTGTGTCTGTCTGTGTGTGTGTGTGTGTCTGTCTGTCCGTCTGTCTGTTGGTCTGTCTGTCTGTCTGTCTGTCTCTCTATCTGTACGTCTGTCTGTCTATCTGGTCTCTCTGTCCGTATGTGTGTTTATGTGTGTGAATGTGTGTGTGTGTGTGTGTGTGTGTGTGTGTGTGTGTGTGTGTGTGTGTGTGTGTGAGTGTGTGTGTGTGTGCGTGTGTGTATGTGGGTATGTGTGTTTGGGTGTGTGTGTGTCTGTGTGTGTGTGTGTCTGTCCGTCTGTCTGTCTATCTGTCTGTCTGTCTCTCTATCTGTATGTCTGTCTGTCTATCTGGTCTCTCTGTCCGTATGTGTGTCTATGTGTGTGTGTGTGTGTGTGTGTGTGTGTATGTGTGTGTGTGTGTGCCTGTCGGAGAGTGCGTGCGTGCGTGCTTGCTTGCGCTAGCGTGCGTGCATTTGTGCGTGCGTGTGAGTATCTTTGTGTTCACGCACTCGCCGACATGAAGAGAGCAGCACGACAACAGTAAATACTCACGGAAGATACAGTTCCGATCGCCGTAGTGAGTCCAGCCCTTGCAGCAGTACGCCGTGTAACGATAGTCACTCTTGTACACTGTTTTCCAGTCATAACACCTGGAACAATCAACAATCAAATACTGAGCAGGCTTATTTCCTCTAGAATAATATCAAAAAGCTAATCTTTTGAATGTTGATATGCGTTCAAGTCGAAGCTAGACACTCTGAATCGTGTGAAAGGTTGTATTTAAACATGGAAAATAAGATCAATGCGTCGTTGCGCTCCCAACTTTTGTTGCGGTTCGGTCAAACATACGCGATGCACGGCCCGCGCATTGAACACTAATTGAAAATGGATAATAAGACCAGTGCGTCGTTGTGCGCCCAACTTTTGTCGCGGTTTGGTACAGTGCAACCCCCCAATTGCATAATTTTGGTTTTTGGCTCACGTAAGTGTAGCCTATGCGATCGTAACTTTGTCTGTCTGTGCGTGCGTGCGTGCGTGCGTCCGTGCGTCCGTGTGTGCGTGCGTGCGTGCGTGCGTATGTGCGTGCGTGTGTATGTCTGTGGTAGAAACTCTAACATTTGAAGACGTCACATTACATTGACAACATTTGAAGACGTCACATTACATTGACGTCACATTATGACGTAAGAGGGTTAGACGTCACTCGAAGGAAGTACTGAAAGTCTCGGTCATTATTATTTTGAGCGGGCCGAGACTAGTTGGCAGTCGTGTCCCTGTAAGTAGGCTACATGCAGACAGACAGATCTAGATCTAGTGTCTCGATTTCTTGCACAGTTTCACCTATGCTCTTTCTGTGTGTGTGTGTGTGTGTGTGTGTGTGTGTGTGTGTGTGTGTGTGTGTGTGTGTGTGTGTGTGTGTGTGTGTGTGTGTATGTGTGACGGAGTGATTGAGTTTGTGTTACTGTTTGTCGATTTCTTACGTGAGCCTTGATGGCTTCGCCTCTTGTTTTAAGTTGCGTTTACAAACGTGTCGCAATATTTTGTTTGAACCTCTTTTCTAAACTTATAATAATAATAAGAAAGGGAAACTGAAGCATAGGTGCTTATATACTTGTGTGCATGCATGCCTTTATATTCTATTAAATAGCTTTGATGGTTACATTTCCTCATACAATTCCGGGTGTGTCAATTATACAGACTTGAAGGATAAACAATCAGAAAAAAAGTTGATAATTACCGTCCCTTGAACCTGTATCTGCATTCATATGTCTTCCGATAGTGGAGCTTGGGTCGAAAGCACAAGTTGCTGGAATACAATACAAAACAAAACATTGATTAAACAGCAATTTAACCCTCTGCGTTAATAGATTTTCTCTTTCTTATAACTTATAGAATGATTCAATTCGCTTGACTGTGGTTTACCAGCAAGCGGCCAAAAATTCCATCAAGCTAAGTTCTTGTTACTTATTGCGTGTCTGTGCGACGGGCGCAGTGGCGTGGTGGTAAGACGTCGGCCTCCTAATCCGGAGGTCGTGAGTTTGAATCCCGGTCGCTACCGCCTGGTTGGTTAAGAGTGGAGATTTTTCCGATCTCTCAGGCCAACTTATGTGCAGACCTGCTAGTGACGTAACCCCCTTAACCCCCTTCGCGCGCACGGAAAAGATCCTGTAATCCATGTCAGAGTTCGGTGGGTTATGACAACACGAAAATACCCAGCATGCCTACTCAACGACAACGAAAGCGGAGTGAGCTGACTATGCTCTCAGAATATAGTGTGGGGAACCCAAATGGGCAAACGAGCTCACACGTAACCAGACAATTCTGGAACGCTGAAGAAGAAGAAGAAGAAGAAGAAGAAGAAGAAGAAGAAGAAGAAGAAGAAGAAGAAGAAGAAGAAGAAGAAGAAGAAGAAGAAGAAGAAGAAGAAGAAGTGTGTCTGTGCACTTAAAGGACCGTCGGGTCGATACATTTGTGATTGTAACGGATCGTTTTGTCAATAACAAACGTTCCAACAACTTACTTTTTTTTTAAATTTTTTTTAATTAAAGAATGCATGTAGGATCCAGATTAGTTTCAAGCCAATTGCAGTTTTAAGGATCCCCCATCTCTCTCACCACCACTCTGATTCGCCACCACCCTCAGTCCCTACTACCCTGACCTAAGGACCAAGGAAAATATGCAAAATCATTTAAAAATGTGCGAATAGGATCCAGTTCTGTTGGAAATCAATTTCAACAGATATGCTAATCTAAGTACCAGTGTTATGTTATATACAGTCCATGTTGTATTAGACTCCGGCTGTGTGCATCATCATTGAAAAGTCATACTCTTTACGGACATTCTTTCTTTCTTTATTTGGTGTTTAACGTCGTTTTCAACCACGAAGGTTATATCGCGACGGGGAAAGGGGGAAGATGGGATAGAGCCACTTGTCAATTGTTTCTTGTTCACAAAAGCACTAATCAAAAATTTGCTCCAGGGGCTTGCAACGTAGTACAATGTATTACCTTACTGGGAGAATGCAAGTTTCCAGTACAAAGGACTTAACATTTCTTACATACTGCTTGACTAAAATCTTTACAAAAATTGACTATATTCTATACAAGAAACACTTAACAAGGGTAAAAAGAGAAACAGAATCCGTTAGTCGCCTCTTACGACATGCTGGGGAGCATCGGGTAAATTCTTCCCCCTAACCCGCGGGGGGTCTTTACGGACATGATTTCGTATTCCTTTATTAGTCTTGTAAATATTTGTATGTCTTACTACGGCAAACACCATCGGTGGGCTACTTGTGAATGTTTCATTTAATATATTATGACACGTTCTTTGAATAAAATACCCCAAAAAAGCCTGTTGGTAGATTGCCAAAGTTAAACAAGTCGCGTAAGGCGAAATTACTACATTTAGTCAAACTGTGGAACTCACAGAATGAAACTGAACGCACTGCATTTTTTCACAATGACCGTATTCCGCCGCTTGTGCATAAAGGAGTGAAACTGACGAGCCTGTTCAGCGCGGTAGTGGTTTCGCTGTGCTGCATAGCACGCTTTTCTGTACCTCTCTTCGTTTTAAATTTCTGAGCGTGCTTTTAATCCAAACATATCATATCTATATGTTTTTGGAATCAGGAACCGACAAGGAATAAGATGAAATTGTTTTGAAATCGATTTCGGAAATTTAATTTTGATCATAATTTTTATATTTTTAATTTTCACAGCTTGTTTTTAATCCAAATATAACATATTTATATGTTGTTGGAATGAAGAAATGATGTAAAATAAGATGAACGTAAATTTGGATCGTTTTATATATAAAACAAATTATTACAATTTTCAGATTTTTAATGACCAAAGTCTTTAATTAATTTTTAAGTCACCAAGCTGAAATGCAATACCGAAATCCGGCTTTTGTCGAAGATTGCTTGGCCAAAATTTCAATCAATTTGATTGAAAAATGAGGGTGTGACAGTGCCGCCTCAACTTTTACAAAAAGCCGGATATGACGTCATCAAAAGTATTTATCGAAAAAAAGAAAAAAACAATCCGGGGATGTTATTCCCATGAACTCTCATGTCAAATTTCATAAAGATCGGTCCAGTAGTTTGGTCTGAATCGCTCTACACACACACACGCACAGACAGACAACAACACACACACACACACACACACACACACACACACACACACACACACACACACACACACACACACACACACACACACACACACACACACACACACACACACACATATACACCACGACCCTCGTCTCGATTCCCCCTCTATGTTAAAACATTTAGTCAAAACTTGACTAAATGTAAAAAATCAAGAATAACAAAAATAAAGTTTAGTATTTGAGTCATTGATGAAACCAAGTATTCACACGATATTTGGTTCTTGTGAATGCTACATTTTACATGTAATTGTTTCACAAGAATGTTGGTTCTTGTATACTTTTCGTTTTGTCAATTACAATGAAAGGTTCTATGAGAAAGAAAAACAGTTTTTCGATCGTTGATTTTTGGACGTCGGCAGTCAATCTGCTTCAGAACGATACTTACCCTGTCCATTTCTCTGCAATGGCCAAGCTGACCACGACTGCCAGTAGAGAACACAGTAGTTGGAGCGAAGCCATACCTACTGCAGTTGTCCCGGTTTTCTAAGCGCAACTGATGGCTAAAGCAACTGTGCATAATCTGATCAACACCGATAGTTTGTTAGTGTCAGTCGTTCATATCCGGAAACAGAGTATGCAATAAGCCTGTTATCGTAATGACATCTTTGGCAAACAAACACACAGACCCAGAGAGACATGCATACAGACGCGCGCACGCGCACGTACGCTTGCACGCCCGCACACACGCTCGCACGTACGCACGCACGCACGCACGCGTGGCACGCACGCACGCACGCACGCACGCAAGAACACACGTACACGCACACACACACACGCAAACACATACACACACACATACACATACACACACACACATACACACACACATACACACACATTTACACACACACACGCACGCACACGTACACACGTACGTACACACACACACACACACACGCACGCACACACACACACATACACACACACACACACACGCACACACACACACTTTCTAACAAGCGCTCACACTCGGCTTGTTTTGTCTCTGTGTCTCATTGGTTAATATATGTCTGACTGCAGCTTGTTTACTTGTTTTACATTCAAATGACAGATTGCGAGAACAGGCCCAGTCTTAAATAAACACTTTTACATTTATTGGACCGATTTCCGTACACCAAGTAAAGCATGCATTTCCGTGTCAATACATTCAAACTTTCTATGCCATTAAAACATTGTTAAGGCCATCCACTTGGCTATTTGGCACACTTCTAGGATCAACATTGGTTTCTACCTAGCTCACGGTGCCCTCAACATCGACCTGACAAAAAGTTATGGCACCAATTAAAGACCAACTATCATGATACTACACCTTGGCATCTTTTGCATACGAGGAGAAAGCCACATCAATATCTATGCAGGTTGATCTGTTTCACCCACACACACACACAGCGTAAGTGTTAAGCCTTTGTGAGGTTAGTGATATCATATTTTAATTACAAGCTGCTACACACACAGCGGAATAAGTGTTTCTTGATGTAGTCGACAGGCAAAACAGTGGCAGTAACAATCATTTTATTCTTCTCCTCACTTCGTGTGTGTGTGTGTGTGTGTGTGTGTGTGTGTGTGTGTGTGTGTGTGTGTGTGTGTGTGTGTGTGTGTGTGTGTGTGTTTGTTTGTTTGTCTGACAAGTATTAACATATAAGTACAGCAACTTCGAAGTAAAGAAAAAGACAGAAGAAAAGGGGGTTACAGAGGAAGGGTGGTTGGAGAAAAGACAGTTATTATGGGGGCGAGGACGCCCCCATTCTATACGGTTAGTTTCGAGGTTGACCATGGGCAGCACCATTTTGTTGTGAAATACGTCATCAGTTTGTGTACACAGGAAGTTGTGACATCCGTCACCCTATGGGAGGGGTGAAGGCAACATTGTTCATCTGTAGATAGTTGTGAAATCCGTCACCCTATGGGAGGGGTGAAGGCAAAATTGGTCATCACAGAGTTTGTGTAACACAGGAAGTTGTGAAATACGTCACGGCAAAATTGTTCAACTAAAACATCATAGGTCGAATTGTGCAGGGTCAACTGCAACAAACTCAAACCGAGCCATTCATACCTAGCTGTATTTGAGTGACTTATATACCGACATTTTTATTTCTTATTTTCAGCACAGGTGTAGGAAAAATCATGAACCAAAATGTTATTTATTTTCTAATTTAACATTTTTTTTTACAAATGTGACCATGGTCTTTTAAACATACAGTGACATTAAACATTGTTATGTTAAAAAAAAGAAAAAAGAAAAAAAGCTTTTGTGCACAAATCAGAAAATACATTGTACATTTTACCTACAGGCCAAACAGTGTCTGTTGGCGGCAAAGGACCCAGCAAGTTGCTATTTTTAGATCAGTGGCTGTCAAGAACAGGAGCTTACATTTGGATGTGTCCACTGATAGTAGGTTTGGTTGTGATCAATCAGAATGATGTGGGAATAAAAATGTATGACAGTTTGATATGATGACATGTAATTCACATATGCTGAAATGTAATATTATACATGATATAATATTATTATGACTGTTGCCATGACCATGAACCCCAAGAAAGGTTTAATGTTATGTAAAATCAAAATACCAAAATCAAGCACCTACTAATCTGGTCTACGGTGCGGGAAGATTGAGGCCTTCGTGAAATGTTCAACGTTGGCCAATAATAATTTTAACAATGTACGTACGTTGTGTCGCTTTTTATTATGTTTTATTTTGTTGATCAATTGATAAATATGTCTTCCCAACATATTACAAATCAAACAGAAATAAAGTCTTAGAGAACTACAATAATTATTGTTGCCGTCAAAACCTTGCAAGGCCTCAACAGAGATATGTATAGATCGCGAACTTCGCCGCGCCGCGCTCATTGGCTCAGTATTGAACTTGCGTCAAGGCCGATGCGCGTAGATTCCGAGAATGTTTACTTTCGGTTAGATTCTTCGACAGCATTCGCAGAGGTGACTGCCGTTACTGAGGTGAGTAAAACTGACCATCGAAAGGAAAATAAGATTCATATTGGTAATACTAATAACATACTTGAATCTACCAAAACTGTATGGGAGCACATAGTTGGAAAGGCGTGGTGAAGCGATCAAATCGAATCGTCCGTCTCAGTCAGTGCACTGATCAGTCACCACGATTGAACGTCACTGTCTGTATTTTGTATGTAAGCAGAGCTTCCAAACTAGTTAAATCCTGATGTAGTTTACAAAAACAAAACAAAATCTCATTCCTGTTCCATTGTTCTTGTAGTTGTGATATATTCTAGTGAAACTGAAAGTAAGTGTTAAAAGCAGAAAAGCCGGACTGAATCAGGTAATTGGGTTGGGAAAGTTTTGCTAAGAAATCCTGTTATTTCCCTGGGTTAATAAGCATCTCTTTGTCCAACTATTTACACAATTTATTTGACTAGTTTGTGTATTTATTTCTAGACTACAAGAACTTGCAGTTGCTGATACATTCATTCATCATTGATTGCATTTCATTGTCACAGCACAAAACACTGAATGACACATACTGATTGACGAGCATGGCAATAGCCTTCTCGTTTTACAGTATAGGTACTGATAGTTACATGCAAGTTTGAATATCACTTTGAACACTGCCACATTCAGTTCTTCTCATCATTGAATAATTTTGTTTCAGGAAGCAAGCACCACTTTTGTTGTTGATGAAAACCCAATACAGTCAGAAGTGTGTCAAGCTCAAAGTACTATTTCACAAAAGGTGAGAAGCTATTCGTTACATTTGCAACATTTATTGTTAAAAATTATTAAACATAAAGGCAGAATTTGTTTGTCTTGTGATTGTGATGCCTACAACTACACCCGCTTGTGATTTCTCAGTCAAGTTACTGCAGATTTGTGTATATTTCAGTCTCATGTGGTATTTGCCATATTTTTGTGTGAACATGTGTATTTTTCAAGACTTAGATTCTGTGATAACATAAAATACCATAACACATTTGACACCAGTGCATCATATAATATTTTTGGATAATTCTCATTACGCATGATTTTTTATTGTGTCACTGTGTGTACATTTACATGTGTTTTTAAATGTCAACGGGTGACAGTTCCACTTCTGGAAGAGGTGTGCAGTGAGATTGCAGAAAATGAATGCCTGTCAGCTGATCTGTGAAGCTATGTTAAAACCTTGGACTGTAAGTGTTTAGGGAAACACTGTATGAATGAATACAATTTTGTTGGAGTAGTGTTTTCACTTTTGCTTATAATGTAAAACAATTTCAAGTTTAAATTTCAAGTTATTCAGTTACGCTGAGAATAAGCTGTCATATATACATGACAAGTAAGCAGTGCTCCCTGTATGGCATACGTGTAATTATTGTTGATCATTCGCGTACACATTCCAGACTTGTCAATGTGCAAGTGTTCTTTTTGGATACAATTGTGTGTGTGTTTGCCTTTCTTTTAAAGTTATACGAGGCAGGGAATTATCCCAAGATATGGACTAATAAAAATCTATTATTGTATATGTATAGGTTACAACACGAGTGGTTTTTTATATGGCTTGTATTTCAGTCAAGACCCAGCGGATGAATATCATCGGGAGACACGAGCCTCTGGCGAGTGGCTCTCGATTGATATTCCCGCTGGGTCTTGACTGAAATACAAGCCATATAAAAAACCACGAGTGTTGTAATCTGTATATCCCATTCTACCATCAAACACAAAGTGTAGACTACTAGCGGCACTGTTGCGATCTGTGCAGGGTAAAACTGTTGCCAGCGAGACTTAGCCCTTTTGCAACCTTAAACTAAGTGACCGTCGCTGAAAAAATAAAACGAATGAGTGCATCGATAAGTACGCGGTAACACTACTTTCAGACCATTTAAAAGCTTTAAGTAAAGGTTCATAAGTTGCAAGAAAGTAATGAAGTCGAATAGAAATTAATTTAGTTGAAGCGCACAATTCTTTTGTTTTGCGTTTCAGGTCGGCAGAACGGGCGAACCGGGTTTGGGACCCATTTGGCTTACTCGATTCAGAATCGATTCCACGTTGTTTTTCTCGAACGTGTGTAATTAGGCTTATTGACAGAGAAGCAAATTTTAGGGAACAAATATGTAGGTTTAAATGTAACCATTTGCTCCCTATTTGAAATGTATCTACGTGATAAACTGTTTTGCGAGTGTGTTTGCATGGATGAACTTAAACTGGTATGGGAGTGAGGAAAACGCGACCGGACACGTCTGTCACCGCCGATTGATTGCATTTTGAAGGAATATGACTGGATTACGGAAAAATATGTGGACTTACTGCAGAGCCAGACAAAAGAGTAGACTTGCTCGCAAAACACGTGAAACAGCCGATGTTTGATAGCTGAAGGCGCACACCAAAACACACTTCCGACAGATTCTCAAAAGTCGTCTGCTAACGATGCAAGGGGAGGGTACTCGTGTTTTTGTTTTGGTTCGCTAGCATCTGGTTATCTTGTAAGTTGAATGTTCGTTTTTTTCGACCTGCATTGCTTTCATAATGAAAGAAACTTTTGCTTATTGCATCTCATACATCAGATCAGTTCTGAGATTCATTTTTGCGTGCAACTGATATGGTTTTCTGAGCCGTGCAATACGATTTTAGAACTTCATACAAATGTGTCACATTGTTCGGCGCGAGGTCAAAGGTCGGGAGGAAAGTAGTCCTTTGCCCAAATCGGAATCTGCACTATCATATATTTTTTGGAGTCCATGATGTATTTATTGAGCTATAAAAATACAACATATATACCCATACTGGAGTAACAGAGACAAAGAAGGGAGGTCATGGGATATATATATATACAGTGGACCACCCCCCCCCCCCCCAATTTGATAATCCCTCCCTTTTAAGACCTTATTTTGTCAGTTTGTCTGTGCATAACTTCTGTAAATTTTCCTTCATTTTAAGACTGCCTCCTTTTAAAGACCCGCTTTCTCAGATTGTTTGAGGTAATACAAAGGTGGTTCTATTGTATGTGTTCAAGTGTAAGACTTTGTGGTCTGTTTGACAGGTGCTGTTCTTCGGGACAAACTTTAGGTGTTTGAGTCATGCCTTGGTCTACGAGGGAAGTTTCGGAACGCAGCCAAGGAAAAGGCTCACTCAAAGTATTTTGCATTGTACTACGCAAGCCATGCAAGCATTACAGAGGTCACCAAGTCGACTCATGCATCAGCTTCCATTTGCCTCAGGATGTTTGAAAGGCTGGTCGAAGCAACCTATGGGTGCAAACAGGAAGACAACGCGAATGACCGACCGGTGCCAGTGTGTGAGGGGGAGAAGGATGTGATCAGGTATGTTGCTGGGAGTGTGGTGAAGAAACTAAAAAAGAAAGTTTGGGGCCTCAAGAAAGGTGCATACAGATACGAGAAACTGCGCTGTTTAGAAGCACTGAGGTTCAGTGAGCTGTCAGAAAGTGATTGTGATTCTTCAACTGACATGACAACGGTGCTTAACCGAGGAGGACTGACATTTGTCAAAGACAACATTGTGCAAATGTTCCTTGACATGGAGGACATTTTTCGTCGGACTGTGGGTGTCGCTTGCTCTGCCAAAATGAAAGCTGATGACAAGGACTTTCTGCAACAGTGGAAAACCAATGATACAGTGCCTGTGCTTTTTTATGACACAGTTTATGCATTTGACATTTCTTTGAAAGTGCAAGAAAATGTTTTCGAAAATGCTGTCCTGCTTTTTTTTTTAAATCCGAGTCCACCACAAGCGAGGACAATGTCAATGATGGACAAAGTGCAGCGCGGGTGGAAAGAGTAGAGCATGAAGAACAGGTTGCGTACCAGTGACACTAACATTAACAAGCTGTAAGACGGGCAAAGTTAGCTACATATGCAGTTGATCATATCATTAGTGGCAGTCCACGGATGCTCCCCCCTTGTTTGTGTGTATGTATGTGTGCAGGTTTGCATTTCAGTCTGCATGAGGTGAGCGATAGTGATTTTTAACTGTTGGTGCTCAGTGATTTACAAGCATGTTGCTATGTAAATTCTCCTGTCTTTTGTAGAACACAGACACTTTGTATTACATTTTTTTTTACAATAATCTCTCTTGGTGCTGGGTACAAATATTTTAAAAGTTTTCAGGTTCATGTTATTCTCTAGTTTCACTTTTTGTTTTACGCTCGACACGTGTTTGAATCTGTATCTATCTGCAACTACATGTGAGTAAGTACACCTGAATCCAACATACTAAAGAGAAATAGAGAGCTTCAGTATTTAGTCTGTACTTTAAAAAAAATTGTTATTGCTTGCATTTTTCTTCCGTTGTATTTTTTATGTCTTGAAAATAATAAAAATTGCTTTGAAAATGTATTGTGTACCGCAGTCAGAAGTAATTTATTACTTTTGGGAGTTTAGTAACGTGATATCAGTTTTCAATTGTTCGTTCCATTATATTGCTTTCAGATTTAACACACAAGAAGCACGGTTTTCGTTGCGAAAATGTGCATTGGCAGTGCTACGCGATCGAATTGTGTATTATGTACACGCGGTGTTCTTCTGGAAAAGACCGAAGCGACATGTGACGTCAGTCGTTCAGCCCGCGAGCGGTGGGAGGGGGGAGGGGTTCACATGGTTTGTTTGTTTGTTTGTTTCAGACCCACACCCATATACACACATTTCACATGTAAACCATTTGTCGGCCCCCTGTCGATATTTATCGACTAAGTTCCTTGTTGTACTAACTGCCCTTGCTAGCCTCAGTGCCATTGCAGGCAAAACGAAGGGGTGGGGGGAGGGAGGGGCAAGGAGAGACAATACTCTGGCTGGCCGCTTTCGGAAAGTCGGCGGCACTGCAGGCGATAAAGGGGTTTGGGAAAAAAATCTTACAATTTAAAGTGTGTGTGTGTGTGTGTGTGTGTGTTTGTTTGTGTGTGTGTGTGTGTTTGTGTGTGTGTATGTGTGTGTCTATATGTGTGTGGGTGTGTGTGTGTGGGTGTGTCTATGTGTGTCTGTGTGTCTGTGTGTGTGTGTGTGTCAATGTGTGTGTGTGTGTTTGTGTGTGTGTGTGTCTATGTGTGTGTGTATGTGTGTGTGTCTATATGTGTGTGTGTCTATGATTGTGTGTGTCTATATGTGTGTGTGTGTCTATATGTGTGTGTGTGTCTGTGTGGGTGTGTGTATGTGAGTGTGTGTGTGTCTATGTGTGTGTGTGTGTATGTGTGTGTGTGTGTGAATGTGTGTGTGTGTGTGGGTGTGTCTATCTATATATATATACGACTTGTGTCTGTCTGTCTGTCTGTGTGTGGGTGTGTGTGTGTGGGTGTGTCTATGTGTGTCTGTGTGTCTGTGTGTGTGTGTGTGCGATGCACGACCAAAATTCTCGATGGATCTGCTTCAAGTTTGGTGGGCATATTCAGGTATACCGTGCTCTCAGCGCGCAGCGCTGAACCGATTTTGGTTTTTCTGTTTATTTTACCATTCCCAGTAACTCTTCCTTATCTTCTCCATGTTTTCAGCGTTTACCTCCCTTCCTTCGTATTGTGCACTATAGTATGAGGGGGCATCTTCGGATATTCCCGGCGTTCTGTTACTATTTTTAGAAGGTCACCGCAGTGTCCAGAACGTAAATTGGACCCGTAAATTATCCTCACTGTAAAAGTGCAAAGGTCGAATCAATTTATAGCCACGCGCAAAATACACTGTCATCTATTTCTCTATATATACGGCTTCTCTGTGTTTGTGTGTGTGTGTGTGTGTGTGTGTGTGTGTGTGTGTCTCTCTCTCTATGTGGGCAACACCTGTGGATTGTTCAGTTCTGTTTGTGATGTGGTCTGGTGGCTTTTGTGTATTTGTATGTACTGGCCTTCCTTTGAGAAGCCATAACAGTTCAAAAGGGCTTAGAGAAAAGCTCTAAATTGCTCAATCCTGTTTGAGTGGAGTTCGCCTCCAAAGGTGATTAACACAGTTACATTCGTCGACAAGGATGGGACTCGATATGGTCAGGAATGGCATTATGGCCACTGAATCATTTTCGTGCTGTTCCCATTCCACGAATCTGGGAGGGACCTAAGCTTGGCGGGTCCATTGTTCGGACCCGGCGAAGCCGGCGTACGGCTCTAAGTACTTCTTCCCGGCGAAGCCGGCTACCCGGCGAAGCGGGTATTCATCTAGTCTATAAATATACTAGAATGAATACCCGCTTCGCCGGGTACCCGGCTTCGCCGGAAAGAAGTAGAGCCAAATGATACCCGGCTTTGCCGGGAAGAAGTAGAGGAATACCCGGCTTCGCCGGGATGAAAGCGTTGTGGACAGCGACCTTATAAAAATAGTAACATGAATATCCGGCTTCGCCGGGATGAAAGCGTTGCGGACAGTGACCTTCTAAAAATAGTAACGGGAATATGGATTGACGCCACACGAAGGAAGGGAGATAAACGCAAAACACTGGAGAAGATAAGAAAGAGTTACTGGGAATGGATCTGGGAAGATGAACAGAAAAACCAAAAGCGGTTCAGCGCTGAGCGCTGAGAGCACGTGTTGAAAATTCTCATCGACCAGGTTGTGTCCGGGGTCTACCTGAATATGCCCACCAAATTTGAAGCAGATACATCGAGAACTTTGGCCGTGCATCGCGAACACACACACACACACACACACACACACACACACACACACACACAAGTCGTATATAAATATATGACTGACACTTATACATTACCACACACATACATGACTGTGACACTGACGATCTCACCACACTGATAATTTCACCACACTGATAATCTCACAACACTGATAATCTCACCGCACTAATAATCTCACAACACTGATAATCCTAACACACTGATATTCTCACCACACTGATAATCTCACCGCACTGATAATCTCACCGCACTGATAATCTCACTGCACTGATAATCTCACCACACTGATAATCTCACCGCACTGATAATCTCACTGCACTGACAATCTCACCACACTGACAATCTCAGCACACTGATAATCTCACCATTCACACTGACGAACAACTCGTGACTGTGGCTCTGACATTTCAAACCAGACGATGTGCATGTAATCTTTGCACGTGGAATTTATTGTCCCTTTTTGTTACAATTTCAACAGTTTTTTTACTTTTTAGACTTAATTCATTAAATACGGATCAACTTTTCAAAATTTGTTATACCGTTATTTCTATTTTGTTTATTTAAAAAGGTCAGGGGTTGGAAATGGGGTTTGGGCGGGATAAAAATCAAAAGCATAAAATAAGCTTTCATCACTTAGAGTGAAACTGCTGTCGTCTTATCTTCCGTTCAACCGTGTGCAGGATGGAGAGTGGTGACGTCACTAGGGGCAGCTTGTGGTGTTGGCCTGGACCTGGCCGCTACAGCACTGCTGTGACGTCATGTCGTAAAGCACAGCCTTGCAGCAACCGTGAGTAGTGGAGTCGTAAGGCTCGGTCCTGCCACAGCAGCTCTGTGTTGTGAAGTTGTAGGTCTTGACACCACAGCAGCGGTGTGTCTTGTAGTCGTACGACTCAGCCCCGCAGCAGTAATGCCCTGATCCACCCGGCTTGACCTGGCTTTGACAGCAGCGCTGGGAGGTGTAGTTGTAGGTCTGGTTTCCACAGCAAGCATGGTTGGCTCCTCCTGATACGACTTTGTAGCTGCAGCAATTGTGTGACGTTCTGTTGTAGACCTCCGCCCCACAGCAGGCATGCGCGTACCCGCCTGGCATGACCTGGTTTTGACAGCAGTTCTGGATCGTGTAGTTGTACGACTGAGCGCCACAGCAATACATTTTGGCTCCTCCTGACACGACCTTGTTACTGCAGCATCGTTGTATATTGTAGTTGTAAGGCTGAAGACCACAGCAATACGGTCCCGCCCCTAGCTTGACTTGGCCGCCGCAGCACGTGTGGGTGCTTCTGTTGTATGGTTCGGATCCACAGCAATACTGTCCCCCTGGCTTGATTTCACCTGCACAGCACGCGTGGGTCAGGGCATTGAACGTCTGGTTGCCACAGCAACGGTGGTTCGTTCCTCCCGTCAGGACGTTCTTTCTTTCGCAGCAGGTGTGAGTCTTGGAGTTGTAGGCTTGCTTTCCGCAACAGCGGTAATCCCTTCCTCCAGGTAGAATTTTCCTACCGCAACAGGTGTGGCTGGTGACGTTGTAGGTTTTTGTTCCGCAGCATCCATAATTCGTTCCTCCAAGTCTGATTTTACTGCTGCAGCAGTTGCTGGTCGTTCGGTTGTAGGTTCGAGTCCCGCAGCAGGCGTGTGAGCTGTAGTTGTAGACCCGATCCCCGCAACAGGAGTGAAAGCTTCCACCGGCCTTGACCTTTCCGCCACAGCAAGTGTGTGTCGTCCTGTTGTATCTACGCGTGCCGCAACATCCCTCGGTTCTCGTGTAGTAGGACTTGTCGCCACAGCAATAGTAGTACAATCCACCCGGTCTCACGTTCCCAACGCAGCATTTCTGTGTGCGGTAATTATATGTCTTGGCTCCACAGCAACGGTGGAACTGGAGGAATCCACCCGGCTTGACCTTGCCCTGACAGCAGCTTGCATTCTTATAGTTGTAGGTTTTGTTCCCACAGCATCTGAATTCATACCCCCCTCCAAGCTTTACGTTGCCATTACAACAGGTCTGGTTTCTGTAGCTGTAAGTCTTACTCCCGCAGCATCTCCTGTCAGATCCGCCTTTCTTGACCTGGCCTTCACAGCAGACACGTTTCACGGAGTTGTACGACTCGTTGCCGCAGCACTTGTGATTGATCCCCCCTGACAGCAGCTTCCCTACGCAGCAGGTGTATTCCCGTTTACTGTAGAGTGTTTTAGTCTCCGCTCCGCAGCAGCCGTGAGACTTGTACCTGTAAGTGTGGTTTCCGCAGCAACCCCAGCGCTTCCTTGCACCCGACGACCCGACGTGACCGTTGCAGCATTTCTGTGTGTAGTAGTTGTAGGTCTGGTTCCCGCAGCAGATATAATCCTTTCCGCCCTTGACGACCTGTCCGTTGCAGCAGTCCTGGGTCGACCAATCGTAGGTCAGGTTGTTCCCGCAGCAGTACTGACCCCATCCACCTGCGACGATGTGTCCTTTGCAGCAGGTGTGCGTCACGGCATTGTAGGTCTGGTTGTCCCCGCAGCATCTGTAGTTCGTTCCCCCTGGATGAATGACGTTATTGCAGCATGTTTGGTTTGATCTGGACATCATCTGGCCGCCGCAGCAGATCTGCGTGGAGTAACTGTAGGACTGGTTACCACAGCAGCCGTAGGATTTTCCACCCGGGACTACGTTGCCGTTGCAGCAGTCGTGCGTCGTGTATTTGTAACCCTTGTTTCCACAGCACCGGGTCACCCTCGATCTTCCTTTGAAGACCTCGCCGTCGCAACATCTGTGGTTGTAGGTCCGGTAGGGTTGGAGCCCACAGCACAGGTAACCGGCTCCGCCTTTTCCGACCTGGCCGCTGCAGCAGCTTTGCCTCTCGATATTGTAGGACGTGTTCCCGCAGCAACCGTACCTGTCTCCCCCCAATACGACATTGCCGTCGCAGCAGCTTTGATTCTTGTAGTTGTACAGTAGAGCTGCGTTGCAACAGCGCTCCTCTGTGTCCTTGCTGTAGACCTGGTCTCCACAGCAGCTGTGTGTGGTCTGGTTGTAGACTTGTGACCCACATGCTGTACCTGTGGACACAACAGTAATATCCATGTGTCACGCTTGGCCTGTTCGCCATTGAAGAGAGGAAAACAGTTGCTTTGCTTGTATCAAAGCGCCGGTGTAACACGAGAAAATTACTCCCACGAGATTTTTACTCCGGAGTAAACATTTCGTACGAACAAGTTACTCCCTTTACGAAAAAAGCACTCCCCCATTGCACGAGAAAATTACTCCCCAAGACAGGTGAGTTCCGAGTAAACCTTTCGTACAAAAATGTTACTCCCCTGACGAATAAATAACGAATAAATTACTTCACCCCAACACGAGCAATTTAACTTCCCATGCCAGGTGTACGAAATTTGTACTCCCTTGTCCCCTGTTAGTCTTGGTGGTGGAAGGGGTGGAAGGAGGGTAGCGCGACATTCGTGTGCGCGAGATCACTTATTGGCATTGTCCCTGCGCCCGCATCCCATTTTTGCGTACGAGATTGTTACTGGAAGTAAAAAAGATGGGGAGTAAAAATTTCGCGGAGGGAGTAATTTTTTCGTGCCTTGGGGAGTTCTTTTCTCGTACGAAAAGTGTACTCGGAGTAAGAATTTCGTACGAAATATTTACTCCGGAGTAAATATTTCGTAGAGTAAACATTTCGTGTTACACCGGTCGATCATTTTTCTACTCCTTCATCCTTACGGTACCTTACTACTACTATACACTACAAGGAATATAACGCCGGAAGCTCGGCACTTGCCGACTCGCTCCGTTTCAAGCTTTCTTCATCACCTTTGGCACCCCCTTCAGAGCAAATAATGATCGACCGGTGTAACACGAAATTTTTACTCCACGAAAAATTTACTCCGGAGTAAATATTTCGTACGAAATTCTTACTCCGAGTACACTTTTCGTACGAGAAAAGAACTCCCTCCACGAAATTTTTACTCCCCATTTTTTTTACTTCCAGTAAAAATCTCGTTTGCAAAAATGGGATGCGGGCGAAGGGATAATGCCAATAAGTGATCTCGCGCACACGAATGTCGCGCTACCCTCCTTCCACCCCTTCCACCACCAAGACTTACAGGGGACAAGGGAGTACAAATTTCGTACACCTGGCATGGGAAGTTAAATTGCTCGTGTTGGGGTGAAGCAATTTATTCGTTATTTATTCGTCAGGGGAGTAACATTTGTGTGCGAAATGTTTACTCGGAACTCACCTGTCTTGGGGAGTAATTTTCTCGTGCAATGGGGGAGTGCTTTTTTCGTAAAGGGAGTAACTTTTTAGTACGAAATGTTTACTCCGGAGTAAAAATCTCGTGGGAGTAATTTTCTCTTGTTACACCGGCGCTTTGGTACAAGTTCCTGTGCTTAAACCAATTATTCTTAAAGCACAGTCCTTCCCTTGCATACTGTTATGGTTAATATCTCACATCTGCCCAATGATGCTTTGACGTGGACCATCCCCAAGATCCCCAACACCAACATCCCCAACACCAACATCCCCAACACCAACATCCACAACACCAACATCCACAACACCAACATCCACAACACCAACATCCACAACACCAACATCCACAACACCAACATCCCCAACACCAACATCCACAACACCAACATCCACAACACCAACATCCCCAACACCAACATCCACAACACCAACATCCACAACACCAACATCCGCAACACCAACATCCCCAACACCAACATCCCCAACACCAACATCCCCAACACCAACATCCACAACACCAACATCCCCAACACCAACATCCTCAACACCAACATCCTCAACACCAACATCCTCCGGTGCAAAGGAATATGTAAGATTTTGGAGATTGACTCAATCATGCAGAGTCAGAATCGTGTGTATAGGCAGGACTATGCCTTGTAGTCAGAATTGTGTGTATTGGCAGGACTATGCCTTGTAGTCAGAATCGTGTGTATAGGCAAGACTATGCCTTGTAGTCAGAATCGTGTGTATAGGCAGGACTTTGCCTTGTAGTCAGAATTGTGTGTATAGGCAGGACTATGCCTTGTAGTCAGAATCGTGTGTATAGGCAGGACTTTGCCTTGTAGTCAGAATTGTGTGTATAGGCAGGACTATGCCTTGTAGTCAGAATCGTGTGTATAGGCAGGACTATGCCTTGTAGTCAGAATCGTGTGTATAGGCAGGACTTTGCCTTGTAGTCAGAATCGTGTGTATAGGCAGGACTTTGCCTTGTAGTCAGAACTGTGTGTATAGACAGGACTATGCCTTGTAGTCAGAATTGTGTGTATAGACAGGACTATGCCTTGTAGTCAGAATTGTGTGTATAGGCATGACTATGCCTTGTAGTCAGATTTGTGTGTATAGACAGGACTATGCCTTGTAGTCAGAACTGTGTGTATAGACAGGACTATGCCTTGTAGTCAGAATTGTGTGTATAGACAGGACTATGCCTTGTAGTCAGAACTGTGTGTATAGACAGGACTATGCCTTGTAGTCAGAATTGTGTGTATAGACAGGACTATGCCTTGTAGTCAGAATTGTGTGTATAGACAGGACTATGCCTTGCAGTAAGAATTGTGTGTATAGACAGGACTATGCCTTGTAGTCAGAACTGTGTGTATAGACAGGACTATGCCTTGTAGTCAGAATTGTGTGTATAGACAGGACTATGCCTTGTAGTCAGAACTGTGTGTATAGACAGGACTATGCCTTGTAGTCAGAATTGTGTGTATAGACAGGACTATGCCTTGTAGTCAGAATTGTGTGTATAGACAGGACTATGCCTTGCAGTAAGAATTGTGTGTATAGACAGGACTATGCCTTGTAGTCAGAATTGTGTGTATAGGCAGGACTATGCCTTGTAGTCAGAATTGTGTGTATAGACAGGACTATGCCTTGTAGTCAGAATTGTGTGTATAGGCCGGACTATGCCTTGTAGTCAGAATTGTGTGTATAGGCAGGACTATGCCTTGTAGTCAGAATTGTGTGTATAGGCAGGACTATGCCTTGAAGTCAGAATTGTGTGTATAGACAGGACTATGCCTTGTAGTCAGAACTGTGTGTATAGGCAGGACTATGCCTTGTAGTCAGAACTGTGTGTATAGACAGGACTATGCCTTGTTGTCAAAGTGGCTTAGTGTAAACATTAAGCAAGATACAACACAAGCTTATTATTTCTTGATACATGATATAGCGTAACGTATCTTGTTTCAGAGGACAAGTGATATTCAACACGGTATTGAATTATGATACACAATACCTAAGCTACGGGTTAATCGATATAATTTGATGGTTTTTTTGTTATAGTTATGTAACTGTGATTCAAACTTAAAACTATTTTCTGTTGTGTAAAGACAGAAAAAGAGATTGTGTTCTTATTACTACAATTACCACTTCCACTGCTACTACAACTACCACTACTACTGCCACCACCACCACTACTACTACTACTACTACTGACCTAGTACAAGTTGCACGTGGAGGATGACACACAGCAGAGCTGTCAGCGCAAACAGCTTCCCGACAGACATTGTCCTGCAAAAGAAAGACAACCGCGGCATAAAATACTGTGTTAAAGCATAGACCAAATAGCCTGGACCGCCAACTCGTCACGTGACCCTTCGAGGTTACGACTCTCGACTTTCAGAGGCGCGTGACGTCCGGTTTGAAAGGCCAGCGATTCGAAGACAGTGAAAAGAAAGCACGCTCCAGTTATTTGTGACAATGGGAGGTGACATGTCGACAATGAACTGGATTTTCCAAAACTCTAAACTAAACTTAACAAAACTCATCGAAAAACATGTTCCATATGCACTTTTGCTGAGTTCATTTTAGCATTTTCAGAACTTACCTCGGCAACTTCGTCCATGTTTACAATCGACACCGGATATGACATCCCCCTGATTTCTGAAAGGCCATGTAAGCGTACCTAAATGCGAGAGGCGCTACCTCGTAATAGAGAGAAAGAGCGGAGAGAGAGCGAGTTGGCGGTCCAGGATAAATGGTCTATGGTTAAAGTTACAGACGTGTAACGCTAAAATACCCCGACCTTCAATATTTAGATGCCTGAAAGGCATTTCTCTTCCTGAACAATCCTCTTCCCCTTGTGTTTGAGACAGGGGAGTGGTTGACTCGTGGAGGGGGGCGGGGGGAGGGGGGGGGAGCAGACCAAAACAGAGATAGACACAGACAGAGAGAGAGAGAGAGACAGAGAGACAGACAGAGACAGAGAGAGACAGACAGAGAGAGACAGCCAGACAGAGACAGACAGACAGACAGACAGAGACAGAGAGACAGACAGACAGAGACAGAGAGAGACACACAGAGAGAGACAGACAGAGAGATCCTTCTATGATGAGAAACCAACATATACACAGTAGAACATTTGAAATGGACTCAAAACATATACAATACCATGGATCACTTCACTTGTGAATTGAACAAAAACCAGCACTTTTTTTTTGGGGGGGGGGGGGGGGGGGCGGGGAGCATCCTTCGTTGTGGGTCTTTTTATTATTCATTTTTCTACTTCTTTCCGCTTATCCTTAATACCTAGCCTGGACATGTATTCATATGATGGACATTTTTTTTCCTTTTTTTTTCTCTTCACTACAGTTACTCTAACGTTACAGCTATTTCATTCACCTTTGCTATGTCTAGTAGTTTGTGCGTTTGTTTGCATGTATGTGCGTGTGTGTGTGTGTGAGTGCGTGTGTGTGTGTGTTGTTGTTGTTGTTGTTGTTCCCCTATTTCTGTTAAATAATACCATTTTCAGCGGGACAATACATAACATGTTAATTAATCCAACGCTCGATGGACAAAAGGCGAGAATTTACAAATTACCAATTACAGTACTAGTTTTCAACACAGCATCACACGGCGCATATATATAAATAACTTTACATTAACAGCACTATACTACTATTTATCTATATTCTTATACACAGTTCAATTTTACTAGAGATTTCGAAGTCGAGCTTGGTTCTGAAATAAGACCTTCATGTTAGTTTTTGGAGATCCGTACTTAAACTGGTTTATGCACATTTTCGATATCAATATAAGGTGATTAATTATGAAGGTTTTCTCTCTTAACATTTTCGTTATAATGGGAATATAAAAACAAGAACTTAGCTTCGAGTTTAGTTCAGTTTGATGGTTTTGTTTCCAGTGTTGTTTGTTGTTGGTGTGTATAGCTTACTTCTTCCGAAGTTTAGTACATAATAGTCTGTGGACATGCCGTAGAGCCGAACACTACTATGTGAGAAATTGCCTGACACCAGGCTATTCTTCATCTTCTGCATTCGTGGGCTCAAACTCCCACGATTTTTACGTGTATGACCGTTTTTACCCCGTCATTTAGGCAGCCATACGCCGCTTTCGGAGGAAGCATGCTTGGTATTTTCGTGTTTCTATAACCCACCGAACTCTGACATGGTTTACAGGATCTTTTCCGTGCGCACTTGGTCTTGTGCATGCGTGTACACATGAAGGGGGTTAAGTCACTAGCAGGTCTGCACATAAGTTGACCTGGGAGATCGGAAAAATGTCCACACTTAACCCACCAGGCGGCCGCGGCCGGGATTTGAACTCACGACCTTCCGATTAAGAGGCCGACGTCTTACCACCCCGCCACAGCGCCTGTCAACCAGGCTATTAAAAGTTGAGCGCTTCAACAGGAAGCAGCACGGACCAAGAACCTTCTGGTGTGGTGCACCACCACTCTGGAACTCTCTTCCTTTCTCTGTCAGACACTGCACCTCTCTCAGCTCTTTCAAACAACAGTTGAAAACTTTCTTTTTCACACAATACCACACCAACCCGGCCTGATGTCTTTTCCATTCCATTTCTGCACGTACTCTTCTCCCACAAAGTTGGCATGATTGTTGAAAGTGTTCGCTGGGTATGTGTGTATATAAAGTGTGTATAGTATATACGAATATTGTGTGAACAGTACATGTGGTGATTTTTGTTCGTATGGTTAACTGTCTTATGTAGGTTGTACATTTAACTGTTCTATTCTGTATATGTTCTTTTGTAAAGGGCCTAGAGCCATAGGTTAGGCAATTAAAAATGTCCAGTTATTATTATTATTATAAATTAAAACAACATTCAAAAGAAAGAAAAAATAGTGGCGAGTTGTTATCTTGACAAAATAACCACATGCGTTTCATAACAGTCAACACATAGTTTTCTCCTTTGCATTCACATTCTGTGAATACCCCCCACCCTAAAAACTGAATTAAAAAAATAAAAACTATATCTGATAAAGATGCTGCTCAGCTCAGAGCACTGTTGAAGCAACGATTTGTCTTTTTGTCGCTGATAAGGATATAAACCCTCAAAACATGTACACAACTATCCAACCGATTGACTGCACATACCTTCAGTGTTGCCAGCCAAACACAACCCTACATGTTTTGTCAGTTCGCATCTCCCGCCAAAATGTAATTAACATTTCCCGTGATCACGTTCTGGGGCTCAACGCTGTGTGCGGTATGCCGAGTTTGACACAAATCACCTGGTTAACAATTTTCTTGCGTAATAAAGCACAATGTCTGAACGTAAACTAACCCAGATAAAAATGTGATTCTTTGTATTTTATGCAAGCATGTATATGTGCTTTTTGATGAGTATTTTTCCTTTTCATCTGAGACAAATTGTATAAGTTGTATATATCGTGTTGTGTTTTTGATTGAACATGTAAATTGAACTTGTAAAGCGCTTCGAGCTGTGGAGAAGCGCGATATAAATGTCCATTATTATTATTATTTATTCTTTCGTCGAGACTGCTAGTACTAGTCTTCCATGTAATATGCTTTTTTTAATAATTTGTGTATATATACATACAGACAAGTTTACAAATATACATTGGCACGTATATACAATAAACATACATTTAACATACATTTATATGGGTGACGGTTTGCGAACAGGTAAGGGGTGTAAGAGAAAGAGAGAGAGAGAGAGAGAGAGAGAGAGAGAGAGAGAGAGAGAGAGAGAGAGAGAGAGAGAGAGAGAGAGAGAGAGAGAGAGAGATGATGATGGTCTAAGTAATTGAGTACATGTTCAATTAAAACAAAACGGGCTTGTGGACATAGAAGGCTTTTAATCTGGACACGTGTAGGGGAAAGGCCCCAATTAACGGACACTTAAGGTTAAACCCATTTTTCTCACAAAGTATATAACATAGCGCAATTTTGAAAACGGATTATTGTAGATATTACCTACCTTTACCTTCATGTTGAAAAGAATTGAAAAAATCTGTTATACTTTAAAAGTTATTAAGGTTTGAATTTTTCGGCAAATTGTCCGGTTTTGGGAAACCTACTGCCTAAATCCGGACAGGGGGTTGGGCGCACGTGGTAGACGGTATTTGGAAAACCCAACTAGTTGGAGTTACAATGCAGCTGTTGAAAAATGCGTTCATTGAGTATGTCGTATTGCATGGTATTTACTAACAGAGTGTATGTACTATCTACTTCAACCAATCAATTCATCTTAGGAAGGTCGTAACTTCTGGCTGCACTTAGTTTACAAATGTCTAAAATTACAGTGAGAGTGCGAAAAACAGAAAACCACTTACCGTGCAGAATGCGTGCGTTCAGTCGCCATGTTATTTTGGTGCGAAGTGTAAGGGGATATCACTGAATCGTTTCGCGCAAAATTTTTTTTGTTGTGACCTCCTATTTCTGAGATATTGCGTGTCCGTTATTTGGCGCCCGTCCGATAATTAGGGCCTTTCCCCTAATAGGAGACCAAAAATATAAAAATAAAACCACCAGGATCAATCAAAAATGATCCTTGTACTTGTTCCAATCAGCATTAAATTGTTGAATATTGCTATTAATGAAGGCGTTATATCTTTCTATTCTAAATCGTTGTACAATTGTCTTAAAAAATATAAATGTGTGGCAGCATGTCTTTCAGTCTTGCGGTATGCAAATAATATGTTGCAAGCAACAAGAACAAATCAGAAACCCTGTCTGAATGTACAGCCTCTTTACAACCAAACATAATAAATTCCTTTGATAAAATCAACTGTGCACAGTGTGAAAAACTTTCCTGCAGCCACTTTAAAAATAAATCCCTCCAAAAAGACTGTACTGTAGGGCAGTCCCAGAAGACATGATCCAAACTTCTTCTTTACAGAACTTGAGAAGAAACACAGTGAAGAGTCTACAATCTTTTTTCAAAACAACAGACGGCTTGTTGGGATCATTCTGTATACAATTCCATACTGTAACCACCGCAATCTAGTATCAATAGTTGTTTTTATAACTTGTGAAAAGACAGTTGTCTTATCCAAATTAATATTCATTTTGTGTGACCATTTCTCAATTGATTTTAATGGACCATCATTATAAACCAACAAAAAGAGAAGCGAATCCCTTACCTGCCGGATGTCTAAATATCCTCGTTCGACGGAGCAGAGTGTTGAGCGATGTGGCTGTCAGGTTGTCGCGCCTTGGTCGGGTCCGTCTCCTCTGGTAGGAGTGAAGCTCGTTCCCAGAGCGCGCTGTTGGTTAGCTTTTTTATATACTGTTTTATGGTGTAATTAAATATCCCCTTCTATATATTTGACGTCAATACACCTACTTGATTAGTTCCTTGTGCGGTGGAAAATTAACTTTTATTATTCTGGGTGGGATCACAGACGGAAATCTTTCAAACGCAATCGCAATATGTGACCCTCCACCACGAAATGAGTCGCATGTCACCTCGCGCGGTTCTGCGCTAGGCTTGATAAAATCCGGATAGTGTATGGTAACAGCGTGAGGGTCACCTTAGTCACAGGCTTATAACTCAAACAAAGTTTTCGCTCTTTTCTAAAACGGTTTTCACCACTGGATAGAGCATAAAAAACTCTTTAGGATAATGTAAAAATATGAAAATCATGCGACGGTGACATGCGACTCATTCTGTGGTGGAGGGTCACATATGAAAAGGTTCACATGAATTTATTGAGGCGCGCACACGGTAATCAGATATCGATATTCGCACTTCGAATGCAATGAAAGTCGAGTATATAATGTATTTATAAGAAGCATATAATTCTGGATGGCAATCTGCTACTTTTCATTTCTAAGACGAAATATTGCAGCAATATAACATGTGATTTAATGACTTATAACTACGCAGCAGTAAACAGAAATAACTGCAAGACAGGAACACAAAGTCAGTGCATACTGTACTTATATAAATTGTGCTTGCCCTTGAGTTGCTGTAAGATTTTAAGATGACTTATGTAAATTCTGGAGGATGTAATTTTGATGCTACAAAGAACCGACGCGCTCACAAAACAAAACGAACACTAGAATTGGAAAATTAATTAAAGTTTTATTGTGGATATGGTCATACTTGTCAATGTCATAGGAATCAGGAATCAGTTCGTAATATTAATATATAAGAAGCTAAACATAAACCTATGGAGAGCTAAATAACTTATATTGGAGCGTGGCGGAAAAACTGATCTAAGTTTAGAATATGAATTGATGCTAAAATGTGGAGTAGATATGACTAGCTTGAGTGAGAGCGTAGAACAGTAGAGTGTGGAGCGTGGAGCGTGAAGCGTGAAGAGCGGAGCGGTGGAAACTGATAAAAAGAAAAAAACTAAACTTAGAATTCTAAACATGAAACTAAACATAAAAGGTGTTCTAAAAACATAAACATCAAAGATGGACGTCAAAATGGCGGCCGAAACAAGATGGCGGCAAAACAAGAAAAAATCACCAAAGCTATCATGAACACCAAGACAAAATATGTTAGAAAACCCTAACATAGAATAAACGTAGGACACACTAGGCTAACTAAACAAGAAACGACATGCAGTGAAAGGAAAGCTGACCAACATTTCAGGACGGAGAAATACACATACAACTCGCAAACATGAACCAAAATCTTACAGAAGGTTAGCAAACAAAAACTGGCTTAAAGTCAAATCATAATAAACCAGAACAGTCTCAGCTCTTCCCTTGCATAGATAAAAACGTAAGACAAAGAAACGGAAAGAAGACAAAGAAACGGAAAGAAGTCATAACAAACAAAGATTCGAAACGAAAATTACACGAATTCGGTAAATAAGAGCAACATGGCGTCAGAAATGGATACTCGCCTTTGACAGCATCAATATAATCTAAACAGGCTCAAGCGAATACAGGCTATCCACCACAAAGGTGAACTAAAAGTTACTGCGCGTTACTACGGTTTTACTGTTACAAAGCATGCGTCCCGTGCTCTCCGGGGAAAATCTCCATAGGCTAGCATGGTGTCCAGCGTGAGCCATACAGGCACATGAAATTAATATCAGAAAAACGCCGGCCACACTCTCGTTTATAAATTTGTTCGTTACAATATTTAACGTCAGCAAAACAAAAACAAAGGTCGTACCAGGACGCTCATACTTAATAAAGAAAAATAAAAGATAAAGAGCAAGCTAGACCCGCACGCGAACCTACAGAGGTGGCTGCAAGATGGGAACAAATAGGGGCAAAAGTGAGATAAGGAAAGAAAAGTGAAAGAAAAGAGAGGGGAAGCCACCACCACGGAAAGTCGCATGCGAGTCAAGCTAGAAGCATGACAAAAAACACACAAGCAAAACAAAGAAATCTAAATACACAGAAGGCTCCTTAGCAGGGGCATTCACATTCCCCCCTCGAAGACATCTTAGTCTTTACAAAAGTCGACATAAAAAATCAACCAAATTCATCGAATACATACGTGGTTCAAAAACAAAATCCGAAACATTACAGAATCCTTTTGGCATTATCCAAAACGTAGCTGTTCGAAACGCACTCTCTATGAGTCTCAATCTAAAAAATCACACGTGTTCTTTCAACAAATGTAACATCATATTTCGTCGGTCCGTCACTGTCAACATATCGTATCAACATTATTCTTGCACCTTTACATAAACCGCAACTCAGTATGAATGACTGTAGTCGCAACCTACAAAATAATACAAATGAAAAAACATCTTCAGTCTTCTTAATCATAAGCACAGGCATCCGCACGCGGGAAGGACTAAACAAAACCGATTCATTGAGCGCTTGCCTCTGTCAAGAGCTTTCGTTCCAAAATGCGGAACCAAAAACATATATACAAATGGAGAGAAACCACAAAGTCACAAAAAATATTTGCATTAAGACGATATTTTCTCCCCAAATCAAAACAGCGCCACCTGTCAAAAAAGGCGAGCGGATTACGTCAGACCAAAACATGCACAAACGGTCTGTCGAAACAGTAAAGTTCACTGGAAAAGTCATTGGGTGTCCGGGTCTGCCTTCACCAGCACGGTCAGCTTAGAGATGGGGCGCCAGTAGTAGAAAGTGGAATGGCTCGTCTTCGAGGTTACCTTGACAGTCTTCAGCTTGCAGGTTCGCACGAGTCCATCGTCGCTGGGGCGAACCTCCGTCACGAGTCCAAGAGGCCAATCTGCTCTGCATACGGCTTCGTCCCGTAGCACGACGACATCTCCGACAGCAACGTTACGTTGGGGAAGAAGCCACTTTCTTCTTCGTTGTGGTCTTCTTCGTTGTGGTCTTCTTCGTACTGGTCTTCTTCGTACTGGTCTTCTTCGTACTGGTCTTCTTCGTCGTGGTCTTCTTCGTCGTTGTCTTCTTCGTTGTGGTCTTCTTCGTACTGGTCTTCTTCGTAGTGGTCTTCTTCGTCGTGGTCTTCTCAAAATCCTTTCCATGACATGGAGGGCGTCGGAGATGCTGGGTTCGGTGAGTGTCGTGCGATATACGGAAGCGACTGATTCACCTTCGTACTCGCTGAGACAATGTTCTGTTAGAGACACGTGCATCACGTCATGGACAGACTGTTTTGGCGACACTTGTCCCAGTATGGTCCAACCCAACGGTGTGAGAACGGCGTATGGGTCTCCCTTGATAACTCTCTCTGGCATGAATAGCTCTGCATGATCGTAGCCAATCAACAACCCGGGAGTGCAGCCTTCGAGCAATGGGGGAATCTCGCTGGCAATATGGCTCAAATGCTGGATGTTGCGAGCGGTTTCTGATGTGGGAATGATCTCAGTGTCATTGGTGAGATGGTCCGTCGTGTAGAGTTTTCAAGTTGTGGGAAACATTGGAGTTGAGGGCCTTGACACACAATCCGGTCACTCTCTGACATTCAATATGAGTGTTCTGAGAAGTCATAGTGTTCAGCCTCAATGACGCTGGTTCAGAATGAGTGTTCAGCTTGTCACTCAAAGATTCAGTAACGAAGGAAATGCAAGACATGGTGTCAAGCAGTGCGTATGTCGTATGCTCTACCGTGGGATTCTCTTTCGTCGAAACTCTGACCGGAACCATGGTAGCTCTGACTGGTCTGTCTGACTTGTTGGTCGTCGCGAATGCTGATCCAGAGGCAGAAACACGGGCATCTTGACTGAGACAGACAAACTTGAAAGAATTTGGCGGTCCCTGGGCATTCCGTTGCTGATTGGGAATCTTCTTCCTGTAGCTGGGCGCTCCATGCAGCATAGTGAGATGTGGGCCTTGGCACTTGTCGCATATCGCCCTGGTAGTGCAGTCTGCACTTCTATGGTCAGTCTTTCTGGCACAGGAGAAGCACAAGGACGTTTCGTACATGAAGTGTTTCCTGTCCTCAACGGGAATCTCATCGAACCTCTGACATCTGAGTAGAGGATGAGAAAAAGGGCTGGTCGGAAAACGAACGGTACAAAAGGGACAGACTTCGTCGCAGTTCGTATTCAGGACAGTTTTCGCGTGATGCTGACAAAGACATTTGTCACACTCTTGACCTGCAAATGCAGTAGAACAATCCGTACTGTACGATGTTTTCTTGGGGACTGCTGAACTGGCGGTCTGTGAGGTGGAAGAGGCGGCAGATTTGCTGGAGGAGAAAAGGGGCTCGCAAAGGATGTCTGCCTCTGTCTTGATGAAAGCTGACAACTCCTCAAAGGTAGGGTAGCGTCTCTTCTCGTTCTTTGTCTTGTTTACTTTCCGCACCCAGTTTCTCACCAACCAATCTGGAAGCTTGCTCATGAGTGTCTTGTGATAGGCTTGGTCTTCCAGATTCTGTAGCTGGCCTATCACTCGGCTCGCCACAAGGCATTGTCCAAGAAAGTCCGAGAAGGCACGGAGGGCTTGTCCATCTTTGGGTTTGATTACCGGCCATGCATCTAGCTTTTCTCGGAAGGCTCTGGCAACGACGAAAGAACTGCCGAACCTTTCCTCCAGCGTCTGAAGGGCCTGCTGATAGGCCTGGGCATCCCTGATCAGAAAGAGTCCCTTGACCGCATCCTTCGCCGGACCGTCCAAGTACTTTTCCAAGTAGAGGAGCTTTTCTTCTGCAGAAACGCCCTGCCGCTCAATCAAAAGAGTGAATGAGGACCTCCAGAGAGGGTACGTCAAAGGATCTCCTGAAAACGTAGTGGGCTCCTGCGTCGGTAACCTGTTGATAAGGAGAGCCTCAGCTAGAGTACGAGCTAGGGCAGAACCCTCGGAGAGCGCTGGCTGGCCTTGCATCTGAGGAAGGTATGCATCTTGCCCGTAGTAGACGTCTGAAGGGCTCGTGACCGAAGCCTCTTGAAAACCATGCTGTGTGTAGTGAGTGTCAGGAGCAAAGCTTGCAGCGTTGTCATATTACTGTGTTTGCATGGGAGGATGCGTGACGGAAGGCCCATATGAAAAGTTTGGCACATAGGTCGGAGACTCTCGGGAGGTCATGGCAGGAAAAGGACCAGGGAAAGGCCTGGGAAAAGGTCTCGCTGATGGATTGAGGGGTTTGTGAGGGAAGTGGGAAGGCGCGTAGATCTGGCGAGGACGATCTTTGTGGCTTGGAATCTCAGCTTTGACAAACTGAGGCCGAAAGGAGGTCGTGAATTCGCCTCCGACTCTTGTCGTCATCGTGGTGGCTGTAGTCATCGTCGTAGTGGTAGGAGCCGTGGCTGTGACTGCTGCTGGAAGTGGGTGAAAAGCGGAGAAAGGTTGGGCAAGGGTCATGGAGATGCCTCGAAGAGTGTCGCGGATATCCTCGGCGGCCGACTGGAGATGCGAAGGGGTATAAGCCCTGACCTCCGTGGGCTTCTGAAGTGGCGGGAGCCCAGGCTTGGCTGCCGCAGGCTGGTGTTGCGCAGAGACGAGGGTGTTGGCTCCGGGCTGGTGACGCAGGTGGGCGTAGGTGTCGGCTGTCGCAGGCTGATGTGTATCTTGTGTGTGCTGTGTGTGCCTATCATACCCTACCGCCACATCTCCTATGCTCTGTGTGTGTGTACCTACATGCAGGGTGTTATGAGTACCTAGGTACCTATCAATGGGGCTGTCACGAGGTAGTTGGGGCATGAATCTTTCTCTAGCCCTTTGCTGGTCTTCTATGTCAGTTTTAATGATCTTAAAAACGTCATGCTCTTCTTGCATCTTGCCTTCTCTCTCCACCCTCTCTAGTGCAGTCTTAATTTCCTTATCTTTTTTCTTCAAAGCTAACTCTTCATCTTGAGCTTCTCTCTCTAAACGAGCACACTCTCTTTCCATCTCTCTTTTTTCCAACTCTCTTTCCATCTCTGCCTTCTTCTCAGCAGCCAAAGCTTTAGACCTAGAAGCCTTCTCCTCTAAAAGCAAAAGAGTCTCTTCTTGTCTGGCCCTTTCATCTGCGACCATTTGCTGGGACCTACATCTCGCTGCACTAACCGCCAAAGAAGCATCTAGAGAAACTTCTCTAGCACCTCCAGAAGCGACTGTGGAAGTCAAGTCTGAGCTGGAGGCGTGCGGGTCTAACTTGGGAAAGAGTCTGTGATATTGTTCTTTGGGCGTCTCCGTTTGCATGTGCATATCGCTCAAATCCTCTTCTATAGCTACATCACTTTCAGCCACTTGACAAAGCCTCGAGTTCGCTACATTCAGCTTGTTTAGGCGCTCACAGAGGCTTATTTTTTTTAGCTTTAAGGACTCTCCTTTGGTCTGGTGTTTCCCTAAAGGCTGTGCACAACTCGCTGATCATAATCTTATGAGCTCGGCTCATGGCCCAGTACTTGTTTGACAGTTCCCTAACCTCAGCATTAAGTCTAGCCCTAACAATGGCGGGGCCTCTTTCTTCTCTACTTCGTTGAGCGAGATGCTCTGCACTTGCAGCCTGTTGGGAGGGCTCAGTACCTAAACCTTCCTGTGTAGGAGAATGTTCAGCTTGAGGGGGAATGTTATCTGAATTCAAAGTGTCTTGGGTCTGAGAGGGTTAAGCTAGAGGCTCGCCCTGAGCGCCATCATGGTCGCCTTCATTCTTACGACTATCAGTGTCCGAAGCAAAATGTTCATCCTTTTCTAACTTCAAAGTGTTAGGGGATTGCTCGGCGCTCTCATGAGAAGGTAATTTCTCATCCATACTCCAAGTCAAGTGAAAACGTAAAGGTTAACAAAGACTTGTAAAATATAGAGAAACAAAATTCAAAACAGCACACCTCGGGTCACTCACTAGAGGGGAAGGAAATACGAAGTACGAAGTGTGCAATGCTATGGTCAACAAACCTAAAATAATGCCTAAGTTGCTCTGCTCTGGGCCCGACAAATAAATTAAAATATTGTCCGCTAGATGCGAACACAGTTCCTTTAAGACCAAAGGTTCATGATCTCTTCACAAGATTCGTAAGAATAAGAAGTTCAAAAGTCAGCGGCCCTAATCACAGGCCTACAAAAGTTCATAAAGTTCTTTGTCGAAAACAATCCAAAATGTTCCAAAAAATATCAAAGTTTCCACTGTGCTTGCCCTTGAGTTGCTGTAAGATTTTAAGATGACTTATGTAAATTCTGGAGGATGTAATTTTGATGCTACAAAGAACCGACGCGCTCACAAAACAAAACGAACACTAGAATTGGAAAATTAATTAAAGTTTTATTGTGGATATGGTCATACTTGTCAATGTCATAGGAATCAGGAATCAGTTCGTAATAATTATTAATATATAAGAAGCTAAACATAAACCTATGGAGAGCTAAATAACTTATATTGGAGCGTGGCGGAAAAACTGATCTAAGTTTAGAATATGAATTGATGCTAAAATGTGGAGTAGATATGACTAGCTTGAGTGAGAGCGCAGAACAGTAGAGTGTGAAGCGTGGAGCGTGAAGCGTGAAGCGCGGAGCGGTGGAAACTGATAAAAAGAAAAAACTAAACTTAGAATTCTAAACATCAAACTAAACATAAAAGGTGTCCTAAAAACATAAACATCAAAGATGGACGTCAAAATGGCGGCCGAAACAAGATGGCGGCAAAACAAGAAAAAATCACCAAAGCTATCATGAACACCAAGACAAAATATGTTAGAAAACCCTAACATAGAATAAACGTAGGACACACTAGGCTAACTAAACAAGAAACGACACGCAATGAAAGGAAAGCTGACCAACATTACAGGACGGAGAAATACAAATACAACTCGCAAACATGAACCAAAATCTTACAGAAGGTTAGCAAACAAAAACTGGCTTAAAGTCAAATCATAATAAACCAGAACAGTCTCAGCTCTTCCCTTGCATAGATAAAAACGTAAGACAAAGAAACGGAAAGAAGACAAAGAAACGGAAAGAAGTCATAACAAACAAAGATTCGAAACGAAAATTACACGAATTCGGTAAATAAGAGCAACCTGGAGTCAGAAATGGATACTCGCCTTTGACAGCATCAATATAATCTAAACAGGCTCAAGGCGAGCAACTAAACAGAACATTACAAATTAACTTGATAAAACTGGTCCCAGGAACAGAGCAAAAAACCTATCTATACTAAAAAACATGTTGTTCCCTGAACGGCTTCCCAGCAAGTGACAACGAATACAGGCTATCCACCACAAAGGTGAACTAAAAGTTACTGCGCGTTACTACGGTTTTACTGTTACAAAGCATGCGTCCCGTGCTCTCCGGGGAAAATCTCCATAGGCTAGCATGGTGTCCAGCGTGAGCCATACAGGCACATGAAATTAATATCAGAAAAACGCCGGCCACACTCTCGTTTATAAATTTGTTCGTTACAATATTTAACGTCAGCAAAACAAAAACAAAGGTCGTACCAGGACGCTCATACTTAATAAAGAAAAATAAAAGATAAAGAGCAAGCTAGACCCGCACGCGAACATACAGAGGTGGCTGCAAGATGGGAACAAATAGGGGCAAAAGTGAGATAAGGAAAGAAAAGTGAAAGAAAAGAGAGGGGAAGCCACCACCACGGAAAGTCGCATGCGAGTCAAGCTAGAAGCATGACAAAAAACACACAAGCAAAACAAAGAAATCTAAATACACAGAAGGCTCCTTAGCAGGGGCATTCACATTCCCCCCTCGAAGACATCTTAGTCTTTACAAAAGTCGACATAAAAAATCAACCAAATTCATCGAATACATACGTGGTTCAAAAACAAAATCCGAAACATTACAGAATCCTTTTGGCATTATCCAAAACGTAGCTGTTCGAAACGCACTCTCTATGAGTCTCAATCTAAAAAATCACACGTGTTCTTTCAACAAATGTAACATCATATTTCGTCGGTCCGTCACTGTCAACATATCGTATCAACATTATTCTTGCACCTTTACATAAACCGCAACTCAGTATGAATGACTGTAGTCGCAACCTACAAAATAATACAAATGAAAAAACATCTTCAGTCTTCTTAATCATAAGCACAGGCATCCGCACGCGGGAAGGACTAAACAAAACCGATTCATTAAGCGCTTGCCTCTGTCAAGAGCTTTCGTTCCAAAATGCGGAACCAAAAACATATATACAAATGGAGAGAAACCACAAAGTCACAAAAAATATTTGCATTAAGACGATATTTTCTCCCCAAATCAAAACAGCGCCACCTGTCAAAAAAGGCGAACGGATTACGTGTCGCGCCACGGAATAACTAGCTAATCAAATGCCCGTAAATTGCAAACCCAACCATCAAATACGAAGGGAGCGAGAGCGAAAAGATTGGTGTAGAGGAGACAGTGTCACCAAACGGAGCGTCGTAGATTGGGGTGGAAACATTTCTGCACTTTTTCCCTCCCGTTTGAGAACTGTTCGTTGAAATCGTGGGTCAGGTGAGCGAGACAAGTCATTCCTCTGCAGGGGGCAGGGTTAGTGTGTGTGTGTGTGGGGGGGAGGGGGGGGCGGCGGGATGATAGCGGGCGGGGGGTAACCCTTGAGAATGACACGGTATACTGGTTTGATGAGAGTTACCTCCCTTCCGTGGGTGACAAACCATGACTTACCTCCCTTGCACTATATAGACTGTATTGATAGATGGGGAGGGTAATTATCCGAGGAAGGAAACAATGTCTGGAGAAACTAAAACCCAGGTGCACATTTGTGGGTCCAGGGCAGTGTGCATGCAAAATATCTTGTGCTTATCTTTTGCCATCTCTGAGGTATGGCGACCACAGACAGACAGACACACACACACACACACAGACAGACAGACACTCTCTTTTATTTATATGTATAGATAGACTAGCAGTTAAGCCCGGCTTCGCCCGGGAGTAAGCGGAGCCCTGTAGCAATTTAAGACGCTCGCTATCGCATTATCATTAGCTTTACCTCCTTTGTTTGGATACAAAAAAAGTGTTATCTCCCTTACCTTCTAGAAATTTCCGGAACTGTCCAGTTAATTTTTCATTCTTCATTTCTTCCCCTCATAGGAGCAATATCAAGTCTCTAATATCACTGGCATGATGTGCTTGCTACAGGTGAACAGTAGGCACTGAACTGGTCTTGCGTCATATAGGCTGTATTCAATAAATGGGAGGTCCATACTCTGAGAAAGGAAACAATGAATCAAGAAACTAAAACCCAGGTGCACATCTGCGGCACCTAGGGAGTGTACGTGCACACTATCTTGTTCCTGCCTCTTGCCATCTCAGAGGTATGGCGACCACAGACAGACACACACACACACACACACTGAGGAGGATTGGAGGGCTGGCGGCGCAGCGGCGTCGGCAGCGGCGGTGGTGGTCAGCTGCACATCTTCACAGTCACAGGAGTGAAAAATGACAGTGTGAGCTCATACATTTGGATGTATAGGCAAGGCAAGTTTCTATTTGGTTCAACGTGTTCTTCGTGATTTGTTTACCCCTTCTCACACCCACTGTAGTTACCGTCTGATCAAAGCACGCATACCTCATGAGTGAGCGCGTCATACCTTTTTGAACAGGGGAGAGAAATCTGTAAATTCTCGTGATCTTTCACTGAGGCGATCGTTTCGTAAACATTATTCGCGATGATCTGGAAGGCAGGGAGGGGGAGCAGGGGGCAGGGTTAGTGTGTGTGTGTGGGGGGGGGGGGGGGGGGGGGCGGCGGGATGATAGCGGGCGGGGGGTAACCCTTGAGAATGACACGGTATACTGGATTGATGAGAGTTACCTCCCTTCCGTGGGTGACAAACCATGACTTACCTCCCTTGCACTATATAGACTGTATTGATAGATGGGGAGGGTAATTATCCGAGGAAGGAAACAATGTCTGGAGAAACTAAAACCCAGGTGCACATTTGTGGGTCCAGGGCAGTGTGCATGCAAAATATCTTGTGCTTATCTTTTGCCATCTCTGAGGTATGGCGACCACAGACAGACAGACACACACACACACACACAGACAGACAGACACTCTCTTTTATTTATATGTATAGATAGACTAGTAGTTAAGCCCGGCTTCGCCCGGGAGTAAGCGGAGCCCTGTAGCAATTTAAGACGCTCGCTATCGCATTATCATTAGCTTTACCTCCTTTGTTTGGATACAAAAAAAGAGTTATCTCCCTTACCTTCTAGAAATTTCCGGAACTGTCCAGTTAATTTTTCATTCTTCATTTCTTCCCCTCATAGGAGCAATAGCAAGTCTCTAATATCACTGGCATGATGTGCTTGCTACAGGTGAACAGTAGGCACCGAACTGGTCTTGCGTCATATAGGCTGTATTCAATAAATGGGAGGTCCATAATCTGAGAAAGGAAACAATGAATCAAGAAACTAAAACCCAGGTGCACATCTGCGGCACCTAGGGAGTGTACGTGCACACTATCTTGTTTCTGCCTCTTGCCATCTCAGAGGTATGGCGACCACAGACAGACACACACACACACACACTGAGGAGGATTGGAGGGCTGGCGGCGCAGCGGCGTCGGCAGCGGCGGTGGTGGTCAGCTGCACATCTTCACAGTCACAGGAGTGAAACTGAAATGACAGTGTGAGCTCATACATTTGGATGTATAGGCAAGGCAAGTTTCTATTTGGTTCAACGTGTTCTTCGTGATTTGTTTACCCCTTCTCACACCCACTGTAGTTACCGTCTGATCAAAGCACGCATACCTCATGAGTGAGCGCGTCATACCTTTTTGAACAGGGGAGAGAAATCTGTAAATTCTCGTGATCTTTCACTGAGGCGATCGTTTCGTAAACATTATTCGCGATGATCTGGAAGGCAGGGAGGGGGAGCAGGGGGCAGGGTTAGTGTGTGTGTGTGGGGGGGGGGGGGGAGGGGGGGGCGGCGGGATGATAGCGGGCGGGGGGTAACCCTTGAGAATGACACGGTATACTGGATTGATGAGAGTTACCTCCCTTCCGTGGGTGACAAACCATGACTTACCTCCCTTGCACTATATAGACTGTATTGATAGATGGGGAGGGTAATTATCCGAGGAAGGAAACAATGTCTGGAGAAACTAAAACCCAGGTGCACATTTGTGGGTCCAGGGCAGTGTGCATGCAAAATATCTTGTGCTTATCTTTTGCCATCTCTGAGGTATGGCGACCACAGACAGACAGACACACACACACACACACACAGACAGACACTCTCTTTTATTTATATGTATAGATAGACTAGTAGTTAAGCCCGGCTTCGCCCGGGAGTAAGCGGAGCCCTGTAGCAATTTAAGACGCTCGCTATCGCATTATCATTAGCTTTACCTCCTTTGTTTGGATACAAAAAAAGAGTTATCTCCCTTACCTTCTAGAAATTTCCGGAACTGTCCAGTTAATTTTTCATTCTTCATTTCTTCCCCTCATAGGAGCAATAGCAAGTCTCTAATATCACTGGCATGATGTGCTTGCTACAGGTGAACAGTAGGCACCGAACTGGTCTTGCGTCATATAGGCTGTATTCAATAAATGGGAGGTCCATAATCTGAGAAAGGAAACAATGAATCAAGAAACTAAAACCCAGGTGCACATCTGCGGCACCTAGGGAGTGTACGTGCACACTATCTTGTTCCTGCCTCTTGCCATCTCAGAGGTATGGCGACCACAGACAGACACACACACACACACACTGAGGAGGATTGGAGGGCTGGCGGCGCAGCGGCGTCGGCAGCGGCGGTGGTGGTCAGCTGCACATCTTCACAGTCACAGGAGTGAAACTGAAATGACAGTGTGAGCTCATACATTTGGATGTATAGGCAAGGCAAGTTTCTATTTGGTTCAACGTGTTCTTCGTGATTTGTTTACCCCTTCTCACACCCACTGCAGTTGCCGTCTGATCAAAGCACGCATACCTCATGAGTGAGCGCGTCATACCTTTTTGAACAGGGGAGAGAAATCTGTAAATTCTCGTGATCTTTCACTGAGGCGATCGTTTCGTAAACATTATTCGCGATGATCTGGAAGGCAGGGAGGGGGGGGCAGGGTTAGTGTGTGTGTGTGGGGGGGGGGGGGGGGGGGGAGGGAGGGGGCGGCGGGATGATAGCGGGTGGGGGGTAACCCTTGAGAATGACACGGTATACTGGTTTGATGAGAGTTACCTCCCTTCCGTGGGTGACAAACCATGACTTACCTCCCTTGCACTATATAGACTGTATTGATAGATGGGGAGGGTAATTATCCGAGGAAGGAAACAATGTCTGGAGAAACTAAAACCCAGGTGCACATTTGTGGGTCCAGGGCAGTGTGCATGCAAAATATCTTGTGCTTATCTTTTGCCATCTCTGAGGTATGGCGACCACAGACAGACAGACACACACACACACAGACAGACAAACACTCTCTTTTATTTATATGTATAGATAGACTAGTAGTTAAGCCCGGCTTCGCCCGGGAGTAAGCGGAGCCCTGTAGCAATTTAAGACGCTCGCTATCGCATTATCATTAGCTTTACCTCCTTTGTTTGGACTGATACAAAAAAAGAGTTATCTCCCTTACCTTCTAGAAATTTCCGGAACTGTCCAGTTAATTTTTCATTCTTCATTTCTTCCCCTCATAGGAGCAATATCAAGTCTCTAATATCACTGGCATGATGTGCTTGCTACAGGTGAACAGTAGGCACTGAACTGGTCTTGCGTCATATAGGCTGTATTCAATAAATGGGAGGTCCATAATCTGAGAAAGGAAACAATGAATCAAGAAACTAAAACCCAGGTGCACATCTGCGGCACCTAGGGAGTGTACGTGCACACTATCTTGTTCCTGCCTCTTGCCATCTCAGAGGTATGGCGACCACAGACAGACACACACACACACACACACTGAGGAGGATTGGAGGGCTGGCGGCGCAGCGGCGTCGGCAGCGGCGGTGGTGGTCAGCTGCACATCTTCACAGTCACAGGAGTGAAAAATGACAGTGTGAGCTCATACATTTGGATGTATAGGCAAGGCAAGTTTCTATTTGGTTCAACGTGTTCTTCGTGATTTGTTTACCCCTTCTCACACCCACTGTAGTTACCGTCTGATCAAAGCACGCATACCTCATGAGTGAGCGCGTCATATCTTTTTGAACAGGGGAGAGAAATCTGAAAATTCTCGTGATCTTTCACTGAGGCGATCGTCTCGTAAACATTATTCGCGATGATCTGGAAGGCAGGGAGGGGGAGCAGGGGGCAGGGTTAGTGTGTGCGTGTGTGTGGGGGGGGGGGGAGGGGGGGGGCGGCGGGATGATAGCGGGCGGGGGGTAACCCTTGAGAATGACACGGTATACTGGTTTGATGAGAGTTACCTCCCTTCCGTGGGTGACAAACCATGACTTACCTCCCTTGCACTATATAGACTGTATTGATAGATGGGGAGGGTAATTATCCGAGGAAGGAAACAATGTCTGGAGAAACTAAAACCCAGGTGCACATTTGTGGGTCCAGGGCAGTGTGCATGCAAAATATCTTGTGCTTATCTTTTGCCATCTCTGAGGTATGGCGACCACAGACAGACAGACACACACACACACACACACAGACAGACAGACACTCTCTTTTATTTATATGTATAGATAGACTAGCAGTTAAGCTCGGCTTCGCCCGGGAGTAAGCGGAGCCCTGTAGCAATTTAAGACGCTCGCTATCGCATTATCATTAGCTTTACCTCCTTTGTTTGGATACAAAAAAAGAGTTATCTCCCTTACCTTCTAGAAATTTCCGGAACTGTCCAGTTAATTTTTCATTCTTCATTTCTTCCCCTCATAGGAGCAATAGCGAGTCTCTAAAATCACTGGCATGATGTGCTTGCTACAGGTGAACAGTAGGCACTGAACTGGTCTTGCACCATATAGGCTGTATTCAATAAATGGGAGGTCCATAATCTGAGAAAGGAAACAATGAATCAAGAAACTAAAACCCAGGTGCACATCTGCGGCACCTAGGGAGTGTACGTGCACACTATCTTGTTCCTGCCTTTTGCCATCTCAGAGGTATGGCGACCACAGACAGACAGACACACACACACACACACACAGACAAACAGACACTCTCTTTTATTTATATGTATGTATAGATGACTGACACTTATACATTAGCACACACATACATGACTGTGACACTGACGATCTCACCTCACTGATAATTTCACCACACTGATAATCTCACCACACTGATAATCTCACCGCACTGATAATCTTAACACACTGATAATCTCACCGCACTGATATTCTCACCACACTGATAATCTCACCACACTGATAATCTCACCACACTGATAATCTCATCGCACTGATAATCTCACTGCACTGATAATCTAACTGCACTGATAATCTCACCGCACTGATAATCTCACCGCACTGATAATCTCACTGCACTGACAATCTCACCGCACTGACAATCTCACCACACTGACAATCTCACCACACTGATAATCTCACCACACTGACAATCTCACCACACTGACAATCTCACCACACTGACAATATCACCACACTGACAATCTCACCGCACTGATAATCTCACTGCACTGATAATCTCACCACACTGATAATCTCACCACACTGACAATCTCACCACACTGATAATCTCACCACACTGACAATCTCACCACACTGATAATCTCACCACACTGACAATCTCACCACACTGATAATCTCACCACACTGACAATCTCACCACACTGACAATCTCACCATTCACACTGATAATCTCACCATTCACACTGACAATCTCACCACACTGACAATCTCACCACACTGACAATCTCACTGCACCGATAATCTCACCACACTGATAATCTCACCACACTGACAATCTCACCACACTGATAATCTCACTGCACTGACAATCTTACCACACTGATAATCTCACCGCACTGACAATCTCACCGCACTGATAATCTCACCACACTGATAATCTCACCACACTGATAATCTCACCACACTGATAATCTCACCATTCACACTGACGTGATTGTGTCTCTGACATTTGAAACAAGACGATTTGCATGTAAACTTTGCACGTGGAATTTATTGTCCCTTTTTGTTACAATTTCAACAGTTTTTTTTACTTTTTAGACTTAATTCATTAAATACGGATCAACTTTTCAAAATTTGTTATACCGTTATTTTTATTTTGGTTATTCAAAAGGTCAGGGGTTGGAAATGGGGTTTGGGCGGGATAAAAATCAAAAGCATAAAATAAGCTTTCATCACTTGGAGTGAAACTGCTGTCGTCTTATCTTCTCTTCAACCGTGTGCAGGATGGAGAGTGGTGACGTCACTAGGGGCAGCTTGTGGTGTTGGCTTGGACCTGGCCGCTACAGCACTGCTGTGACGTCATGTCGTAAAGCACAGCCTTGCAGCAACCGTGAGTAGTGGAGTCGTAAGGCTCGGTCCTGCCACAGCAGCTCTGTGTTGTGAAGTTGTAGGTCTTGACACCACAGCAGCGGTGTGTCTTGTAGTCGTACGACTCAGCCCCGCAGCAGTAATGCCCTGATCCACCCGGCTTGACCTGGCTTTGACAGCAGCTCTGAGAGGTGTAGTTGTAGGTCTGGTTTCCACAGCAAGCATGGTTGGCTCCTCCTGATACGACTTTGTAGCTGCAGCAAAGGTGTGACGTTCTGTTGAAGGCCTCCGCCCCACAGCAGACATGCCCGTCCCCGCCTGGCATGACCTGGTTTTGACAGCACTTCTGGATCGTGTAGTTGTACGACTGAGCGCCACAGCAATACATGTTGGCTCCTCCTGACACGACCTTGAAACTGCAGCATTTTTGTATACTGTAGTTGTAAGGCTGAAGACCACAGCAATACGGTCCCCCTAGCTTGACTTGGCCGCCGCAGCACGCGTGGGTGCTTCTGTTGTAGGGTTCGGATCCACAGCAATACTGTCCCCCTGGCTTGATTTCACCTGCACAGCACGCGTGGGTCAGGGAATTGAACGTCTGGTTGCCACAGCAACGGTGGTTCGTTCCTCCCGTCATGACGTTCGTTCTTTCGCAGCAGGTGTGAGTCTTGGAGTTGTAGGCTTGCTTTCCGCAACAACGGTAATCCCTTCCTCCAGGTAGAATTTTCCTACCGCAACAGGTGTGGCTGGTGACGTTGTAGGTTTTTGTTCCGCAGCACCCATAATTCGTTCCTCCAAGTCTGATTTTACTGCTGCAGCAGTTGCTGGTCGTTCGGTTGTAGGTTCGAGTCCTGCAGCAGAAGTGTGAGCGGTGGTTGTAGACCCGATTCCCGCAACAGTAGTGATAGCTTCCACCGGCCTTAACCTTTCCGCCACAGCAAGTGTGTGTCGTCCTGTTGTATCTACGTGTGCCGCAACATCCCTCGGTTCTCGTGTTGTAGGACTTGTCGCCACAGCAACGATGGTAGTACGATCCACCCGATCTCACATTCCCAGCGCAGCATACCTGTGTGAGGTAATTATACGTCTTGGCTCCACAGCAACGGTGATACGGGAATCCACCCGGCTTGACCTTGCCCAGACAGCAGCTTGCAGTCTTATAGTTATAGGTTTTGTTCCCACAGCATCTGAATTCATACCCCCCAAGCTTTACGTTGCCATTACAACAGGTCTGGTTTCTGTAGCTGTAAGTCTTACTCCCGCAGCATCTCCTGCCCGATCCGCCTTTCTTGACCTGGCCTTCACAGCAGACACGTTTCACGGAGTTGTACGACTCGTTGCCGCAGCACTTGTGATTGATCCCCCCTGACAGCAGCTTCCCTACGCAGCAGGTGTATTCCCGTTTACTGTAGAGTGTTTTAGTCTCCGCTCCGCAGCAGCCGTGAGACTTGTACCTGTAAGTGTGGTTTCCGCAGCAACCCCAGCGCTTCTTTGCACCCGACGGCCCGATGTGACCGTTGCAGCATTTATGTGTGTTGTAGTTGTAGGTCTGGTTCCCGCAGCAGAAATGATCCTTTCCGCCCCTAACGATCTGTCCGTTGCAGCAGTCCTGGGTCGACCAATCGTAGGTCTGGTTGTTCCCGCAGCAGTACTGACCCCATCCACCTGCGACGATGTGTCCTTTGCAGCAGGTCTGCGTCACGACATTGTAGGTCTGGTTGTCCCCGCAGCATCTGTAGTTCGTTCCCCCTGGATGAATGACGTTATTGCAGCATGTTTGGTTTGATCTGTACATCGTCTGGCCGCCGCAGCAGATCTGCGTGCCGTAACTGTAGGACTGGTTACCACAGCAGCCGTAGGATTTTCCACCCGGGACTACGTTGCCCATGCAGCAGTCGTGCGTCGTGTATTTGTAACCCTTGTTTCCACAGCACCGGGTCACGCTCGATCTTCCTTTGGAGACCTCGCCGTCGCAACATCTGTGGTTGTAGGTCCGGTAGGGTTGGAGCCCACAGCACAGGTAACCGGCTCCGCCTTTTCCGACCTGGCCGCTGCAGCAGCTTTGCCTCTCGATATTGTAGGACGTGTTCCCGCAGCAACCGTACCTGTCTCCCCCCAATACGACATTGCCGTCGCAGCAGCTTTGATTCTTGTAGTTGTACAGTAGAGCTGCGTTGCAACAGCGCTCCTCTGTGTCCTTGCTGTAGACCTGGTCTCCACAGCAGCTGTGTGTGGTCTGGTTGTAGACTTGTGACCCACATGCTGTACCTGTGGACACAACAGTAATATCCATGTGTCACGCTTGGCCTGTTCGCCATTGAAGAGAGGAGAACAGTTGCTTTGCTTGTATCAAACTCAAAGCGCCGGTCGATCATTTTGTACTCCTTCATCCTTACTACACCTTACTACTTCTATGCACTACAAGGAATATAACGCCGGAAGCTCGGCACTTGCCGACTCGCTCCGTTTCAAACTTTCTTCATCACCTTTTGCACCCCCTTCCAGAGCAAATAATGATCGACCGGTGTAACACGAAATTTTTACTCCACGAAAAATTCACTCCGGAGTAAAAATTTCGTACGAAATTCTTACTCCGAGTAAATTTTTCGTACGAGAAAAAAACTCCCCAAGGCACGCAAAATTACTCCCTCCACGAAATTTTTACTCCCCATTTTTTGTGCTTCCAGTAAAAAATCTCGTGCGCGAAAATGGGATGCGGGCGAAGGGATAATGCCAATAATGTGATCTCGTACACACGAATGTCGCGCTACCCTCCCTCCACCCCTTCCACCATTAAGACTAACACCGACACGGTTGGCCCAGTGGGAAGGCGTCCGCCCCGTGATCGGGAGGTCGTGGGTTCGAACCCCGGCCGGGTCATACCTAAGACTTTAAAATTGGCAATCTAGTGGCTGCTCCGTCTGGCGTCTGGCATTATGGGGTTAGTGCTAGGACTGGTTGGTCCGGTGTCAGAATAATGTGACTGTGTGAGACATGAAGCCTGTGCTGCGACTTCTGTCTTGTGTGTGGCGCACGTTATTATGTCAAAGCAGCACCGCCCTAAATGGCCCTTCGTGGTCGGCTGGGCGTTAAGCAAACAAACAAACAAACAAACCAAGACTAACAGGGGACAAGGGAGTATAAATTCCGTACACCTGGCATGGGAAGTTAAATTGCTCTGTCAGGGTGAAGTAAGCCTAATCTATTCGTTTTTTTGTTCGTCAGGGGAGTAGCATTTGTGTACGAAATGTTTACTCGGAACTCACCTGTCGTGGGGAGTAACTTTCTCGTGTAATGGGGGAGTGCTTTTTTTCGTAAAGGGAGTAACATTTTCGTACGAAATGTTTACTCCGGAGTAAACATCTCGTGGGAGTCATTTTCTCGTGTTACACCGGCGCTTTGATACAAGTTCCTGTGCTTAAACCAATTATTCTTAAAGCACAGTCCTTCCCTTGCATACTGTTATGGTTAATATCTCACATCTGCCCAATGATGCTTCGACTTGGACCATCCCCAAGATCCCCAACACCAAGATCCCCAACACCAAGATCCCCAACACCAAGATCCCCAACACACACACATCCACAACACCAAGATCCCCAACACCAACATCCCCAACACCAATATCCCAAACACCAAGATCCCCAACACCAACACCCCCAACACCAACATCCCCAACACCAACATCCCCAACACCAATATCCACAACACCAACATCCCCAACACCAACATCCCCAACACCAAGATCTCCAACACCAAGATCCCCAACACCAACATCCACAACACCAAGATCCACAACACCAACATCCACAACACCAACATCCCCAACACCAACATCCCCAACACCAACATCCCCAACACCAATATCCACAACACCAACATCCACAACACCAACATCCACAACACCAACATCCACAACACCAACATCCCCAACACCAACATCCCCAACACCAACATCCCCAACACCAACATTCATAACACCAACATCCCCAACACCAATATCCACAACACCAACAGCCACAACACCAACATCCCCAACACCAACATCCCCAACACCAACATCCCCAACACCAACATCCTCAACACCAATATCCACAACACCAACATTCACAACACCAACATCCCCAACACCAACATCCCCAACACCAACATCCCCAACACCAACATCCACAACACCAACTTCCCAACACCAACATCCATAACACCAACATCCCCAACACAAACATCCCCAACACCAACATCCTCAACACCAACATCCTCCGGTGCAAAGGAATATGTAAGATTTTGGAGATTGACTCAATCATGCAGAGTCAGAACTGTGTGTATAGACAGGACTATGCCTTGTAGTCAGAATCGTGCGTATAGACAGGAATATGCCTTGTAGTCAGAATTGTGTGTATAGTCAGGACTTTGCCTTGTAGTCCGAATTGTGTGTATAGGCAGGGCTATGCCTTGTAGTCCGAATTGTGTGTATAGGCAGGACTATGCCTTGTAGTCAGAATTGTGTGTATAGGCAGGACTATGCCTTGTAGTCAGAATTGTGTGTATAGACAAGACTATGCCTTGCAGTAAGAATTGTGTGTATAGGCAGGACTTTGCCTTGTAGTCAGAGGTGGAGGTGGCAGGAGAGCTCTGAGATGGTGAGTAGAATAGTGTGTATATGCAGGACTTTGCCTTGTAGTCAGAATTGTGTGTATAGGCAGGACTATGCCTTGTAGTCAGAATTGTGTGTATTGGCAGAACTTTGCCTTGTAGTCAGAATTGTGTGTATAGGCAGGACTATGCCTTGTAGTCAGAATTGTGTGTATAGGCAGGACTATGCCTTGTAGTCAGAATTGTGTGTATAGACAGGACTATGCCTTGTAGTCTAAATTGTGTGTATAGGAAGGACTATGCCTTGTAGTCAGAATTGTGTGTATTGGCATGACTTTGCCTTGTAGTCAGAATTGTGTGTATTGACAGGACTATGCCTTGTAGTCAGAATTGTGTGTATAGGAGGGACTATGCCTTGTAGTCAGAATTGTGTGTATAGGCAGGACTATGCCTTGTAGTCAGAATTGTGTGTATAGGCAGGACTATGCCTTGTAGTGAGAATTGTGTGTATTGGCAGGACTTTGCCTTGTAGTGAGAATTGTGTGTATAGACAGGACTATGCCTTGTAGTCAGAATTGTATGTATTGGCAGGACTATGCCTCGTAGTCAGAATTATGTATTATTATAGGCAGGACTATGCCTTGTAGTCAGAATTGTGTATAGACAGGACTATGTCTTGTAGTCAGAATTGTGTGTATAGACAGGACTATGCCTTGTAGTCAGGATCGTGTGTATAGACAGGACTATGCCTTGTAGTCAGAATTGTGTGTATAGGCAGGACTATGCCTTGTAGTCCGAATTGTGTGTATAGACAGGACTATGCCTTGTAGTCAGAATTGTGTGTATAGGCAGGACTTTGCCTTGTAGTCCGAATTGTGTGTATAGGCAGGGCTATGTCTTAGAGTCAGAATTGTGTGTTTTGACAGGACTATGCATTGGAGTCAGAACTGTGTGTATAGACAGGACTATGCCTTGTAGTCAGAATTGTGTGTATAGGCAGGACTATGCCTTGCAGAAAGAATTGTGTGTATAGACAGGACTATGCATTGGAGTCCGAATTGTGTGTATAGACAGGACTATGCATTGGACTCAGAACTGTGTGTATAGGCAGGACTTTGCCTTGTAGTCAGAGGTGGAGGTGGCAGGAGAGCTCTGAGATGGTGAGTAGAATAGTGTGTATATGCAGGACTTTGCCTTGTAGTCAGAATTGTGTGTATAGGCAGGACTATGCCTTGTAGTCAGAATTGTGTGTATAGGCAGGACTATGCCTTGTAGTCAGAATTGTGTGTATAGGCAGGAATATGCCTTGTAGTTAGAATCGTGTGTATAGACAGGACTATGCCTTGTAGTCAGAATCGTGTGTATAGACAGGACTATGCCTTGTAGTCAGAATTGTGTGTATAGGCAGGACTATGCCTTGTAGTTAGAATTGTGTGTATTGGCAGGACTATGCCTTGTAGTTAGAATTGTGTGTATAGACAAGACTATGCCTTGTAGTCAGAATTGTGTGTATAGACAGGACTATGCCTTGTAGTCAGAATTGTGTGTATAGGCAGGACTTTGCCTTGTAGTCAGAATCGTGTGTATAGGCAGGACTATGCCTTGTAGTCCGAATTGTGTGTATAGGCAGGGCTATGCCTTGTAGTCAGAATCGTGTGTATAGACAGGACTATGCCTTGTAGTCAGAATCGTGTGTATAGACAGGACTATGCCTTGTAGTCAGAATCGTATGTATAGACAGGACTATGCCTTGTAGTCAGAATCGTGTGTATAGACAGGACTATGCCTTGAAGTCAGAATCGTGTGTACAGACAGGACTATGCCTTGTAGTCAGAATTGTGTGTATAGACAGGACTATGCCTTGTAGTCAGAATCGTGTGTATAGACAGGACTATGCCTTGTAGTCAGAATTGTGTGTATAGGAAGGACTATGCCTTGTAGTCAGAATTGTGTGTATAGGCAGGGCTATGCCTTGTAGTCAGAATTGTGTGTATAGGCAGGACTATGCCTTGTAGTCAGAATTGTGTGTATAGACAGGACTATGCATTGGAGTCAGAATTGTGTGTATAGACAGGACTTTGCCTTGTAGTCAGAATTGTGTGTATTGGCAGGACTTTGAATTGGAGTCAGAATTGTGTGTATAGGCAGGGCTATGCCTTGTAGTCAGAAGTGTGTGTATAGGCAGGACTATGCCTTGTAGTCAGAATTGTGTGTATAGACAGGACTATGCATTGGAGTCAGAACTGTGTGTATAGGCGCTAGGCAGGACTTTGCCTTGTAGTCAGAGGTGGAGATGGCAGGAGAGCTCTGAGATGGTGAGTAGAATAGTGTGTATATGCAGGACGTTGCCTTGTAGTCAGAATTGTGTGTATAGGCAGGACTATGCCTTGTAGTCAGAATTGTGTGTATAGGCAGGACTATGCCTTGTAGTCAGATTTGTGTGTATTGGGAGGACTTTGCCTTGTAGTCAGAATTGTGTGTATTGGCAGGACTATGCCTTGTAGTCAGAATTGTGTGTATAGGCAGGACTATGCCTTGTAGTTAGAATTGTTTGTATAGGCAGGACTATGCCTTGTAGTCAGAATTGTGTGTATTGGCAGGACTATGCCTTGTAGTCAGAATTGTGTGTATTGGCAGGACTTTGCCTTAAAGTCAGAATTGTGTGTATTGGCAGGACTATGCCTTGTAGTCAGCATTATGTATTATTATAGGCAGGACTTTGCCTTGTAGTCAGAATTGTGTGTATAGGCAGGATTTTGCTTTATAGTCAGAATTGTGTGCATAGACAGGACTATACATTGGAGTCAGAATTGTGTGTATAAGCAGGACTATGCCTTGTAGTCAGAATTGTGTGTATAGACAGGACTATGCCTTGTAGTCAGAATTGTGTGTATAGACAGGACTATGCCTTGTAGTCAGAATTGTGTGTATAGGTCGGACTATGCCTTGTAGTCAGAATTGTGTGTATAGACAGGACTATGCCTTGTTGTCAGAATTGTGTGTATAGACAGGACTATGCCTTGTAGTCAGAATTGTGTGTATAGACAGGACTATGCCTTGTAGTCAGAATTGTGTGTATAGGCCGGACTATGCCTTGTAGTCAGAATTGTGTGTATAGACAGGACTATGCATTGGAGTCAGAATTGTGTGTATAGGCAGGACTGTGCCTTGTAGTCAGAATTGTGTGTATAGGCAGGACTATGCCTTGTATTCAGAATTGTGTGTATAGTCAGGACTTTGCCTTGTAGTCCGAATTGTGTGTATAGGCAGGGCTATGCCTTGTAGTCCGAATTGTGTGTATAGGCAGGACTATGCCTTGTAGTCAGAATTGTGTGTATAGGCAGGACTATGCCTTGTAGTCAGAATTGTGTGTATAGACAAGACTATGCCTTGCAGTAAGAATTGTGTGTATAGGCAGGACTTTGCCTTGTAGTCAGAGGTGGAGGTGGCAGGAGAGCTCTGAGATGGTGAGTAGAATAGTGTGTATATGCAGGACTTTGCCTTGTAGTCAGAATTGTGTGTATAGGCAGGACTATGCCTTGTAGTCAGAATTGTGTGTATAGGCAGGACTATGCCTTGTAGTCAGAATTGTGTGTATAGGCAGGACTATGCCTTGTAGTCAGAATTGTGTGTATAGACAGGACTATGCCTTGTAGTCTGAATTGTGTGTATAGGAAGGACTATGCCTTGTAGTCAGAATTGTGTGTATTGGCATGACTTTGCCTTGTAGTCAGAATTGTGTGTATTGACAGGACTATGCCTTGTAGTCAGAATTGTGTGTATAGGAGGGACTATGCCTTGTAGTCAGAATTGTGTGTATAGGCAGGACTATGCCTTGTAGTCAGAATTGTGTGTATAGGCAGGACTATGCCTTGTAGTGAGAATTGTGTGTATTGGCAGGACTTTGCCTTGTAGTGAGAATTGTGTGTACTGGCAGGACTTTGCCTTGTAGTCAGAATTGTATGTATTGGCAGGACTATGCCTCGTAGTCAGAATTATGTATTATTATAGGCAGGACTATGCCTTGTAGTCAGAATTGTGTATAGACAGGACTATGTCTTGTAGTCAGAATTGTGTGTATAGACAGGACGTTGCCTTGTAGTCAGGATCGTGTGTATAGACAGGACTATGCCTTGTAGTCAGAATTGTGTGTATAGGCAGGACTATGCCTTGTAGTCCGAATTGTGTGTATAGACAGGACTATGCCTTGTAGTCAGAATTGTGTGTATAGGCAGGACTTTGCCTTGTAGTCCGAATTGTGTGTATAGGCAGGGCTATGTCTTAGAGTCAGAATTGTGTGTTTTGACAGGACTATGCATTGGAGTCAGAACTGTGTGTATAGACAGGACTATGCCTTGTAGTCAGAATTGTGTGTATAGGCAGGGCTATGCCTTGCAGAAAGAATTGTGTGTATAGACAGGACTATGCACTGGAGTCCGAATTGTGTGTATAGACAGGACTATGCATTGGACTCAGAACTGTGTGTATAGGCAGGACTTTGCCTTGTAGTCAGAGGTGGAGGTGGCAGGAGAGCTCTGAGATGGTGAGTAGAATAGTGTGTATATGCAGGACTTTGCCTTGTAGTCAGAATTGTGTGTATAGGCAGGACTATGCCTTGTAGTCAGAATTGTGTGTATAGGCAGGACTATGCCTTGTAGTCAGAATTGTGTGTATAGGCAGGACTATGCCTTGTAGTTAGAATCGTGTGTATAGACAGGACTATGCCTTGTAGTCAGAATCGTGTGTATAGACAGGACTATGCCTTGTAGTCAGAATTGTGTGTATAGGCAGGACTATGCCTTGTAGTTAGAATTGTGTGTATTGGCAGGACTATGCCTTGTGGTTATAATTGTGTGTATAGACAGGACTATGCCTTGTAGTCAGAATTGTGTGTATAGACAGGACTATGCCTTGTAGTCAGAATTGTGTGTATAGGCAGGACTTTGCCTTGTAGTCAGAATCGTGTGTATAGGCAGGACTATGCCTTGTAGTCCGAATTGTGTGTATAGGCAGGGCTATGCCTTGTAGTCAGAATCGTGTGTATAGACAGGACTATGCCTTGTAGTCAGAATCGTGTGTATAGACAGGACTATGCCTTGTAGTCAGAATCGTGTGTATAGACAGGACTATGCCTTGTAGTCAGAATCGTGTGTATAGACAGGACTATGCCTTGAAGTCAGAATCGTGTGTACAGACAGGACTATGCCTTGTAGTCAGAATTGTGTGTATAGACAGGACTATGCCTTGTAGTCAGAATCGTGTGTATAGACAGGACTATGCCTTGTAGTCAGAATTGTGTGTATAGGAAGGACTATGCCTTGTAGTCAGAATTGTGTGTATAGGCAGGGCTATGCCTTGTAGTCAGAATTGTGTGTATAGGCAGGACTATGCCTTGTAGTCAGAATTGTGTGTATAGACAGGACTATGCATTGGAGTCAGAATTGTGTGTATAGACAGGACTTTGCCTTGTAGTCAGAATTGTGTGTATTGGCAGGACTTTGAATTGGAGTCAGAATTGTGTGTATAGGCAGGGCTATGCCTTGTAGTCAGAATTGTGTGTATAGGCAGGACTATGCCTTGTAGTCAGAATTGTGTGTATAGACAGGACTATGCATTGGAGTCAGAACTGTGTGTATAGGCGCTAGGCAGGACTTTGCCTTGTAGTCAGAGGTGGAGATGGCAGGAGAGCTCTGAGATGGTGAGTAGAATAGTGTGTATATGCAGGACGTTGCCTTGTAGTCAGAATTGTGTGTATAGGCAGGACTATGCCTTGTAGTCAGAATTGTGTGTATAGGCAGGACTATGCCTTGTAGTCAGAATTGTGTGTATTGGGAGGACTTTGCCTTGTAGTCAGAATTGTGTGTATTGGCAGGACTATGCCTTGTAGTCAGAATTGTGTGTATAGGCAGGACTATGCCTTGTAGTTAGAATTGTGTGTATAGGCAGGACTATGCGTTGTAGTCAGAATTGTGTGTATTGGCAGGACTATGCCTTGTAGTCAGAATTGTGTGTATTGGCAGGACTTTGCCTTAAAGTCAGAATTGTGTGTATTGGCAGGACTATGCCTTGTAGTCAGCATTATGTATTATTATAGGCAGGACTTTGCCTTGTAGTCAGAATTGTGTGTATAGGCAGGATTTTGCTTTATAGTCAGAATTGTGTGCATAGACAGGACTATACATTGGAGTCAGAATTGTGTGTATAAGCAGGACTATGCCTTGTAGTCAGAATTGTGTGTATAGACAGGACTATGCCTTGTAGTCAGAATTGTGTGTATAGACAGGACTATGCCTTGTAGTCAGAATTGTGTGTATAGGTCGGACTATGCCTTGTAGTCAGAATTGTGTGTATAGACAGGACTATGCCTTGTTGTCAGAATTGTGTGTATAGACAGGACTATGCCTTGTAGTCAGAATTGTGTGTATAGACAGGACTATGCCTTGTAGTCAGAATTGTGTGTATAGGCCGGACTATGCCTTGTAGTCAGAATTGTGTGTATAGACAGGACTATGCATTGGAGTCAGAATTGTGTGTATAGGCAGGACTGTGCCTTGTAGTCAGAATTGTGTGTATAGGCAGGACTATGCCTTGTATTCAGAATTGTGTGTATAGTCAGGACTTTGCCTTGTAGTCCGAAATGTGTGTATAGGCAGGGCTATGCCTTGTAGTCCGAATTGTGTGTATAGACAGGACTATGCCTTGTAGTCAGAATTGTGTGTATAGGCAGGACTATGCCTTGTAGTCAGAATTGTGTGTATAGACAAGACTATGCCTTGCAGTAAGAATTGTGTGTATAGGCAGGACTTTGCCTTGTAGTCAGAGGTGGAGGAGGCAGGAGAGCTCTGAGATGGTGAGTAGAATAGTGTGTATATGCAGGACTTTGCCTTGTAGTCAGAATTGTGTGTATAGGCAGGACTATGCCTTGTAGTCAGAATTGTGTGTATTGGCAGAACTTTGCCTTGTAGTCAGAATTGTGTGTATAGACAGGACTATGCATTGTAGTCAGAATTGTGTGTATAGGCAGGACTATGCCTTGTAGTCAGAATTGTGTGTATAGACAGGACTATGCCTTGTAGTCTGAATTGTGTGTATAGGAAGGACTATGCCTTGTAGTCAGAATTGTGTGTATTGGCATGACTTTGCCTTGTAGTCAGAATTGTGTGTATTGACAGGACTATGCCTTGTAGTCAGAATTGTGTGTATAGGAGGGACTATGCCTTGTAGTCAGAATTGTGTGTATAGGCAGGACTATGCCTTGTAGTCAGAATTGTGTGTATAGGCAGGACTATGCCTTGTAGTCAGAATTGTGTGTATAGGCAGGACTATGCCTTGTAGTGAGAATTGTGTGTATTGGCAGGACTTTGCCTTGTAGTCAGAATTGTATGTATTGGCAGGACTATGCCTCGTAGTCAGAATTATGTATTATTATAGGCAGGTCTATGCCTTGTAGTCAGAATTGTGTATAGACAGGACTATGTCTTGTAGTCAGAATTGTGTGTATAGACAGGACTATGCCTTGTAGTCAGGAATGTGTGTATAGACAGGACTATGCCTTGTAGTCAGAATTGTGTGTATAGGCAGGACTATGCCTTGTAGTCCGAATTGTGTGTATAGACAGGACTATGCCTTGTAGTCAGAATTGTGTGTATAGGCAGGACTTTGCCTTGTAGTCCGAATTGTGTGTATAGGCAGGGCTATGTCTTAGAGTCAGAATTGTGTGTTTTGACAGGACTATGCATTGGAGTCAGAACTGTGTGTATAGACAGTACTATGCCTTGTAGTCAGAATTGTGTGTATAGGCAGGACTATGCCTTGCAGAAAGAATTGTGTGTATAGACAGGACTATGCATTGGAGTCCGAATTGTGTGTATAGACAGGACTATGCATTGGACTCAGAACTGTGTGTATAGGCAGGACTTTGCCTTGTAGTCAGAGGTGGAGGTGGCAGGAGAGCTCTGAGATGGTGAGTAGAATAGTGTGTATATGCAGGACTTTGCCTTGTAGTCAGAATTGTGTGTATAGGCAGGACTATGCCTTGTAGTCAGAATTGTGTGTATAGGCAGGACTATGCCTTGTAGTCAGAATTGTGTGTATAGGCAGGAATATGCCTTGTAGTTAGAATCGTGTGTATAGACAGGACTATGCCTTGTAGTCAGAATCGTGTGTATAGACAGGACTATGCCTTGTAGTCAGAATTGTGTGTATAGGCAGGACTATGCCTTGTAGTTAGAATTGTGTGTATTGGCAGGACTATGCCTTGTAGTTAGAATTGTGTGTATAGACAGGACTATGCCTTGTAGTCAGAATTGTGTGTATAGACAGGACTATGCCTTGTAGTCAGAATTGTGTGTATAGGCAGGACTTTGCCTTGTAGTCAGAATCGTGTGTATAGGCAGGACTATGCCTTGTAGTCCGAATTGTGTGTATAGGCAGGGCTATGCCTTAATTGTAGTCAGAATCGTGTGTATAGACAGGACTATGCCTTGTAGTCAGAATCGTGTGTATAGACAGGACTATGCCTTGTAGTCAGAATCGTGTGTATAGACAGGACTATGCCTTGTAGTCAGAATCGTGTGTATAGACAGGACTATGCCTTGAAGTCAGAATCGTGTGTACAGACAGGACTATGCCTTGTAGTCAGAATTGTGTGTATAGACAGGACTATGCCTTGTAGTCAGAATCGTGTGTATAGACAGGACTATGCCTTGTAGTCAGAATTGTGTGTATAGGCAGGGCTATGCCTTGTAGTCAGAATTGTGTGTATAGGCAGGACTATGCCTTGTAGTCAGAATTGTGTGTATAGGCAGGACTATGCCTTGTAGTCAGAATTGTGTGTATAGGCAGGACTATGTCTTGTAGTGAGAATTGTGTGTATTGGCAGGACTTTGCCTTGTAGTGAGAATTGTGTGTATTGGCAGGACTTTGCCTTGTAGTCAGAATTGTATGTATTGGCAGGACTATGCCTCGTAGTCAGAATTATGTATTATTATAGGCAGGACTATGCCTTGTAGTCAGAATTGTGTATAGACAGGACTATGTCTTGTAGTCAGAATTGTGTGTATAGACAGGACTATGCCTTGTAGTCAGGAATGTGTGTATAGACAGGACTATGCCTTGTAGTCAGAATTGTGTGTATAGGCAGGACTATGCCTTGTAGTCCGAATTGTGTGTATAGACAGGACTATGCCTTGTAGTCAGAATTGTGTGTATAGGCAGGACTTTGCCTTGTAGTCCGAATTGTGTGTATAGGCAGGGCTATGTCTTAGAGTCAGAATTGTGTGTTTTGACAGGACTATGCATTGGAGTCAGAACTGTGTGTATAGACAGTACTATGCCTTGTAGTCAGAATTGTGTGTATAGGCAGGACTATGCCTTGCAGAAAGAATTGTGTGTATAGACAGGACTATGCATTGGAGTCCGAATTGTGTGTATAGACAGGACTATGCATTGGACTCAGAACTGTGTGTATAGGCAGGACTTTGCCTTGTAGTCAGAGGTGGAGGTGGCAGGAGAGCTCTGAGATGGTGAGTAGAATAGTGTGTATATGCAGGACTTTGCCTTGTAGTCAGAATTGTGTGTATAGGCAGGACTATGCCTTGTAGTCAGAATTGTGTGTATAGGCAGGACTATGCCTTGTAGTCAGAATTGTGTGTATAGGCAGGAATATGCCTTGTAGTTAGAATCGTGTGCATAGACAGGACTATGCCTTGTAGTCAGAATCGTGTGTATAGACAGGACTGTGCCTTGTAGTCAGAATTGTGTGTATAGGCAGGACTATGCATTGTAGTCAGAATTGTGTGTATTGGCAGGACTATGCCTTGTAGTCAGAATTGTGTGTATAGGCAGGACTATGCCTTGTAGTCAGAATTGTGTGTATAGACAGGACTATGCCTTGTAGTCAGAATTGTGTGTATAGGCAGGACTTTGCCTTGTAGTCAGAATCGTGTGTATAGGCAGGACTATGCCTTGTAGTCCGAATTGTGTGTATAGGCAGGGCTATGCCTTAATTGTAGTCAGAATCGTGTGTATAGACAGGACTATGCCTTGTAGTCAGAATCGTGTGTATAGACAGGACTATGCCTTGTAGTCAGAATCGTGTGTATAGACAGGACTATGCCTTGTAGTCAGAATCGTGTGTATAGACAGGACTATGCCTTGAAGTCAGAATCGTGTGTACAGACAGGACTATGCCTTGTAGTCAGAATTGTGTGTATAGACAGGACTATGCCTTGTAGTCAGAATCGTGTGTATAGACAGGACTATGCCTTGTAGTCAGAATTGTGTGTATAGGCAGGGCTATGCCTTGTAGTCAGAATTGTGTGTATAGGCAGGACTATGCCTTGTAGTCAGAATTGTGTGTATAGACAGGACTATGCATTGGAGTCAGAATTGTGTGTATAGACAGGACTTTGCCTTGTAGTCAGAATTGTGTGTATTGGCAGGACTTTGAATTGGAGTCAGAATTGTGTGTATAGGCAGGGCTATGCCTTGTAGTCAGAATTGTGTGTATAGGCAGGACTATGCCTTGTAGTCAGAATTGTGTGTATAGACAGGACTATGCATTGGAGTCAGAACTGTGTGTATAGGCGCTAGGCAGGACTTTGCCTTGTAGTCAGAGGTGGAGATGGCAGGAGAGCTCTGAGATGGTGAGTAGAATAGTGTGTATATGCAGGACGTTGCCTTGTAGTCAGAATTGTGTGTATAGGCAGGACTATGCCTTGTAGTCAGAATTGTGTGTATAGGCAGGACTATGCCTTGTAGTCAGAATTGTGTGTATTGGCAGGACTTTGCCTTGTAGTCAGAATTGTGTGTATTGGCAGGACTATGCCTTGTAGTCAGAATTGTGTGTATAGGCAGGACTATGCCTTGTAGTCAGAATTGTGTGTATAGGCAGGACTATGCCTTGTAGTCAGAATTGTGTGTATTGGCAGGACTATGCCTTGTAGTCAGAATTGTGTGTATTGGCAGGACTTTGCCTTAAAGTCAGAATTGTGTGTATTGGCAGGACTATGCCTTGTAGTCAGCATTATGTATTATTATAGGCAGGACTTTGCCTTGTAGTCAGAATTGTGTGTATAGGCAGGACTATGCCTTGTATTCAGAATTGTGTGTATAGGCAGGACTATGCCTTGTAGTCAGAATCGTGTGTATAGACAGGACTATGCCTTGTAGTCAGAATTGTGTGTATAGGCCGGTCTATGCCTTGTAGTCAGAATTGTGTGTATAGACAGGACTATGTCTTGTAGTCAGAATTGTGTGTATAGGCAGGACTATGCCTTGTAGTGAGAATTGTGTTTATAGGCAGGACTATGCCTTGTATTCAGAATTGTGTGTATAGGCAGGACTATGCCTTGTAGTCAGAATCGTGTGTATAGACAGGACTATGCCTTGTAGTCAGAAGTGTGTGTATAGGCAGGGCTATGCCTTGTAGTCAGAATTGTGTGTATAGGCAGGACTATGCATTATAGTCAGAATTGTGTGTATAGACAGGACTGTGCCTTGTAGTCAGAATTGTGTGTAAAGACAGGACTATGCCTTGTAGTCAGAATTGTGTGTATAGACAGGACTATGCCTTGTAGTCAGAATTGTGTGTATAGGCAGGGCTATGTCTTGTAGTCAGAATTGTGTGTATAGACAGGACTATGCATTGTAGTCAAAGTGGCTTAGTGTAAACATTAAGCAAGATACAACACAAGCTTATTATTTCTTGATACATGATATAGCGTAACGTATCTTGTTTCAGAGGACAAGTGATATTCAACACGGTATTGAATTATGATACACAATACCTAAGCTACGGGTTAATCGATATAATTTTATGGGTTTTTTGTTATAGTTATGTAACTGTGATTCAAACTTAAAACTATTTTCTGTTGTGTAAAGACAGAAAAAGAGATTGTGTTCTTATTACTACAATTACCACCTCCACTGCTACTACAACTACCACTACTATTGCCACCACCACTACTACTACTACTACTACTACTACTACTACTACTGACCTAATACAAGTTGCACGTGGAGGATGACACACAGCAGAGCTGTCAGCGCAAACAGCTTTCCGACAGACATTGTCCTGCAAAAGAAAGACAACCGCGGCATAAAATACTGTGTTAAAGCATAGACCAAATAGCCTGGACCGCCAACTCGTCACGTGACCCTTCGAGGTTACGACTCTCGACTTTCAGGGGCGCGTGACGTCCGGTTTGAAAGGCCAGCGATTCGAAGACAGTAAAAAGAAAGCACGCTCCAGTTATTTGTGACAATGGGAGGTGACAATGAACTGGATTTTCCAAAACTCCAAACTAAACTTTACAAAACTCACTGAAAAACATGTTCCATATGCACTTTTGCTGAGTTTATTCTAGCATTTTCAGAACTTACCTCGGCAACTTCGTCCATGTTTACAATCGACACCGGATATGACATCCCCCTGATTTCTGAAAGGCCATGTAAGCGTAGAGGGTTCCTAAATGCGAGAGGCGCTACCTCGTAATAGAGAGAAAAAGCGGAGAGAGAGCTAGTTGGCGGTCCAGGATAAATGGTCTATGGTT
>NC_090260.1:18569096-18579096 GCF_037325665.1 Littorina saxatilis | reverse complement strand
ACAAATATACATTGGCACGTATATACAATAAACATACATTTAACATACATTTATATGGGTGACGGTTTGCGAACAGGTATGGGGTGTAAGAGAGAAAGAGAGAGAGAGAGAGAGAGAGAGAGAGAGAGAGAGAGAGAGAGAGAGAGAGAGAAAGAGAGAGAGAGAGAGAGAGAGAGAGAGAGAGAGAGAGAGAGAGAGAGATAGAGAGAGAGATAGATGATGGTGGTCTAAGTAATTGAGTACAGGTTCAATTAAAACAAAACGGGCTTGTGGACATAGAAGCCTTTAATCTGGACACGTGTAATAGGAGACCAAAAAAATAAAAATAAAACCACCAGGATCAATCAAAAATTATCCTTGTGCTTGTTCCAATCAGCATTAAATTGTCGAATATTGCTACTAATGAAGGCGTTATATCTTTCTATTCTAAATCGTTGTTGTACAATTTTCTTACAAATATAAATGTGTGGCGGCATGTCTTTCAGCCTTGCGGTATACAAATAATATTTTGCAAGCAACAAGAACAAATCAGAAACCCTGTCTGTATGTACAGCCTCTTTACAACCAAACATAATAAATTCCTTTGATAAAATCAACTGTGCACAGTGTGAAAAACTTTCCTGCAGCCACTTTAAAAAATCCCTCCAAAAAGACTGTACTGTAGGGCAGTCCCAGAAGAAATGATCCAAATAACTAAAACTGTCTTCTTCTTTACAGAACTTGAGAAGAAACACAGTGAAGAGTCTTCAATCTTTTTTCAAAAACAACAGACGCCTTGTTGGGATCATTCTGTATACAATTCCATACTGTAACCACCGCAATCTAGTATCAATAGTTGTTTTTACATTTAGTCAAGTTTTGACTAAATGTTTTAACATAGAGGGGGAATCGAAACGAGGGTCGTGGTGTATGTGTGTCTGTCTGTCTGTGCGTGTGTGTGTGTAGAGCGATTCAGACCAAACTACTGGACCGATCTTTATGAAATTTGACATGAGAGTTCCTGGGTATGATATCCCCGAACGTTTTTTTTTCTTTTTTTCGATAAATCTCTTTGATGACGTCATATCCGGCTTTTCGTGAAAGTTGAGCGGCACTGTCACGCTCTCATGTTTCAACCACATTGGTTGAAATTTTGGTCAAGTAGTCTTCGACGAAGCCCGGACTTCGGTATTGCATTTCAGCTTGGTGGCTCAAAAATCAATTAATGACTTTGGTCATTAAAAATCAGAAAATTGTAAAAAAAAAAAGTAATTTATAAAACGATCCAAATTTACGTTCATCTTATTCTCCATCATTTGCTGATTCCAAAAACATATAAATATGTTATATTTGGAATAAAATCAAGCTCTGAAAATTAAATATATAAAAATTATTATCAAAATTAAATTTTCGAAATCAATTTAAAAACACTTTCATCTTATTGCTTGTTGGTTCCTGATTCCAAAAACATATAGATATGATATGTTTGGATTAAAAACACGCTCAGAAAGTTAAAACAAAGAGAGGTACAGAAAAGCCTGCAATCCTTCTTAGCGCAACTACTACCCCGCTCTTCTTGTCAATTTCACTGTCTTTGCCGTGAGCGGTGGACTGACGATGCTACGAGTATACGGTCTTGCTGCGTTGCATTGCGTTCAGTTTCATTCTGTGAGTTCGACAGCTACTTGACTAAATGTTGTATTTTCGCCTTACGCGACTTGTTATAACTTGTGAAAAGACAGTTGTCTTATCCAAATTAATATTCATTTTGTGTGACCATTTCTCAATTGATTTTAATGGACCATCATTATAAACCAACAAAAAGAGAAGCGAATCCCTTACCTGCCGGATGTCTAAATATCCTCGTTCGACGGAGCAGAGTGTTGAGCGATGTGGCTGTCAGGTTGTCGCGCCTTGGTCGGGTCCGTCTCCTCTGGTAGGAGTGAAGCTCGTTCCCAGCGCGCGCTGTTGGTTAGCTTTTTTATATACTGTTTTATGGTGTAATTAAATATCCCCTTCTATATATTTGACGTCAATACACCTACTTGATTAGTTCCTTGTGCGGTGGAAAATTAACTTTTATTATTCTGGGATCACAGACGGAAATCTTTCAAACACAATCGCAATATGAAAAGGTTCACATGAATTTATTGAGGCGCGCACATGTAATCAGATATCGATATTCGCACTTCGAATGCAATGAAAGTCGAGTATATAATGTACTTATAAGAAGCATATAATTCTGGATGGCAATCTGCTACTTTTCATTTCTAAGACGAAATATTGCAGCAATATAACATTTGATTTAATGACTTATTACTACGCAGCAGTAAACAGAAATAACTGCAAGACAGGAACACAAAGTCAGTGCGTACTGTACTTATATAAATATATATATGTACATATATATGTACGTACAGCAAGCTGACACGCTGTTGACTTCTGTCACAATAGTTTACACGTGCTTTTCAATGGCTGGCGCAGTGGCCTACTGGATAATACACCGGCCTCCAATGAGGAAGGTTCAGTGTTCAAATCCTTGCTGCGTCTCGTGGGTTAAGGGTGGAGATTTTCCCGAATTCCAATGTCAACTATAATGTGTACACGTAAGAACAAGTCCAAGAACGCACGGTAAAGATCCTGTAGTCCGTGTCAGAGTTCGGTGGATTAAAAGAAACGTGAATCATTACGTGAATGAATGTTTCATTGCTCTCTGTTCTCGCAATTTCTCTTATGAAAACCGTTGTCTACGCAGGGTGTTCTGGAAGACCTTAGAATCCAAGCTCCTGGCAATGCCTCGTGCGTGGACTGGTTGGTCCGGTGTCAGAATAATGTGACTGGGTGAGACATGAAGCCTGTGCTGCGACTTCTGTCTTGTGTGTGGCGCACGTTATTATGTCAAAGCAGCACCGCCCTGATATGGCCCTTCGTGGTCGGCTGGGCGTTAAGCAAACAAACAAACAAACAAACAATGCCTCGTGCTATTTACAATTACGTATGCATACTGCAATCTTTCATCGGCGACGTAACACATTTTTATGTATCTCAAAGTTTCCTCTGCAAAGACAACAGCTCTTAAAGAACGCTACCCGGCCATGTTTACTTACCTGTCGTGGAGCTCAAACAAGGGAGTTTACAACACTGATACATGTACACACGTCTCTGAAAGGATTGTTGTGTTTCTCACACCTACTGCATATTGTGGGAATTTTAGGGGAAGAACACTCCATCCAAAACGAGTACTTACAACTGGTACAATGAATTTAAATCGGGTAGACACGTATTCAAAGTTGACACCCGCCCAGACCGACAGTTGAATGCTGTTTCTGCAACAAACGATGCTGCCGTTGAAAAGTTGAAGAGAGATGGTGCACGAATTAAACACCCTGAGGTAAATCAGGGGCGGACGAGGGGGGAGGGGTGCACAGGGTGTAGATGCACCCCCCCTCCAGCAAATAATTAAAAAAAAATTGGAAAGCTGATTCTATGACCATTTCTAAGTTCAAATGGCACCAGATGGCACCATTTTGCTTCTTTGGGCCAAAACATTTTCCGGTGGGGCATACCCCCGGACCCCCCTAGAAAAATCGGGCGCTTCGCGCCCATCACATTCACTTTCGATTCAAAGTGCACCCCCCCTTACAAAGCAACTGATCCGCCCCTGTAAAGGATACATTATACGTTATTTGCGTGTTTGACCAAAATATGACATTTTACACAGATCGAGACAGTCATTGTTCTCCGAGACCGCGCTAGCGGTCGAGGTGAACAATGACTGTCGAGATCTGTGTAAAATGTCATATTTTGGTCAAACACGCAAATAACATTTATGTATCGATCGAATTCCTTTCAGGTACTTATGACTTTGTTGTTGTTTTGACGATTGAACGAGCACACACACACATGCATGCACCCAGCTAGCAAGCTTTCGTCGGCCGACTGACGATTTCAGTCGGGTGACGTCGTCAAATGTCGTGTGTCGACGTCCGTTGTCGCGCCGATATAGTTTGCCTGTGTGTAAAACTCGGCAAATGTACGTAATAAACCCCGACATCGGCCCGACGCAATGTTGCTGTCGATAAAAATATGCAGAGTTACGGGAGATAACAACTTGAATTTATTATCATTATTTTAACATTTGTTACGTCCCCTGTTCAAGCGTCGGGAACGGCGTGACATGACTCTGCAAATGCGAAACTAAATTATTCATATTTGTTGACTTTTTCACATAGGAGTAGGATAATTAATTGTAAGTTTTGTTTGTATATTTGCAATCAAATACAGCATGAGCTCAAACCATGAGTTTTACATTTTAAAAATACGCCATCATATATATATACTTGAAATACTCTTATAGCTTTCCTTACGGTACAAACAAGATTGAGTGTGAACATGGCCGGCTAGCTGCTACTTTCCCGCGTGAGCGAAGTTTATTTGTTTTCTTAGTTCAAGTTAATATCGAAAGAAGAGACATTCTTGCGAATGTTGTACAGCACATTGATGATATGTTATCCGAGACGAATGTCGCCTCGGGATCTCAATCTGAGTGCTGGTCCCAGTGCCACGTGGTGGCGGTGATAGTTGACAAGTTAAAATTGTGTAGCCAAGGACGGATGGAAACCTACAGGTGTGTTCAAGCTGTTAACGTCAACTCGAGGTCAACCGACGGATCCAGCGAGTAAGTGATTTTGGTTTTTCTTGCTTTAATGTTAGTTTTGCTGTTATACAGTGTGGGGGGGGGGGGGGAGTACATACTGCTGTATCTGTAAAATGTAGATGTAGGTGTTTTGTCCTGTTACAGTGGGGGGGGGGGGGGGGTGGAGTACATACTCATGATACTGCTGAATCTGTAGCTGTAAGTGTGGTTTGCACTGTTACACTTGAGGGGTGGGGTGTATGTATACTGATGTATCTGTAGCTGTAGGTGTGCATGTGTATTGCATTGTAACACTTGGGGGGGGGTACATACTGATCTATCTGTAGCTGGTGGTGTGTTTTGCACTGATGCACACTTGGGGGGAGGGGGGGGGGTGTACATACTGCTGAATCTGTAGCTGTAGGTGTGTTTTGCACAGTAACACTGGGGAGGGGGGGGGGGGGGTGTACATACTGCTGAATCTGTAGCTGGAGGTGTGTTTTGTACTGTTACACTTGGGGGGGGGGGGGTTGTACATACTGATGTATCTGTAGCTGTAGGTGTGTTATGTACTGTTACAGTAGGGGGGGAGGGGGGGTTGAACATACTGCTGTATATGTAGCTGTAGGTGTGTTTATTTGCACACAGGGGGGGGGGGGGGGGGTTGAACATACTGCTGTATCTGTAGCTCTAAGTGTGTTTTGCACTCTACACGGGGGAAGGCGGTGGAGTGTTGTACATACTGCTGCAGGGAAGTTTTGTACTGTTACATTGGTGGCAGCGGGGGGAGGGGGGGTGTACATAATTCTGAATCTGTAGCTGTAAATGAGTTCTGTACTGTTGCAGTGGGGGGGGGGGGGGGGGGGTTGTACATACTGCTGTATCTCATAATCTGTAGCTGTAGGTGTGTTTTGCACTGTTACACGGGGGGGGGGGGGGGGGGGGGGAGGGGGGTTGAACACACTGCTGTATCTGTAGCAGTAGGTGCGATTTGAGCTGTTACAGTTGGGAGGGGGGGTGTACATACTGCTGTAGCTGTAGGTGTTTTTTACACTGTTACACTTGGATTGGGGGAGGGTTGTACACACTGCTGTATCTGTAGGTTTGTTTTCCACTGTAACACTGGGGGGAGGGGGGGGGGGTTGTACTGCTGTAGCTGTAAGTGAATTTTGCACTGTTACATTTGGGGGGGGGGGGGGTGGTACATACTGCTGTATCTGTAGCTGCATGATATACTGCTGTACGGGGAGGGGGGGTACATACTGCTGTAGCTGTTAGTGATTTTTGACTCACATGCGAAGCAAAAGTGAGTCTATGTACTCACCCGAGTCGTCCGTCCGGACGTCCGGAAAACTTTAACGTTGGATATTTCTTGGACACTATTCAGTCTATCAGTACCAAATTTGGCAAGATGGTGTATGATGACAAGGCCCCAAAAAACATACATAGCATCTTGACCTTGCTTCAAGGTCAAGGTCGCAGGGGCCATAAATGTGTTCTAAAAAACAGCTATTTTTCACATTTTCTCTGAAGTTTTTGAGATTGAATACCTCACCTATATATGATATATAGGGCAAAGTAAGCCCCATCTTTTGATACCAGTTTGGTTTACCTTGCTTCAAGGTCACAGGAGCTCTTCAAAGTTGGATTGTATACATATTTTGAAGTGACCTTGACCCTGAACTATGGAAGATAACTGTTTCAAACTTAAAAATTATGTGTGGCACATGTTATGCTTTCATCATGAGACACATTTGGTCACATATGATCAAGGTCAAGGTCACTTTGACCCTTATGAAATGTGACCAAAATAAGGTAGTGAACCACTAAAAGTGACCATATCTCATGGTAGAAAGAGCCAATAAGCACCATTGTACTTCCTATGTCTTGAATTAACAGCTTTGTGTTGCATGACCTTGGATGACCTTGACCTTGGGTCAAAGTCACATGCATTTTGGTAGAAAAAATGTGTAAAGCAGTTCTTAGTATATGATGTCATTGCTAGGTTTAGTTGTTTGACCTTGACCCTGAAGGCCAAGGTCATGTAAAGGTCAAGCATGTGAGTCGTATGGGCTTTGCCCTTCTTGTTTATACTGCTGTAGCTGTACGGGGAGGGGGGGTATACTGCTGTAGCTGTTACAACTTAGTGATTTTTGCACTGTTACAGGGGGGGGGGGGGTGGAGTACATACTGCTGAATCTGTAGCTGTAAGTGTGGTTTGCACTGTTACACTTGGGGGGTGGGGTGTACATACTGATGTATCTGTAGCTGTAGGTATTGCATTGTAACACTTGGGAGGGGGGGGGGGGGTACATACTGATCTATCTGTAGCTGTAGGCGTGTTTTGTACTGTTACACTTGGGGGGGGGGGGGGCGGTTTGTACATACTGATGTAGCTGTAGGTGTGTTATGTACTGTTACAGTAGGCGGGGAGGGGGGGGGGGGGGTTTGAACATACTGCTGTATCTGTAGGTCTAGGTGTGTTTTGCACTCTACACGGGGGAAGGCGGTTGAGTGTTGTACATACTGCTGTATCTGAAGCTGTAGGTATGTTTTGTACTGTTACAGTGGTGGCAGCGGGGGGAGGGGGATGTACATAATTCTGAATCTGTAGCTGTAAATGAGTTTTGTACTGTTACCGTGGTGGGGAGGGGGGGGGGGGTTGTACATACTGCTGTAGCTGTAGGTGTGTTTTGCACTGTTACTAAGGGGGAGGGGAGGTGTACATACTGCTGTAGCTGTAGCTGTAAGTAATTTTTGCACTGTTACACTTGGGGGGTTGTATATACTGCTGAATCTGTTGCTGTAGGTGTGTTTTATACTGTAATACTGAGGGGGGGGGGGGGTGTATACGGCTGTAGCTGTGGGTGTGTTTTGTACTGTTACAGTGAGGGCGGTAGGGGCGGGGGGTTCTACATACTGCTGTATCTGTAGCTGATGTGTTTTGCACTGTTACACTGGGGGGGGGGGGGGGGGTTGTACACACTGCTGTATCTGTAGGTTTGTTTTCCACTGTAACACTGGGGGGAGGGGGGTTATACTGCTGTAGCTGTAAGTGAATTTTGCACTGTTACACTTGGGGGGGGAGGTGGTGGTGGTACATACTGCTGTATCTGTAGCTGCACCCAGCCAGCAAGACATTAGCGGCCGATAGTCGGCCGAACACCCTTCAAAAAGTCGGGCAGGTGACGTCAAAAGATAGGACGCGGGTGTTGGCCCGACTAACTTTTGCAAAGAGGCAACGAGGAGGCCGACAGGCGGCCGAACACCTGTACTATGGCGGCACGCATCCGGTCCGATGTTAATCGGCCCGATGGCTTGTTGGACCTGCGGCCCGACACCTTATGCCGACATCGTCCCGATGTCTTCCCGCTGAAATCGATATCTTCCCGATGTCGGCATAAGGTGTCGGACCGCAGGTCAAACAAGTCATCGGGCCGATTAACATCGGACCGGATGCGTGCCGCCATAGTGCAGGTGTTCGGCCGCCTATCGGCCGCCTCGTTGCCTCTTTGCAAAAGTTAGTCGGGCCAACACCCGCGTCGTATGTTTTGACGTCACCGGCCCGACTTTTTGAAGGGTGTTCGGCCGATTATCGGCCGCTAATGTCTTGCTGGCTGGGGCAATCCACATGTATGCAATCAAACACATAAGCTTCATATTTGGGCGTTTCAGGTTGACCGAAACTTCAAAGGAACTACAAAACACACGTCATGTACTCACTTTGTTGTTGTTTTGACATTGAACAGCACACACACTGCAATCAAACACGACGTTTTGTTTTTTTTAGTTCCTTTGAAGTTTCGGTCAACCTGAAAAGCCAAATTATAAAGTTTTGTCGGCCTCTGACGTCACATGACTCAAAGAAGGGAAATCCAATCTCCAATCGATACATAGATACTTGATTCGGCACCCATCGATATGATCTGGCACAAGCCTTTACCATAGAGAGAAAGTGTGAGTGCCTCTGTGTGTACGTGTGTGCGTGTGTACGTGTGTGTGTGTGTGTGTGTATGTGTGTGTGTGTATGTGTGTGTGTGTGTGTGTGTGTGTAAGAGAGAGAGAACGTGTCAGTGCCTGAGTGCCTGAGTTACCATAGAGAGAGAGATAGTGTGTGTGTGTGTGTGTGTGTGTGTGTGTGTGTGTGTGTGTGTGTGTGTGTGTGATATGTGTGTGTTATTGTGTGTGTGTGTGTTATTGTGTATGTGTGTGTGTGTGTGTTATTGTGTGCATGTGTGTGTGTGTGTGTGTGTGTGTGTGTGTGTGTGTGTGTGTGTGTGTGTGTGTGTGTGTGTTTATTTTGGTTAGTAAAACTGCCTTGCGAGAATGTGTTGTTTCATAAAGACTTTGTAAACGACCTGCAAGTAATATTTCGTCCAATTCATTTGAAGTGATGGCAATGTTTGGGCTCGCACATAATAGGCATGCAAGTACGCACGCTCACACGTTAAGTTTGATATATCACTTGTTTGTGTGGTCGAAAATACCTTGCAATGTGCTGCGTGCATGAAGGAGAATATCTAAGTGATATGACTTCTCTTCTTGTACTTCTTCGTTCATGGGCTGAAACTTCCACGTTCACTCATTTTTTTGCACGAGTGTATTTTTACGTGTATATATAGGTTACACACTCCGAGTTCTGAATATCGTGCATATTTTCCCTAGGGTCGATTTTCAGGTATTACCGAGCAGTTTTGAGCAAATCATTGCAGGCGTTTCTAAATTACAGTACAGCGAATGTCCCTTGAACTTGCTAAGATCTAATCGGCAGCAATCTTTCCAAACTGGCGCCTCAGGTGTACTAACTTAAATTAAAGTCCGGTGATAATATATCGCTTTACTGTTGAGCTGCTGTTCAAAGTCACATTTATTCCCGTGCAAACAACTCGGTTCGCCGTCTCAGATGGGATCGAACAAAGACTATCCCTCCACTTGGTCACATTCACACACACACACACACGCACACACACACACACACACACACACACACACACACACACACACACACACACACACACACACACACACACACACACACACACACAAAATGTTAAATGCTCATAGAGAATAATGTTTAGGACAGAGCTACTCGACGACGAAATAATGTTGTTCTAAAAGGTGTGTGTTGAGGTTGACACTTGCATCATTCTTATTCTTCATTGACATAGCCTACTCCTGTAAGATATCCTTCTCTCATGTCAAATGATATGATCCCTCTGTGACGGTATTCGGTACCTCTCGGGTCGTGTCGGTCGAACTCGGTCGGTCATGTGATGGGGCGCGCATGTGCAACGGTGCCTTTCCGCCCACTACTCGCTTCGCTCTCTGGCATGCACGCGGGACACTGATGAGGCATGGCTTACCGCATCGAATTGTATTGTTGTC
>NC_090260.1:18554096-18564096 GCF_037325665.1 Littorina saxatilis | reverse complement strand
ATTCTACTCCCAGGAGTATTGTTGACATCGCTGGTTGTCTGTGAGTTGTCATTGCTGTTTGGGGTAGTTGTTCCAATTCTACTCTCGGGAGTATTGTTGACATCGCTGGTTGTCTGTGAGTTGTCATTGCTGTTTGGGGTAGTTGTTTCAATTCTACTCCCAGGAGTATTGTTGACATCGCTGGTTGTCTGTGTGTTGTCATTGCTGTTGAGGGTAGTTGTCCCAAGGCTGCTTTCAGTAGAAGTTTCAACATCGCTGGGTTTGCTCATGTCTGCGATCATGGTAGTTGCGGTCACAGTGGATGTGCTCATCATACCCATTGAACTGATCGTGGTTGTGTCTTGAGAGGAGCTCTGTGTTTCTGGATCGCCGGTAGGTTTTGCAGTCGTGGTGTGTACTTCGATGATGTTGTCAGAACGGGTTTTGCTAGGCATAGGGCTTTTAGCTCGTACGGGGGCTTTGGTGACTGCGTTTTGGGCGTCGAAAGCCAGGCTTTGTTCACATCGTGGGCCTGTGTAGGTAATGGCGCAATCACACTGACCCGGAGCCACACATCTCCCTCCGTTCTGGCATGGTGGAGAGCACACAGCTAGGGTGACAAAATATGTTTAAAAAAAAATATTAAAAACAAATAAAAATTAAAAAAATAATAATAATTGTCAGTAAGTACTGGTGTCACATGACTGATGTGAAACAGTTGATTGGCTAATGGCAATGCGCTTAAAACTGTTGAAGTGCGCTAACTTTTTCAGAGAGCGTATTCTTCTGCCCTTTTCCAAAGCGAGGCTGTGCCCCTTCTTTTGATTTGAGAAGATTATTCTCATCCTCTGTGTTAGTGACATGTAGTTTATCTTCTCCACATTACCAAATGATGCTTGATCCTACATTTCCCGCGGCTAAAAGCAGAAGGATTTTTTTGGACAGATTTCATGGGCCTGTGCCACCTCCCCTGATAAAAAAAAACAAGCACCAAGAAGGAGACAAACAATGACAAACACAACAACCACAACAACAAACAAACGCAAGAAAAAAATACTAGAAACACAAAAATAGCAAATCCACACAAAAACAGCAAAACAGTAAAAACAAACACACAACTATGAAGAAAAACAGAAAAAAAACCAAAAAATATGAAGAAAAACAGAAGAAAAAACCCCTCAAAACTATGAAGAAAAAAAGTAAAAACAAACACAAAACTATGAAGAAAAACAGAAAAAAACCCAAAAAATATGAAGAAAAACAGAAGAAAAAAACCCTCAAAACTATGAAGAAAAAAAGTAAAAACAAACACAAAACTATGAAGAAAAACAGAAAAAAAACCAAAAAATATGAAGAAAAACAGAAGAAAAAAACCCTCAAAACTATGAAGAAAAACAGTAAAAACAAACACAAAACTATGAAGAAAAACAGAAAAAAACCCAAAAAATATGAAGAAAAACAGAAGAAAAAAAACCTCAAAACTATGAAGAAAAACAGTAAAAACAAACACAACACTATGAAGAAAAACAGAAAAAAAACAAAAAATATGAAGAAAAACAGAAGAAAAAAAACCTCAAAACTATGAAGAAAAACAGTAAAAACAAACACAAAACTATGAAGAAAAACAGAAAAAAAACAAAAAATATGAAGAAAAACAGAAGAAAAAAACCCTCAAAACTATGAAGAAAAACAGTAAAAACAAACACAAAACTATGAAGAAAAACAGAAAAAAACCCAAAAAATAAGAAGAAAAACAGAAGAAAAAAACCCTCAAAACTATGAAGAAAAACAGTAAAAACAAACACACAACTATGAAGAAAAACAGAGAAAAAAACACAAAACTATGAATAAAAACAGTAAAAACAAACACAAAACTATGAATAAAAACAGTAAAAACAAACACAAAACTATGAATAAAAACAGTAAAAACAAACACAAAACTATGAAGAAAAACAATAAAAACAAACACAAAACTATGAATAAAAACAGTAAAAACAAACACAAAACTATGAATAAAAACAGTAAAAACAAACACAAAACTATGAATAAAAACAGTAAAAACAAACACAAAACTATGAAGAAAAACAGTAAAAACAAACACAAAACTATAAAGAAAAACAGTAAAAACAAACACAAAACTATGAATAAAAACAGTAAAAACAAACACAAAACTATGAATAAAAACAGTAAAAACAAACACAAAACTATGAATAAAAACAGTAAAAACAAACACAAAACTATGAATAAAAACAGTAAAAACAAACACAAAACTATAAAGAAAAACAGTAAAAACAAACACAAAACTATGAAGAAAAACGGTAAAAACAAACACAAAACTATAAAGAAAAACAGTAAAAACAAACACAAAACTATTAAGACAAACACACCAATACAATGATGCACAGCACAATACAAAATAATACGACTGTTATGTGTGGTACATGAGTTTAGAAACAAACAACACAACCCTTTTCTGTTTATCTAATCCCTTTTATTCTATAACGCTTGAAGAGGTTACTTTGAAAATCAAATGATTTTATTATATATACAGTTTTTCTAATAATTATTGAGAATTTTGCCTCTGATTTCAAACAAGTGGTATATGTTCTTCTTCTTCAGCGTTCCAGAATTTTCTGGTTACGTGTGAGCTCGTTTGCCCATTTGGGTTCCCCACACTATACTATACAGCGGCCATTCTTGATGTGTATAAAAGTAACCCGGATTCCGGTAGCGCAATAAGCCAAAACAGATCATAACGCTCAAATGTCAGCATATTTCTCGAGAAAAGCGCAGTTAAAAACAAGTCGCGTAAGGCGAAAATACAATATTTAGTCAAGTAGCTGTCGAACTCACAGAATGAAACTGAACGTAATGCCATTTTTCAGCAAGACCGTATACTCGTAGCATCGTCAGTCCACCGCTCATGGCAAAGGCAGTGAAATTGACAAGAAGAGCGGGGTAGTAGTTGTGCTAAGAAGGATAGCACGCTTTTCTGTACCTCTCTTTGTTTTAACTTTCTGAGCGTGTTTTTAATCCAAACATATCATATCTATATGTTTTTGGAATCAGGAACCGACAAGGAATAAGATGAAAGTGTTTTTAAATTGATTTGGACAATTTAATTTTGATAATAATGTTTATATATTTAATTTTCAGAGCTTGTTTTTAATCCGAATATAACATATTTATATGTTTTTGGAATCAACAAATGATGGAGAATAAGATAAACGTAAATTTGGATCGTTTTATAATTTTTTTTTTTTTTTTTACAATTTTCAGATTTTTAATGACCAAAGTCATTGATTAATTTTTAAGCCACCAAGCTGAAATGCAATACCGAAGTCCGGGCTTCGTCGAAGATTACTTGACCAAAATTTCAACCAATTTGGTTGAAAAATGAGGGCGTGACAGTGCCGCCTCAACTTTCACGAAAAGCCGGATATGACGTCATCAAAGACATTTATCAAAAAAATGAAAAAAACGTTCGGGGATTTCATACCCAGGAACTCTCATGTCAAATTTCATAAAGATCGGTTCAGTAGTTTAGTCTGAATCGCTCTACACACACACACAGACACACACACACACACACACACACACACACACACACGCACACACACACGCACACACGCACATACACCACGACCCTCGTTTCGATTCCCCCTCGATGTTAAAATATTTAGTCAAAACTTGACTAAATATAAAAAGGTGTTTAATGTTAACGCATAAATGATATTACGTTTTTTTTGTGTGCAAATGTTGCTTTCTTTTCGACCACGGGAACCAAATAAGTATAAGTTACAGCTCCGTCCATCCATGGTATCGCCTGATATTTTGTCGAGACTGGGTCAATGAATATGATGACGTCACTCGAGGCTCTGCCGAGAGTGACGTCATTATATTCTTTCACCCCGTCGAGACAAAATATCACGCGATACCATGCATGGACGGAACTGTAACGTATATATGGCATGACCAAAGTAAAGAGAATTTGTCATGGGACGTGGAAACAAATCATTGGAAATTCACCATGGGCAATCAACCCAAGCCTAGAAGTTGTAGAACTATATTTTGTTTCAGTCTTGGCAAGGCCAGTTTTGTCCAGTTCCGGAAAAGACATAATGAATTCATTCACCCTGCCGAGACGAAAAAAACAATTCCATGGATAAAAACGTATAAGCTTATTATCCCGTGACGCATCAAAGCTAAATTTTGTTTTGAAATGTCATTACAACGTACAGATAACTTATAACGACATAATCGCCTTCACAAGACAGGAAAAACGCACACTTTGTTTTTCGTCTGCTACAAATCTAGTCTTGTTGGTTGACGGAGAGAATAAAGCTTCAATCATACCTTCATCAACAGGAATAAATGCTCAATCCGCTGTCAGTTCGCAACTGAACCTTGTTTTTTTCTTTAACTTTTTGGTTAACATTGAAACGGCAATCCAAAAGACTGTTTCAGCTGTTTCGAGACACAGGCTTAGCTTCTTCTTTTGAGTTGCTTTTCAGTCTAAAATGACACCGGAAGCGAACAAATTGTCGCGTATACTGTCGTCACAAAAAGACGTCATGACAAAGTTACACGCAAAGCGAAAGAGACTTTGACGTCATTTACTTTTGTTTGGAATTTTCCGCCTGTTCCTAGCTTGTCAGTGAAGACTTGACGTGAGTAAGCTTACCCTTTGCAGCTGTGAAATAATCAGTCTTGTGTCTCGGTCGTGTAGGTACAGAGTTTGCTTCTGCAATCATTGTGTTCGTGTTGATGACGGCTTCATAAGATTTCCATTTTCTTGTTTCTGCGGCTGCGCAAGTTATTTTGCCTAGGTCATGGCCGAACTTTAGGCCTACGGAGAAATATCGCTGGATATTTTCTCCCTAGATTAACAGAGACAAAGAAGGGAAGTCATGCTGTATGCATAATTATCAAACGACAAAAATTGCGCGAAGCTGTCTATACTTCAGTAAATTTCGCACTAAATTTCAAGTTGTTGGAGCCCCAATGTCTCATGCGGTCATTGTCACATTAAGAATAGGGAAGACGAGATACAGTAATATTATTGATTGTGTAAGTAGAGAAAACAGTCTACGATGTTTCTGTTACAGTTACTACAAGTAAAATACTAATCCTCAATAATGTGTAGACGACCCGTACCTCGCAAGTGCGGCCTTTTCTACACAAAGGACTGCACTTCATGCGTCTAATACATAGAGAACACAACATGACTTGCTGTGTCGCACCAGATTTACACGAGTTGCTGTTTTAGATATTGAACTGCGAGCAAAAGCGAACTTTTCCAGATTGGAAAAAAAAGCAACGAGTGTAAATCTGGTACGACACAGAAAGCCGATGTTAGCATTCTGTTTATCTTATACCCCCATTCCACACATCCGTTCTAGCTTCCGTTCCCAGCCGTCCTGAGGACTGCTTCCACAACAATGAGACACTGCGCAAACGGCCGTTTTTGACAACTTTGAGCAGCGTCTGCTCGTACTGGCAGCCGTCCTCAGGACGACTGGGAACGGAAGCTAGAACCGATGTGTGGAATGCGGGTTTGACAACTCGGTGTGTGAGAGCCCTAGCGTTGCATTACCATCGCTTTAAGTTCCATTAACGATCCATGAGTTCCGTTGCCGATGTGTTAAGGTTCCATTACCGTTCATTTGGAACGGGCGAGGATTTGGCTAAAATGTTGAACATGCAGCCCGAACTCACCCGTCCCAACCGTTCCTACCGTTCAAAGGAGTTCCGTTAACGTCCATTGGCGTTCCATTACGGTCCCCTCCCGATCCCTCCAATTCCCGTGCCGTTCCTTGGTCGCTACGGGAACGGGACCTAGAACGGATGTGTGGAATGGGGGTATTCCATACTGCACTTACATGCCTTCAGCTCAAATCATCCCTGAGTCCACTCGTACAAATTAAAGACGCTTCTAAATGAAACCTTGATCTCTTACGATGCCTCGTCCAATCTTTGACGTCAAAGCAAAGTAACGTCACTCTGGAAAGTATTGCGTGACGTGTTAGAGATCGAGGTTCCAAAACAAGCGTCTTTAATTTAGCTGCCTCGTCTGCAAGACATTTTCAGTAAAATACACGTAAGTACAGTATGTAGGATAAACAGAATACTACACGGCTTGCTGTGTCGTACCAGATTTACACTCGTTGCTTTTTCAAATAGTGAACAGCTCGCTTTCGCTCGCAGTTCAATATTTAAAAAAACAACTCGTGTAAATCTGGTACGACACAGCAAGCCATGTAGTATTCTCTAGTTCTCCACACAGACACCAAAACAGACACACCAATCTTAAGGAGAACAAAAACACGGTTACTTACGGATGCTACAGGTTACATGGTCATATGTTTGCCATCCCGGACAACAGAGGTACTTAGGACAGGGATAGCTCTTTGGAATCCATGATACACACCTGCGACAAAATACTCAACATGTTGAACTGTAGCTATAAGTACAGATGAAAGCATTGTTGATGGTGATAATTATCTTCATTTCTCAAGTTTAAAAAATACGCGTACGTTGAAAGCGTACGTTTATTATGTCTCAAGACACAAGTGAAGTATGTTGCCATACTAGAATGTGATGTGTGTGTGTGTGTGTGTGTGTGTGTGTGTGTGTGTGTGTGTACCCATTTTTCCACAGGTTTGGTTGCCTAAATCACCATAAGGCAACCATCCACACGTGGATGGCAACCTAAACTCTGGATGGCAACCTAATTGTGTGGATGGTCGCTTTATTTAACACCGTTAAATTGACTTTTTTGACGGAAAGAATGTCATAACAATGTTCAAAATGACATTCTTTCCGTCCTCTGTGGATGGTCGCTTCATTTAACACCGTTAAATTGACTTTTTTGACGGAAAGAATGTCATAACAATGTTCAAAATGACACTCTTTCCGTCCTCTATAGGCGACGAAATAGGTCAAATTTTGTGCATTTTTTAGAGCAAAATTCTTCGATGCCGGACCGAGTACTGCACCCAGTGCTGTTGTAGTGCAAGTGCACTAGAAAGGCACTGCACCCAGTGCCGCCTCTTAGGTAACCATCCACACTTTAGGTGTGGGTGTGTGTGTGTGTGTGTGTGTGTGTGTGTCTGTCTGTCTGTCTGTCTGTCTGTCTGTCTGTCTGTGTCTGTGTCTGTGGTTACCACACATCGTGTTTATGACTGTGTACGTAAGAGTTAGTTACCGTGCCAGGATAATGGTTCCGAATAACTCTCACGTTCTCTTTTACACATTTGTTATACATTTAAAGCGCTTACTTCCCTTTGTTTATCAGATATCGTTACCACAATCAGACAGTACCCAATTGGATGACTTCTACGGTTTTTAAAGAAGAACGACTTGAGACAGAAAACAACGTTTACAATCAATTTAAATCATAACTAATGACTGTACGGAGAGCTGAGCCACGGTGTGTCAACTGATTCCGTTCATACACCGGATGTTTCCGTTCGTACGCAGGATGTTTCCGTTGGAACTATGTGAACCATAAGACGTATTGAATGTGCATCAACCAAAATCACGAACGTCATATAACGCGTACGAACGGAAACAGTTGATGAAAGTGGTACGGTACGAACGGACACCTGTTTTCGTTAAAAAAAAGTGTTTGATGCAAATGCAATACATCTTATGGTTCAGATAGGTCTAATATCCCTCGTAGGCGTACTCTGTTCTATATGACGACCAATGGAACACACATAACTTGAAGTGGGGGCCTGTTTCTGCCTGATCTAACGAATGTGTACGAGCGGAAACGCTTTTCGTACGAACGGAAACCTACACATTTGTACGAACGGAATCATGGCGTACGAACGGAATCGGCATGTTTTTAAAAGACAAGTGATTGTACAAAACCCATGGGTTTCTATAAACTTCTGTTCAAGCGAAATGTCGTAACAGGCAATGGTTTTGGTGATCATGTGCACATCAGGGGTCAGATTTGATAACAGAGCGAGAAAAACTAGAAAATGTTAAAAAATCAGGCAATTCTGCCACGTTTGGCCCGTGTGTGTTATCATGAGGATTACTAGCACCTTGGTACTTATCGTACACACAACCCAACCAATTAGCTACCTAATTCTTGCAATATCACAAAAGTGCGCTGCCCACACTACTTACCGCCACGTTTTTTCCCCAAGCAAGTGCCGAAAATAAGGCTGTATAAACGGAAACATCATTCGTACGAACGGAAACATCCGGTGTATGAACGGAATCAGTTGACACACCGTGTGAGTGAATGACAAAAATGACTACAGCTCAACAGACACTACCTTGATATTTCCAGATGTATGAGCAAAAGAATAGGTAGCAACTTACTGTGACCAGAAGTTCCTGCGCTGACACAGAAAGCAGGTCGCTCGAACTTGGCAGATATTCCTGTGAGAAACAAAGCAAAACGGAGGGAATACGAGAGCAAACGAATACAGTGAAACTAGGACTGAGAGGGTGTTGTTGTTGTTGTTGTTGTTGTTGTTGTTGTTGTTGTTGTTGTTGTTGTTGATGCTTCTGCTGGTTGTTGTTGTTGTTGTTGTTGTTGATGCTTCTGCTGGTGTTAATGGTAGTATTTTTGTTGTTGTTGTTGTTGTTGCTGTTGTTGTTGTTGTTGTTGTTGTTGTTGTTGATGATTCCGCTGCTTTTGATGGTTGTATTTGTGTTGTTGTTAATTGTTGTTGTTGTTGTTGTTGTTGTTGTTGCCGTAGTCGTCGTCGTCGTTGTCGTCGTCGTCGTCGTCGTTGTCGTCGTCTTCTTCTTCTTCTTCTTCTTCTTCTTCTTCTTTTTTTTCGTCGTCGTCGTCGTCTTAGACCGTATAGTAATCTGTCTCACCTTTCTGGGTCATACACCGTCATCTTTGCAGCAGAGCTGCTCGTGCTCTCTGTGGTGGAGGTGGTGGTGGTGGCATCGCTCTCCTTCGTAGGCACACCTGAACATGTGTAAGTAATAGCTTTGTCGCAGTTGTTCGTGAGTTCAAACAATATATTTATAGAACATAAAAATAATACAAAAGAGGCACAGCTGTATCCAATGAGTTGGCATCGAGGCAGATCGTTTAAAACTATTCTCAAAAATCAACAGGCAGAAAGACAGACAGGCAGGAAAGGCAAACAGATACTGACAGCCAGCCAGCCAGCCAGCCAGCCAGCCAGCCAGACAGACAGACAGACAGACAGACAGACAGACAGGTAGACATACAGACACACAGACACACAGACACACAGACAAATGTTGGACTACTCACGGATAGTACAGTCAGACAGACAGGTGGACATTCAGACACACAGAAACACAGACACACAGACAGACAAATGAAGGACTACTCACGGATGGCACAGTCAGACAGACAGGTAGGCATACAGACACACAGACATACAGACACACAGACACACAGACAAATGGTGGACTATTCACGGGTGGTACAGTCAGACATACAGACATACAGACAGACAGACAGACAGACAGACAGACAAATGGTGGACTACTCACGGATGGTACAGTCAGACAGACAAGTAGACATACAGACACACAGACAGACAGACACACAGACAGACACACAGACACACAGACAGACAGACAAATGGTGGACTATACTCACGGATGGTACAGTCAGACAGACAGGTAGACATACAGACAGACAGACAGACAGACAGACAGACAAATGGTGGACTACTCACGGATGTAACAGTTTTCGTCACCATTGTGGGTCCACCCTGTGCAGCACGAATACTTTGTACACAGGTAACTCTCCTTGTTCGCCGCGTACGAAATACACCTGGTGAGCAAAACTCAATGTGTCTTGAATGAGAAACATATATTTTTAACCTATATGGGTATTTTGTTTAGTCTCAGGCCTTGAAAACACGATTACATGCATGCACAAATATTTAGCCCCTGTGTCCGATCGGCCAAAAGCCCACAAAGTCAATATTACAGCACTGACCCAAGACGACCCGGCCCGGTCCCCAGCCCATGTCAGGTCTTCTCTAGCCACCGGCAGCCACCT
>NC_090260.1:18549096-18551596 GCF_037325665.1 Littorina saxatilis | reverse complement strand
CTGTCTGTCTGTCCGTCTGTCTGTCTGTCTCTCTCTCTGTCTCTCTCTCTCTCTCTCTTCTTGTGATACCACTCACCCAGACCAGGCATCGGTGCTCATGACCATGGCAAAGACGACAAGGACACAGGGCAACATTCTCAGAGAGACCATCCTGCTAGTTAGGCCCACGTTTGTCACAGCAAAATGAGACTGCACGCGTGACTTGTGGTGTTCACTCGCAATATCCGGAGCTGGACGACTGTTGATGTCACGTGAGCAATCGTAGTTTGATAATTGTCTGATTAAATATGACGTACGGTAGGGGAGGGGAGGGGAGGGGAGGGGTATTGGGTGGGGGTGTGTGGAGGGGGAGAGCACATGACACCAGGTCCTGTATTTGTAATATTCCTTTTTTGTTTTCCAGATGTCGATTGATGATTGGTTGGCCATAGTTACCGATGCGTGTACGCTCTTTTGCGTTATGTGTAGGGGAAGGGCTCCTAATAATGACCACTTTTTGTTTTTTGCTGATAACCAGCTTGTTTTCGAACGAACATGTTTCATGATGAGCTTGAAAATGTGCTCTCTCGTTAGTTAACCGTCAGGCCTAATAAGCTTAGATAGATATGGAGCAACAATTAGATACAGAAACAAATCCCAACTGGTCCATATTAGGAGCCTGGGCGGTAGGTTTGTTGTTGTTTTCACTTCATGTCAATGTAAACTTTAGGAACATATGTTGGGGTGTGCACGTTAAAGATCCCACGATTGACAAAAGGGTCTTTCCTGGCAAAATTGTATAGGCATAGATAAAAATGTCCACCAAATACCCGTTTGACTTGGAATAAAGGCCGTGAAAGGTGAATGCTCGCCTAATAGGCTACTGAGCTTTACTGGCCGATGTGAATGCGTTATATATTGTGTGTAAAAAATGTCTGTTTGTCTGTCTGTCTGTAAAAAAATCCATTTCAAACGGCAGAAATTAATTAATATGTAAGCGCCTAGGGCTATATCTAGATTCTAAAGGCGCATAAAAAATGATCACAATAATAATAATAATAATAATATGTAATACATGAATAAAACATGGTGCAGAAACAGTTGACCATTATTTCTTTCAGTGAATGCCCAACTTATTTGCAAGAATGCCAAGATACCATTTATGGCCTTCAGAGTCGTTTTTTAGTACTGTTATATTATTAGAATTAAGGGCATATGAATGCAAGTCAGCTTGAAAACATTAATATATTCAAAACCTATAGTCCGTTTAGTTTTAAACGTCACATTTAGAAAGAACCCTGGCAGAAGTATGAACACGTGAAAAGGCTAACGGTTTTGTGGTTTGTGTGTCCGCAGCTGGTTTGGCATGTGACCATTTTCCAGAAAGAGTAAATATGTGACCCTCCACCACGAAATGAGTCGCATGTCACCTCGCGCGGTTCTGCGCTAGGCCTAAATATAAGTCCGGGGAGTGTCTGATAACAGTGTGAGGGTCACCTTAGTCACAGGCTTATAACTCAAACAGTTTTCGCTCTTTTCTAAAACGGTTTTCACCACTAGATAGAGCATAAAAAACTCTTTAGGGAAATGTAAAAATATGAAAATCATCCAAAGGTGACATGCGACTCATCCCGTGGTGGAGGGTCACATATTCGAATGAAATCGTTTTGAGCGCTCTAGCACCCTTGGTTTGTTAGAACAAGAGGTGGTCGTTTTTGCAGGAGCCGGTGTAACACGAGAAAATTACTCCCACGAGATTTTTACTCCGGAGTAAACATTTCGTACGAAAAAGTTACTCCCTTCACGAAAAAAGCACTCCCCCATTACACGAGAAAATTACTCCCCAAGACAGGTGAGTTCCGAGTAAACATTTCGTACAAAAATGTTACTCCCCTGACGAATAAATTACTTCACCCCAACACAAGCAATTTAACTTCCCATGCCAGGTGTACGAAATTTTTACTCCCTTGTCCCCTGTTAGTCTTGGTGGTGGAAGGGGTGGAAGGAGGGTAGCGCGACATTCGTGTGCGCGAGATCACTTATTGGCATTATCCCTTCGCCCGCATCCCATTTTTGCGTACGAGATTTTTACTGGAAGTAAAAAAAATGGGGAGTAAAAATTTCGTGGAGGGAGTAATTTTTTCGTGCCTTGGGGAGTTCTTTTCTCGTACGAAAAGTGTACTCGGAGTAAGAATTTCGTACGAAATATTTACTCCGGAGTAAATTTTTCGTGGAGTAAAAATTTCGTGTTACACCGGTCCGTATTAGGGGCAATCCCCCTACGTGGATGTTCAGCAAATCCACCTTCCTCCTCAATTAGTGTGTGTTGCATTGCCTCCCCGACGCCATCCCACGACGCGAACCCACGACCTCCCGCTCACTGGGCGGACGCCTTACCACTAGGCCACCGTGTTGCGGTATGTTTGTGAGTGAGAGAGAGCGAGAGAGAGAGAGAGAGAGAGAGAGACACACACACACACACACACACACACACACACACACACACACACACACACACACA